>NC_080488.1:3636785-3975000 GCF_030265055.1 Doryrhamphus excisus | reverse complement strand
TATATATAAATAAAAATATATATTTTTATATAACTTTAAAGGAATTATGAAACTCACCTTTCGGGATTATCAATTTCCTCTGTAACAAAATTGAGATAGAACCTGGAAAACAGAAGAGCAAGGTATAAGATAGATAGTAAAATAATAATAATAATAATTCATAATGTACCTGCATGCTTCAGCCCCTTGTGGTGTGGCCTATTTACATTTACAATACATACAATACATTTCCAGGGATCTTATTGACAAAAGTGAAAAATAGCAAATACACCAAAATATTCAGACTTATGGAAATGTGCATATGCACAACTTTTTTATTTTTTTATTTTTTTTATTTTTTATTTTATTTTATTTTTTTTTATTTTTTTTTACATTGGCTTGTCATTTTGTCATACGTACCATCCAGCGTATGCGTACATCCCAGAGTAGAAGGCCAGAGGCAAAGAAGACAACTTCATATTGTGTAGTTCAAAGGCATTCTCAAAGTTCTGGGTCTCCCCTGCACACACACACACAAACACACACAAAAACACACACACAAACACACACAGGGTTTAAAATGCATAGTTCGGAGGAGAGGGTTTACGGTAGTTTTAACAATTAGACTGAAGGACACTGTGTGTCTTTGTGTTTGCATTACAGCCTCCAAATAAAGCTCTCCTACCTGTGAAAAAATGGTACAGTCCAGGGAAAATGATGACGCTGAGGGCCAGCAGCTTGCAAATGGTAAGGAAGATTTGAATCCTGGCTGTCCATGTCACACTCATACTATTGGTGTACATTACTGAAGCTGCAGGGACACAAAAAGTCACGTAAAGTACTCACATTCACATTACGGGTACTGCATAACATAACAGGCCGATATACCCGTATGTCATGATCTACTTTCCATGTACTGAATTGATAAGTGTACTGGTGTTTGAGTGTAATCAATATGGGTATAACTCCATATTGATTCAGCTGTTATGTTATCTGCTGCCCTGAGAAGAGTCCAGAAAGTGTTTTATAAACCCGAAAATCCACAGGTTGAGTTCAATTAAGTCAACGCATGACTCAATTCGGCGTGATGTTTTAGTAGCGACTCAAGTACTTACTGATTCCGACGGCTGTGGTCAGTTTGACAGCCATTGGTGGAATACCACAGGGCATGAAGAAAGGCTCCAGGATGTACTGCCCGAATGCCAGAGAGATGACCGCCATCCCAGCAGGCCTGGTGGACAGAGACAAATAATAGGGTGTCAAATCGAATCATTAAAAAATATAAATATAAAAAATATATATTTAAAAAATATATATATATATATTTCTTTTTTATTACTTTCATTTTAACTAACTTATGAAATGTATGAACTATTAATGTTTTTGACCCAAAGACATGAAACATGGTGTACGCTAGCCGAGGTTAGACCGACATTTATATATATATTTAAATATGTATTATTAAAAAATAAATAAAATTAAATAAATAAATAAATTTAAAATATATATTTAAAACATATATATATTTCTATTTTTTTCAAATAATAGGGTGTCAAATCGCATCGTTAAAAAATATAAATATAAAAAAATATATTACATTTTTAAAAATGCATATGAATATATATTTTTTTAATTAATTAATTAATTAATATTAGAAAATTAGTTAGTTTAAAAAATATGTATATTTTTAATATTTTTTTTATTTTTATATTTTTTAATGATTCGATTCGACAGCCTATTATTTGAAAAAAATGGGAAAAATGTAATTTAAATATTTATATATACATATCATTTTTTAATATATATTTTTTATATTTATATTTTTAACGATTCGATTCGACACCCTATTATAATAATATACGTATATATAAATATATATATATATATATAAATGCCGGTCTAACCTCGGTTAGCGTACACCATGTGTCATGTCTTTGGGTCAAAGACATTAATAATTCATACGTTTCATAAGTTAATTAAAATGAAAGTAATAGCTAAAAGTTCTAATAAATATTGTTAAAAACGCTATGGTTAAAAAGTTTACAGAGTGAGACATCTTCTCTACAAAGTATCATTTTAGGCCACTAGAGAGTGAGTGCTCTCGCATGTAGACAAGCTTTGTTGTTTTCTCGGTGAAAAGCAGGCTAGCCTCAGGGCAGAAATTAAACAAGAAAAAAACCTCATAAACACGCTGAAAGTTGCTCTAAACGCTTCTTTCTTGGGAAGTTATCGTGTTTGTAAGTATATTGTTGTATAAAGGACTTACATAGATGCATCTGCTATTTCAAAAGTTGTACTTAAGTTCGCTAACTTCATGCTACTGCTAGTTTGCATTTGCAGTTGGTGTACGTGTGTTAGCTTGCTGTTAGCTGATGTGTGTTTAGCCTGAAACATGAACAGTATTGGAACTTCATTTAATTGTTTATGTATATTTCAGTTACCACTTATTTTTACAAGATAAAGCAAGAAAAGCAAGCCTTGTATGCAGAGTTTTCTTCATTGGTTCGCTGGCACAATTTTGCCTCAGTTTGCATACATTTTCCAGTTAACATACAAAATGGCCGACGTCTTGTGTTATCAATACAATGCATGAGTCTCAGAAGACGTTGTGATGACATGTAGTATTTCCACAATACAAAAATGTCCGCTATGTACTGTATATTCTGTGTACTTTCCTCATTGATTATTCAACTCAGTTCGGTAATCAAATGTATTGTTCTTATTATTAATTGATACAATTTGAATGCATTTAAAATTGCATAAGCATAGACTAATTGTCTGATAGCAGGAAAAAAACGCTAAAAGGAATACACACGCTTCATGGTCAACATTCGACCTTGTAGAGTTGACTATTTCAATTTTTTATAGCATCTCTCTTTTATTTCCATTTGGGCTCATTTGTGGAATTCAAACCGACCAATCAAAATGCAAATCAAATGGAAATGTGGTCGACTGTTTTTGCATCCTGCAGTGATTGACATGTCTATCAAATTTCATGTGAATTAAAATGAAAACTTCACAGCGGGGTGGCTTTTTTGGATGCAAAAAAAAGGACACAACTGATGTGCCATTGAGCAGTTCAAGGATTTGGTACCTTGCGTAAGTCTCCCCTCAACGGTGCCAGGCCTGAATTTTAACTTCAGCAAAGGAATTTTAATACTAATTGGTTACAGACCGAGCATTTTCTTGTTTGTTTATTTTATGGAGCTTTTAGTTCCAACCTAAGATTGTAGTCAAACTGAGACTAACATTACCTGATTGCCGTGAGATCCGCCCATAGACTAATGAAAGCCACTTGTGGGCCAAAAGCCTCCAGTAAATACGTGTAATGCCCCCCAGATTTGTGAATGCTCGTTCCCAGCTCAGCATAGGACAAGGCTCCTGGAAGACATAGACATCATACTGTATTAGCTGTACAATAGCATCTCTGCATCACATTTGTTTCTTGTACACACAACTGGCCTTGAATTCAATAGTATTTCCCCAAATGAACCCCGGAATTGCTTCCTATTTGGGTTTTTACATGGTAATGGTAATGGTTTAATTTCATTTGAACATGCATCAGATTACAATTGAATGCATCACATAATCAGTTCACAGTTCCACATGTCCAAAAGGAGTAGGAAGAAGCAAAGCTTATTAAATCCTACCCCTCCATTTGGTACTTTTACAATCAGTAACTGTTACATTTGTTCACTTCCTGCCATTTTAATTTAATTTTAATTTTAATAATTTTTAATTTTAATAAATTTTAACTTGAGCAATTTAAGAAATTTTTAATTTTCATTTAAGCAATTTAGGCAAATTTTAATTTTAATTTAAACAAATTTTAACTCAAGCAATTTAAGAAAATTTTCATTTAAGCAACTTAGGCAAATTTTAATTTTAATTTAAGCAAATTTTAATTTAAACAAATTTTAACTTAAGCAATTTAAGCTAATTTTAATTTTCATTTAAGCAATTTAAGCAAATTTTAATTTAAGCAAATTTTAATTTAAACAAATTTTAACTTGAGCAAATTTTAACTTAAGCAATTTAAGCTAATTTTCATTTTCATTTAAGCAATTTAAACAAATTTTAATTTAAGCAAATTTTAATTTAAGCAATTTAAGCTAATTTTAATTTAAGCAAATTTTAATTTTAATTTAAGCAAATTTTAATTTAAACAAATTTTAACTTGAGCAAATTTTAACTTAAGCAATTTAAGCTAATTTTAATTTAAGCAATTTAATCTAATTTTAATTTAAGCAATTTAAGCTAATTTTAATTTTAATTTAAGCTAATTTTAATTTTAATTTAAGCAAATTTTAACTTGAGCAAATTTTAACTTAAGCAATTTAAGCTAATTTTAATTTTCATTTAAGCAATTTAAGCAAATTTTGATTTTAATTGATATGAGCATCCAATGACATAATGGGTACCATAGTAAGTGTCAATATAGTGATATATATAGCACATCATGACTGGTTCAAGACTCTTCATCCTTGTATTTAGCAAACATCAACTGCTTGTATTGTTTCTTGAATTGGCTCATCGTTGTGCATTGTTTGACTTCCTTACTCAATCCATTCCATAGTTTGATTCCACATACTGAAATGTTATGGCTTTTTAACGTAGTCCTAGCATAGAAGTGTTTCAAATGTACTTCTTCCCTGAGATCATATTTCTCCTCTCTTGTAGAGAAGTATTAGATGACATGATTCTATGACGAGTTCATGATTGTCACAACACAAAATAGAAAGGAAAAGTAAAAACTCACCAAAGAGTGAAAGCACACCACAAGCGATCCACACAATGAGAGACATTCCAACACTGCCTGAATGTTTAAGGATTCCTTTTGGAGAAATGAAGATCCCTGCTCCAATGATGACCCCAGCGATGACAGAAATCCCAGATAGCAACGTTACTTTCTTCCCCAGTTCCACCTTTTTGTTAGTGGGGAACTTTGACAGACTTTGATGGATTGCTTGTCCATCTTCATCCATGTCAACTTCCTGCGACCTTCTATTCATCTTTCCAAGGACACACACACACACGCAGTTCGGAAAAGACAATGTTGGATGTTTTATCAGCGGAGAGTCACTCAGCCTTTTCTGAGCAGGGAGTTGCAAAACTTCGTAAATTCCATTTGGGGGGGGGGGGTTTGTGAGGTGGGGAGGGGGGGTGCTTCCTCTAATTCGCTCTCTTTCTCTCCACCCTCCTCTTTTATTAAATCCCGAGCACAGAGAGGGCAAAAGGCCCAATTCAGACTGCAATGTTTATTATTCATTCTCGACATTTCCTGGCACTTTTTGCTGGCCTTAACATACACGGACAGTCATCAAATTAAAATAAAATTAAAAAAAATTATTTAGAACACAGTAGTGGAACTTATTAATATCTCATTAGTCAAAAAAATTAAGCAAACGGCTCTTCCGGCACTACTAAGCAAGGCATTTTCAATGCATGTGAAAATAAAACAGCATGGGAATTCCATACTTTTCCCCAGGAGACGCAAACCCGGCTTTAAAAAGCTAAAGCCTGAGGCCTTGGTGTTTGCTAGGGGCGGGGCTTAGTCCGTTATTGCATACTCTGCCCAAGCAGGGCTGCCCGTTGCTGTTTTATGCTTGAATTGCTTCTCTGTAAGGGAAGGGGGGCCCGCAGACAATGTAGTCTTGGGGGCCCTAGGTGCCTTAATCCATCCGCTGTGTGCAGCACAGGTACTTAAACCTAAACCTCATGCAGGCCAGACCACTATATGATATGGTTTGATTCCTTTAAAGGTGTTTATTTACATTTAAAGTATAAAATGTATACTGTAGCTACTTACCACTAATAAATCATAATAATTCTATCAACACATGGAATTAGAGTCACAGCACAAAACTACGCTGCGTTCAAGGACAGACAAACAAAGTGTGAAATCGCAATACATGAGAAAAAACACATCAGTGAAGCATAAAGACATGTAAAATACATGTAAACATCATCACTATTTTAGAAATTACTACCCACATCAATGTGTGGCCTACATGCTAATCACTCGCTAACACGCTAACCAAACTAACCAACTAACTAACCAAACTGCAAAGGATTCAGACCCTGAATTGGGAGACAAATTCAGTATTCAGTACCCACATCTCTGCTGACCTCTGCTGGCTGGCCGGAAACTCAACAGCTCCCATCAATGAACATGAAAACAAATGCTGCCCTCTGCTGGACGTTTCTAGTAAACGTCACTGTGGGGAAAAAAAGCAACCATATTTACTGCAACATACGACTCTTTTTTTCCTTTGAATGTTAAAAATTAAGATTAATGAATATGATATTGTGTCAGATGTGAAACTGGCACGCCATAGCGCCAAACCATATTTGGTTGAAATATACCAAATACATGTTTTATTACACGGGTTCTTAAACTGTAAACAAAAAGCGTCACAGAGCGCATGCGCAGAAACTTGGGTAAGACTCGGGTATGAGTCACTCAAGTTACAGTCAAAGAGCATATGAAATTAACTAACATGTTAACATGTCACTCCCTGACATGTTACGTAATATTAATTTATGTTAATTTAGCTGGCGGTAGCAAGGCTGAGTAAGTGAATGAGTAAAGAAACCGTGTATCTGTGAGTTCTAATTCATTTTTAAAAAGCCAATTTTGAACGGCTCGTTCACTACTCGCACATCGCTATGCAGCTGTCAATCATATGATTGTCATGTCGTGGTGATCCTCCACGTGTGGCCGGAAAAGTGCAATCTTCGGACACCCCCCTTTGGGATGGACAGTGAGGATGAGGACGTGGATGAGGTCGTGAAAGGTGGGTTTTTAGCAGAACTATGTCAGTGTTTTCTTTTTTTTAAGCTAGTCGGCCTCCGCGGCAGCACAGCGCCGGGGACTCGATTTCTGAAGTAACCCCGCCTGACATGAAGTGAAGCCGGCATAGCGTATTTTACAACTCCCGCTGCTGTTTCCCTGCTAGAAGGCTTTTTAGCCGAAAAGAAAGCGATACATTCTTCTAACAAATTTAGCAAATACAAGTTGTGTAACCTAACTAATATGATTTAATGTCTTCATAATATATATTAAACCTGGAAGTACTTTAGAGTAGCAACAAAAAACGGAAAACGACTCAAAGTTTAGAGATGGTGCCACAACACAGTAATAACAGTGTTTCTCACAGGTATACAATGTATCTGTGGCGCTGGATTGCTAAATAAATAACAGTATTAAAGCTATGTCTGAATGTGTTTTTATTGCAAATATCAATGAAGTCAAATACCTGTGTTTAGGTCCACTAGATGATGACGGCCAACCTCATGGACTATGCACCGTGATCTACTCATCCAGTGATCGTTTTGAAGGACACTTCACGCACGGAGAGAAGAGCGGGAAGGGCAAATTCTTTTTTTTTGATGGAAGGTATATATACGTAGTATATAGTCAGAAAAAAACACACACATACACTCCCTCTGATGCATTCAGAGCCACACAAAACAGTCGGCAATGACAAAACTTAACACAACCTACCTTCTTCTCAGTACCTTGGAGGGCTTCTATGTGGATGATGCTCTTCAGGGCCAGGGCGTGTATACGTACGAAGATGGAGGGATCATGCACGGCACATATGTGGACGGTGAACTCAACGGGCCAGCTCAGGAGGTAGATGGAGAAGGTCGTCTGGTCTTCAAGGGCCAGTACAAAGACAACACTCGCTATGGTGAATGCTGGGTGTACTATCCTGTGAGTTACGTCCATGATTACTGCTTATATAGAACTTCACAAATAATCCTGTAATTGAATGTTTTGTATATTGTGTTGCTTCCAGGATGGAGGTTGTGTATTCGGCAAGGTGAACGAAGAGGGGGAGATGACAGGAGATTTATTAGCGTACATCTACCCTGATGGACGCACCGCACTTTATGGAAGTTTTGTGGACGGAGAACTCATCCAAGCTTTGCTGGCCACCCTGACTGTTGGCGAGACAGGAAGGCCGTCTTTTGAGGTCACGCCCAATAGTAAGCAAGTAGCCATGATACACAGACACTTCTACATGCCTCACAAAAGTGAGTACATTTCTGCTAACATTTATAACATCCGCTATGCAAGCTGTACACTGACTACTTTACATTGCATTAAAATGTTGGTGAGAGTCTATACAGTAATCCCCGCTTTTGTGGTAATGGTAATGGTTTAATTTCATTTGAACATGCATCAGATTACAATTGAATGCATCACATAATCAGTTCACAGTTCCACATGTCCAAAAGGAGTAGGAAGAAGCAAAGCTTATTAAATCCTACCCCTCCATCTGGTACTTTTACAATCAGTAACTGTTACATTTGTTCACTTCCTGCTTTCCTAATATAGTAAAAAAAATTGTGTTTTTTTTTGTCACATTCTGAAGTACGAGGTGATACGAGCATCCAATGACATAATGGGTACCATAGTAAGTGTTAATTTAGTGATATATGTAGCACATCATGACTGGTTCAAGAATTTTAATTTTAATTTTAATTTTAATTTTAATTTTAATTTTAATTTTAATTTTAATTTTAATTTTAATTTTAATTTTAATTTTAATTTTAATTTTAATTTTAATTTGTTCACTTCCTGCTTTCCTAATATAAATTTTTGTCATTCTTTATTTTATTTTATTAATTTTTATTAATTTATTTATTTAGTTACATTTAAAAAAAATTAAAATAATTTTTTATCATGTATCAAAGTACAAGGTGATATGAGAACTTGCCTTCCAACAGGACATAATGTCTGTTTTGGTCAAGTCGTTTGTAAAATAAATTACCCGCAAAAAATGCGACTTATACTCCAGTGCGACTTATGTATGTTTTTTCTACCTAATTATGCATTTTTGGCCTTGTGCGACTTTTTTTTTGTTTGTTTGTTTTTTTGTCCCGTACCGAAGTACAAGGTGATATGACCATACAATGACATAATGTGTACCATAGTAACTGTATTGCATTTTAATGCTGTATTTTATTGCACTTAATTAGTCCCAGCATGACCATGATATGTGAAGTAGGATCCCTTATTTATAACTTGTATATCAAAACACTTGTTTACAACTGTCTAAATACTGTATTTTTTAAATTATTAGAGCCCTTCACACATAAAATAACACCCCTATAGTTACATTTTATTTTCAACTACTTTCTTCAAGGTGCAGTTTACACACATGACAAGTCCACGTCCACTTGTATTGCTACCCATGCTTTGCTTCCAGACCCTTATGAAAACCAGAGGTAGGTCAGCTTTATCCAGGACTTAGACGCACACGTCTTCTATATAAGATCTTCCTGTGTTTGTTGAGGGTTTTTGTGGCAGAGTCCATAATCGAAGGTGCCGGACAGGGTCTGTTTGCTAAGACGGATGCTGAAAGAGACACTGTGATGGCTTTTTACAACGGAGTAAGAATCACACACTCTGAGGTACAGTATGTAGAAATACAGTATGTACAAACACCCGTATTAGATTGCAGTATTGTCTTGGACTCAAACCCATTTTTTTCCTAAGGTGGACAAGAGAGACTGGGCGTTGAATGGGAACACGATCTCACTGGACGAGGATACCGTAATCGACGTACCGCAGCCGTTTGACCAGACAGAGCGATACTGTGCCTCTTTGGGTCACAAGGCGAACCACTCCTTCACCCCTAATTGCAAATATGACGCGTGAGTACCAAAGAACTTATACAAATTCCGACAATTTTCTTGCTACTTCAAGTATAGGTTTTGGTTTTGCAGGTTTATTCACCCCCGTTTTGGGTCAATCAAGTGCATTCGAACATTAAGGCCTGTGCAGAAGGACGAGGAGCTAACGGTTGCCTATGGTTACGACCATGCATTGACTGAGAAGAACGGGCCAGAGGCCCCCGACTGGTACAAGCAGGAGCTCTTGGTGTTCCAGCAGAGACAGTCCAAAGATGCAGATATTCATTTTGAACAGTAAAACTAATATCAGGTTCATTTTATATGAAAACTTAATGGGATGTTGGAGCAATGCAAGATCCTAATTCAAGATTAAAATGCAGAACTTTGACCCACAAGTGACACATTATTTACTCTACTAACAGCGGACAATCTAAGTAACCAATTTATTGGGGTTTTTTTGTAGTTGTGAAGGCAAAGTGAATTATTTTATAATTATTATTATATTTCATTTCTATCCAGAACATTATTGTTAACCGTTGCCCTAACCTATGTACAATTTAGAGCAGGGTCCAGCGAGGGTCACTTACTGAAAGTGAAAGGAAGCAAGGGCCATTTATAACGTTATTCTTGTAAAATTACTTTTCAATTTGCCAGATTCTTATGTAAAAAAAATAATATTTAATATATATATAATATTATATTAAATTATATATCAATATAATATTTAATATATAAATTAAATAAATTATTTTTTATACTGTAAATATTTTTTAAATTGAAAAAAGTATGTCTTTACAACAAATATGGTATCATTTACAAAGATTTTTGGCTTGATTTTGTGCCAGAACAGGTAGAGGAGTGACAAGTCAATTAAGGAAGTTCAACTCATGATTCACATGACTTATGTTTATGTTTTATGTTTGTACATGTCTTGTGTTTTTTCTTATGTTAAAAAACATAAAACATTTTTCACAATGTCTTATCTTATGTATAACATAAGACATTATATGACTTATAATGTCATATAATTATGACTTATATGACTTATTATATTATCATGATTATGACTTATGATTATACATAAGTATAAGTATACTTATACTCATATAAGTATAAGTAACTTATACTTATAACTTAGACATAAGTATAAGTTACTTATACTTATATGAGTATAAGTATAAGTACACTTATACTTATGTATAAGTTATAAGTATAAGTTACTTATACTTATATGAGTATATAAGTATAAGCGTACTTATACTCATATAAGTATAAGTAACTTATACTTATGTATAAGTTACATACGTTTATGTAACTTACAAGTTACAAGTTACATAAACAACTTAAGTTTATAATAAGTATAAGTAACTTATACTTCAAACTTATACATACGTATAAGTATACTTATACTCATATAAGTATAAGTAACTTATACTTATGTATAAGTTACATACGTTTATGTAACTTATAAGTTACATAAACTTAAGTTTATAATAAGTATAAGTAACTTATACTTATAACTTATACATAAGTATAAGTAACTTATACTTATGTATAAGTTACATAAACTTATTTATAACTTAGAAACTTATAAGTTTATAACCTTATAAATGTTTATTTATAAACATAAATGGTGTTTATATGTATATAAACACTATATTGTTTATAGTCAACAATAAATTAATACTAATAATTATAAAGCAGGGATTTCCTATAGGATTCAGCTCGTTAATTATATAAGGCCGTACCTGTGGCGTCCTGGCATCCTGACAGCCTAAAATCAGGGTCCACTATTGTCAGTGACGTGTCAGAGAGCAGGTGAACGAGTAACTTCCTACAAACTGAAAGCAACTTTATTGTCTTTTAACTTTACACTCCTCAACTTTGCCGTTCAACTTTCATACACTTATTGGAATATATATATGTTAGAGTAATGTATTATAGTTAGTATGGTTCTCATACATAAACGTTAATCGAAGTTTTTGGCTCGGCTAACGCCTGGAGATGGACCGATACCGATACTTCACGTTTAACCAGAAAACGGTGCTCGTCCTCGGTGTCCTGCAAGTGGCGTGTGCCGCTCTCTGCCTTGTCTGCGGCTTCATGGACGCTGTCTTCCGGAAGGACACCCCGCTGAGCACCACCAGGACTCCGGTGTGGGGCGGGATGGTGAGAAACCATAAGCTAACCTTCTCCTTGCTTTGTTGTCGATATTTTAATTAGTTTTATTAAGAAGGCTTAACATATGAAGTTTAACAATACATGTTGTAGCCTGAACCCGTACAGGTGTTCTCATCCGGGTACTTTCGATCTGTGGTAGGCTATACTGCAACTGTTAGTATCGTTTCGATACCAAGTTAGCTCCATTTTAACAGTATTATTTATCAAATATAAATTATTACCCACTGAGGGAGGATGAGATGTGTTTTCTGTGAGAAAAAAATCATTATGTAAAACTTATTTGAAGTCATTGTGATTATTTTTATTTTCGGCGGCTATCAAAAGGAACTGTTGCATTCATGAAATCTGTAATTCATACGAATGTCATCTGTTTTGCAATCCAAATCCCTGCTTTTTTACTTCCTTCCAGGTCGTGGCCTACATTTTAACAGTATTGTTTATCAAATATAAATTATTACCCACTTAGGGAGGATGAGATGTGTTTTCTGTGGAAAAAAACAGCCATTTTTAGGAAAAAAATAATTCTGTGAAACTTATTTGAAGTCATTGTGATTATTTTTATTTTCGGCGGCTATCAAAACGAACTGTTGCATTCATGAAATCCGTAATTCATACGAATGTCATCTGTTTGCAATCCAAATCCCTGCTTTTTTACTACCTTCCAAGTCATGGCCTACATTTTAACAATATTATTTATCAAATATAAATTATTACCCACTTAGGGAGGATGAGATGTGTTTTCTGTGGAAAAAAACAGCCATTTTTTAGGAAAAAAATAATTCTGTGAAAGTTATTTGAAGTCATTGTGATTATTTTTATTTTTGGTGGCTATCAAAAGTAACTGTTGCATTCATGAAATCCGTAATTCATACGAATGTTGTCTGTTTGACTTCAAATTCCTGTTTTTGAACTTCCTTTCAGGTCATGGCTTGTCCCGGTGTTTTGGCTCTTTTTGCATCTCAAAGAAAAAACCCCATACTGGTAAGTCGGCATCCAGTATGTCCATTCCAGGAGTGTGCTTTATAGCAGTTAATTTAGAGCTGCAACAATTAATCAATTAATCAACATCTACTTTGGTATTTGATTTGTTGTTTTTTCTTTAAGAAAGTAAATATCCTCTGATTTCAACCAATCCGTAGTCATCCATGAAAGCAGACCAGGCAAAACAACATCAGTCATCAGTAGCGATCCGAATTAATCGATGGCGGGCTGCCACAAATTATCCTTCCCGCAGGTGAGCGTGATGGTGGCGGTGGCGTTGCTGTCTTGCGTGGGTGCCGTCTTTGTGTTGGGCTACGCTTGTCTAACGCTCACCTACGGAGAGGAGGACAAGGGGGTCTTCCACCACCATGACAGTCCCGAAGTGGTAAAGCACAAATAAAAGCACATACATTAAACACAACACCACAACGACAAACAAGGTTGCTGTCCGCATGCAGACGTTCGTGCTGCATCGCATGGTGAAGGGCGCCAACGCTACTATACTGCTGAGCTGTGTCGTCAGCCTGCTTGTGTCTTCTCTGATCGCTTACGTGGGCTGCTGTAGTCTCCCCCGCTGTGGATGCTACGACGCCAGAACCGGACTTGTACGGATAAAATACGGATTCAATGTAGTCTCGGAACCGCAGCTGCAGTGATGCCACGTGGCGTTTGTGTATTGCAGGAGACGCTGGTTCCACAGTGCGACCCTGGAGATGCTGAGATGGTGTGCACCTGGCAAGGTAAGCTACCCGCCGTCATGTGTTAAATATCGAATGTCCGGTATGAGTCTGTGATGATGTCTCGTGCGCAGCCGCAGGGGACGACAGGCTCTTCAATACTCCAGATTGCGGCACCATGGAGGAGGATGACGAAGGTTCCTCCTCCTCCTCCAAGCTGCCGTCATACAGCAGACTAGACTGAGATTTTTGAAATTATGTAGAATTGTGTTTTTATCAATAAATTCTGACTGAAATGTTTACAGTTAATGAAATGGTTTTATGTAAAGACGTTTATTGCAATATTACATGACTAAACTACTGCATAAGGTTTACAAAAACTTAATTTTTATGACAGTAACAGACGCCATGTGTTTACCAACATTTGCATGGAAAAATATGGACACAAAAACATGGAAATTCCCGACTTCCCACCACTATTTTAATAACTGTGACACAGGCAGTCCTGTTGGCCCTGCATCATGCCCGGGTTCGAACCTGCTAAATGAGGGTTGAGAAGCAGATTTCACACAGCCACACCAGATAGCATCCATGTTCAGCAGTGAAACATAAGTCTTTGTCACCCGACGAATCAGTGAACCTCAAGCACACACACACACGAGTCAGTGAAACGAGGCTTTCAAGTACCTGTGAATCAATGATACTTAAATCTTCATTAAGTATCTGTGAGTCTGTAAAATTCGAGTCTTCTACAAGCACCTGTAAATCACAAATTCGGGACTTCGCCAAGCACCCAAGTCACTAAAACGCAAGATGAATCGGTGAAATTCAAGTCGTCATCAACTCAAGTCATTGAACCTCAAATCTTCATCACGCAACCCTGAGTCGGTAAAACTTGAGGCTTTGTCAATGTGAGTCAATGAACTTAAGAGTCTCATCGAGAACCGACAAATCTCACCCACAAGTCAGTGAACCTCGAGTCTTTCTCCAGTACTCATGAGTCTGTAAAACATGAGACAATTCACTGAAATGGATCTGTCAAGAAATCATGAGTCAATAAGTCTTCCGTGAGTCAATGAACCTCGAGTCTTTGTCCAGCACCCATGATTCAGTAAAATGGATCTGTCAAGAAATCATGAGTCAATAAGTCTTCCGTGAGTCAGTGACCCTCGAGTCTTTGTCCAGTACCCATGATTCAGTAAAATGGATCTGTCAAGAAATCATGAGTCAATAAGTCTTCCGTGAGTCAGTGAACCTCGAGTCTTTGTCCAGCACCCATGATTCTCTAAAACATGAGACAATTCAGTGAAATGGATCTGTCAAGAAATCATGAGTCAATAAGTCTTCCGTGAGTCAGTGAACCTCGGGTCTTTGTCCAGTACCCATGATTCTGTAATACATGAGACAATTCAGTAAAATGGATCTGTCAAGAAGTCATGAGTCAATAAGTCTTCTGTGAGTCAGTGAATTTCAAGAATTCGACAATGTGAGTCGGTGAACCCAGACTCTTCGTCCAGTCACCGATGAACGAGTACATGGTTGGTTTTGTGGAGTCTGTGATGCCAGAGTAAAAAGTCGAGAGTTGATTTGAGGACTCAGAAGTCAATAAAATTTGAGTAAAAAACGAGCCTTTGATACTCAAATCTTCAGTAAGTATCTGTGAGTGTGTAAAATTCGAGTCTTCTACAAGCACCTGTAAATAACAAACTCGGGACTTCGTCAAGCACCCAAGTCACTAAAACTCAAGATGAATCGGTGAAATTAGTCTCTCCAGCACTCAGAAGTCAATGAAATTCAAGTCTTCATCAACTCAAGTCAGTGAACCTCAAATCTTCATCACGCAACCCTGAGTCAGTGAACCTCGAGTCTTTGTCCAGCACCCATGATTCAGTAAAATGAATCTGTCAAGAAGTCACAAGTCAATAAGTCTTCCGTGAGTCAGTGAACCTGGATAATTCGACAATGAGCCTCAAGTCTGTTGAGCGCCTGTGAGTCGGTGAAAAACAGACTCTTCGTCCAGTAACCGATGAACGAGTACATGGTTGGCTTTGTGGAGTCCTTGATGCTAGACTAGAAAGTCGAGAGTTGATTTGAGGACTCAGAAGTCAATAAAATTCAACATCTTCATCAACTCAAGTCAGTGAACCTCAAATCTTCATCACGCAACCCTGAGTCAGTGAACCTCAAGTCTTTGTCCAGCACCCATGATTCAGTAAAATGGATCTGTCAAGAAGTCATGAGTCAATAAGTCTTCTGTGAGTCAATGACCCTCGAGTCTTTGTCCAGCACCCATGATTCAGTAAAATGTCAAGAAGTCATGAGTCAATAAGTCTTCAGTGAGTCAGTGAACCTCGAGTCTTTGTCCAGTACCCATGATTCTGTAATACATGAGACAATTCAGTAAAATGAATCTGTCAAGAAGTCACGAGTCTTCTGTGAGTCAGTGAATTTCAAGAATTCGCCAATGAACCTCAAGTCTGTTGAGCGCCTGTGAGTCGGTGAACCCAGACTCTTCGTCCAGTAACCGATGAACGAGTAAATGGTTGGTTTTGTGGAGTCTGTGATGCTCGAGTAGAAAGTCGAGAGTTGATTTGAGGCAAGGTTTTGTTGTGTTGCTTTTTTTCCATAGGGTTAATACATTTATACAACTAAAATTGCGCAATTAATGTCGTTCCCTTTTGTCATTTCCTTTTTTTAATTTAGCTAACAGTAGCAGAGGTAAGTAAACAAGTTAACACAGGAGAGTACCCGTGAGTCCCGCAAGGTTTGAACAGCTTGTGCATGAATCGCACATCTACAAAGCAGTGACTCGTATGAAAGCTCATCACAAATCCACAGTTTAAATTGATTTATGATCACCTTGTTGCATCTCATTCCAACAGAAAAACCAAGCCGCCATTTTACCAGTTGCCATAATGAATGCAAGCACACGCATGCTTTTATGGCTCTGAAGTTTTCATGTCCTCATGATCGTCTTCTTTAGTCGTGTCCTTCTGTAACATCAGCAGCTGCTGCAGGTCCATCCCCGTGGCCCGTCAGCTCCATCATCCCTCCTATTGCTCAAATTGATGCTGCCTCCTGATCCCACAGGAGGCTGGCTCAATATCAGAGGTTTCTGGGACTTCAGCTTGTGAGCCACTGTCATAAAAATGGCCTCCACGTGGTCGCTGTCGTCAGAGCTCACTCCCCCCTGACTGTTCGGATTCTTAGCAGACGTCTCAAACAAAGGCATGGAGTGAGAGTCCGCAAACTGCTGTGCCACATCTGTTCCCACTTGAACAAAGTCTTGGAGATCGCACTTGTTTCCGACCAAGATCCTGGGCACCTCGGTTCCCAAAGCGTGCTGCTTACATTCCTCGATCCATGCGGGTAGGCTGCGAAAGCTGGCGGCGTTGGTGATATCGTAGACGAAGACGACGGCGTGGACGTTGCGGTAATAGTGCTGGACCATGGATTTCCTGAAACGTTCCTGGCCTGCTGTGTCCCACAACTGTATCTATAGAAAGATAAAACTCAGTAATCATTCATAAATATATTGTAAAATAAGTATTATGTACAGCATATGTACATTAAAAAATCATATTAATGTCACCATTTCATCAAGCACTGAGATATCCCAGTGTCTTTGACAGTCTCTATGTCCTTGGTATCAAATCGATATAAAAAATGAGCAGTATCGCCCCACACCAATAACCATGGAATCATGAATTAAAGACCACAATCTCATACCATTGACGTGACGTGTCAATATCATTATATAGTTCATTCCCTACCTGTCAATAAACGTCTTTGAGTCAACATAAGCTGGGATTGCGTGTAAATAAATCAAATACATGCAATAAAATGTTAATAATTGGAATTTATCGGAAGCATCCACCTTGATTTTCTCGCCGTCGATCTCGACTAGCCTCTCCCTGAAGTCCACCCCAATGGTGGCTTCGGTCTTCTCTGGGAACTTTCCGGCGCAGAAGCGGTACGTTAGGCAGGTTTTCCCGACCCCCGAGTCTCCAATAACGATTATTTTAAAGATGCGAGTCCTTGGCGGGGGGAGAAGCACAGAGCTCGTCAGAGAGCTGGAGAATTCACCCGAAGAGACGCTCTGCGCCATGACAGCCGGACTCGCTGAGGGGCTGCTGGACGAGCAACAAACGCCCCTTTTACAGCTGCTCTAAAGTCTAAACAAGTATTACAACACAACTATCTCATAAAATACACCTCTGTATGACAATATGTCATTCATTTGGATTTTCATTGACAGGCATTAACCATATATATGTGAAAAAGGTATAATGTATCATTGTATTTATTCCTGAATCACTGAGCCACGTACAACGTCACCGATGTAAGTCACTTCTCGCGAGATTAAATATTGAATTCATGGGAAATGGAAACGTCACCTCCACTTACTTAATGTAAAAAAAACTGACTTAATTTACTCAGTGAATACGTACCTTTAAAATATGCACAGTGTGATAGTGTTAATAATTTGAGAAAGTAGTCTATACACAAAAACGTATTTTCACTCACGTGAAGCCATAACAAGCACTCTTACATCATGACCTTCACATGCCCACATGTATAGCTGCCCATTTCTAATCCCAATAACAAAAAACATAAAATAAAATGTAAACTGTTTATAATTTCCACTTCATAACATTTAAACAATGTTATAAAGACATATCTAGTGTCATACTAATTTTAGGTTTCTTTTAAACACGTATTTTGTTGTAAAGTGTCATGCGCCAATTCAGGCACTATATACGTAACCTATTTTAGGGGTCCTTCAGTGGTGCCTGGTGTAACATGTGTTAGATCCTTCCAGAAAGAGCGTCACAGTCCTTGTGCTGTTCACCTAGCGCTACTGTCACTGCGTATTACCTTGAACCCAGAACTCGCTCTCGGAAAGACTCAAGGCACTGATTAATTCCAGGTCTTTAAGATATTTTCTGCTTGTTAACTCGTTTTCTTACACTAAATCAGCCTAGCTGTCAAAAATGGCAATGCTTAAATTCGCTAGCAGCGTTTCAAGGAGTCTCTGGACAAACAGCGGTACACGAAATGCGTCTTCCGTGCTCGCAAAGGTGAGTTTATGACACATTTAAATTAAACCAAGTACTCGTCGTATTGAGTCATTTACGTTTTGTGAGCCGACACAGGCTAGCAGTTAGCATGTAGCTAACACACGCAGTTGTGACTTTTAAAACTCATATTTCTCTTAAGCGCTCACGGGTTTCTTGGAATTAAACTGTGACATTTTAAATTGTCGTCGTTATTTGTACGCCAACTAATGTGATATACCACTAATTTAAGTGTTTAGCTTTAGCATTTCAAATGCTAACGCCTGTTATGTCATTTCATCGGTGGCGTCATTGTGCAATGAATGAATGAACTTGCGAGTATGCTGTTGGGATATTTGTTTAGAAATATTTTTTTAATTCCATTAGATGACTGTCTTATGATGTTTAGTTTCATAACACGTGTGTAACGGATGTGACTTGGTGACCTTCAATGTGATGTCCTTTCCCCAGCATGATGCAACACAACAGAAATGCTGTCTAATGTCTAATGATCCTGCTATGTACTTGTAATTTTTATCCTTTCAATATCCCTTTATATATTCTTTTTAGCCCAAAGCATTAAATGCATGCTTTGCATATCACAAAAATGTATTACAATCTTACGAGAAATATTATTTAGTAACTATTGTCATCACAGCAATTGGTAACATGGCTGTATCTCATTACAGGCTTGCTGGAGTGAACTCCAGTCGGATGCTCACAGAGCCCTGTCCAGAAGACACTATGCGTAAGGATCTTTTAAAAGAAAAATGACAATTTTGAATAATGAAAAACATTATATGCTCCTCTGAAGGCTGTTGCATTAGAAAAGTGCACATAAAGTTGGAACAAAAAGGCTTGGAAAACTTGAAATTTGCCAAAACTTGAAGTTAGCAGCCTAATTTTATTCATTAAAATCCACGGTCGCAACACAAAATGAACTATGTGTAAGTCTTAGCAGTTTTAAATGATACGGCAGGGAGTCATCTTTTACCTTTTTAAAGTACAACAAGTATTAGTATTATCAGACACTCCCAATATCAACAATATGTGCTCTTTTGCAGGTCCGAAGCCGTCAAGGGTGCCGTCATTGGAATCGACCTGGGAACCACCAACTCGTGTGTTGCCGTCATGGAGGGTAAACAAGCAAAGGTAATAAAAAAATAATAATATTGCATTTCATATCCAGTTTTAACAATAAGTCAACATTCTGTATACTGATTTAAGTAGGTGGTGTTGTATTTAAGCTAGTGGTGTTGCACAAAGTAACCCGTTTATTTGGCTCGACAGGTGTTGGAGAACGCAGAGGGAGCCAGAACGACTCCTTCGGTTGTTGCCTTTGCTGCCGACGGAGAGCGTTTGGTCGGCATTCCTGCCAAACGCCAGGCCGTCATCAATCCGCAGAACACGCTGTATGCTACAAAGAGGCTGATCGGCCGTCGCTTTGATGACCCAGAAGTCCAGAAAGACTTGTAAGTGGGGGGTGCCCAGTGTTACACCCGCAAACATAATAACTGCCCACAAACGTAATACAAATCTGCAGCTTTTAATGTAATAATCCAGCAAATGTAATACAATTTGCCCACTGCAAATGTAATACTGAATTTCCCCAGAAGTCCAGAAAGACTTGTAAGTGAGGGGTGCCCAGTGTTACACCCGCAAACATAATAACTGCCCACAAACGTAATACAAATCTGCAGCTTTTAATGTAATAATCCAGCAAATGTAATAAAATTTGCCCACTGCAAATGTAATACTGAATTTCCTTAATAGTTATTACATTTTCAGGAAATTACTATTATTATTATTTTGTTTGTGGGTGTACATGTGCGTTTTAGTTGCAGTATATTATTGTATGTGTGATTTTGTGTGTATATGGGAAAGAAATAATCAAAATAAATAATAAAATATAATAATAGTAATAAAATTTTATTAAAATAATTGCAATTATCAGAATTAAAAATAATAATAAATTAAAAAAATAAATAAATAATAAATTAAAAATAAATTATAATTTAATAATTAAAGATTCCTTTAATGTATTCAAATGATACTCTTTGAATAATATTTTTTTCCACAAAAAAAAAAATTGTTAAAATCCTCAAAATGACATCTACACCTTCGCCCTCAATAAAAGAAGAAAGAACAAACAACAACCACAAAGATCATTATTTTGTCTCATATTACATTTGTGGGAAGTTATTACATTTACAGATTTTCACTTTCCCACATATGTAATAATTTCCTGCCCGAGAAATTCAGTATTATGTTCGCAGTAGGCAAATTTTATTACGTTTGTGGGAAATTTATTAAATTTGTGGGATTATTACATTCAAAGCTGCAGATTTGTATTACGTTTGTGGGCAGTTATTACGTTTGCGGGTGTAACAGCCCACTGTGCAAAACATCTGACGGTGAATCGGATTAATAGTGTTTTTCCATCAACAGGAAGAATGTGCCCTACAAGATTGTGCGTGCTTCCAATGGTGATGCCTGGGTGGAGGCTCATGGGAAAATGTACTCGCCCAGCCAAGCGGGGGCTTTTGTCTTAATAAAGATGAAGGAGGCGGCAGGTACGACTGTTGTGTGTGTGTGTGTGTGTTACACAGACTCACAAATGTGCTGATTTGCTGATTGGTCTTGCAGAGAACTACCTGGGAACTAAAGTGAAGAATGCTGTGGTCACAGTACCGGCTTACTTCAATGATTCTCAGAGACAGGTATCGGACTTTTGGGGCTTATTATTCAACCTGATCACATTTGAGGAAGCATTTTCATGTTATATTTTATACAGCATTCGTGTGTGTGTTTTTTTTTTATACAATAACCAGATGCTTATAGTGCACCTGATAAAAGTAACTTTTAACAACAATTACCAAAGATGTAGAGCCGTCTGTATGACACACTTACAGCTAATATACATAAATAAGACACATTAATCCAGTAAGTCCCTATGCTGGTAAGAATAAGTGCAAAAAAAAACGAATCCAGGTAGACTGATGCACTTTCTGTGTAGGCAACTCGACTACCAACATGAAGAAAACACTACTCCACCGTGCAAACAAAAGCTTATTTACAAAAAAAACTTCTGCCCTGATATATATATATTTTTACAGTATATAACATTGGCCAGCTTCCCAACCAAATGTTTGAACCCAATGGATTAGATTAGATTGGATTACATTCAACTTAATTGTTATTGCTCGTGTCACTGGTACAGGGCAACAAAATGCAGTTGTCATCCAACCAGAAGTGCAAATTTATAAATACCTTATTAGTAAGTAAATGTAGAAATAGAATAGAGCTGTAAATGGACAGATATATGTACAAACTATAACAGGCTGTGACTATGATACAGTGTGGATATATACAGAGATATATAAATGACTATAATATGGCAATTACAGATTATAAACAGTATGAATGTGACAAGATACAATAACAGTAATATGTACAGTAGTGCAATGAAGTCCAAATAATTGCCCTTTCCAGTTCTAGCAGTTGCCTGTGTTTTTACTCTGTTGTGACTTGTTTTTGTATCGCTGATAAACCTATCCCTCTGAATTCAGGCAACCAAAGATGCGGGACAGATCGCTGGTTTGAACGTGCTGCGCGTAATCAATGAGCCCACAGCAGCCGCTCTGGCCTACGGCCTGGACAAAACCCAGGACAAGATGTGAGTTAACTCTTGTTTGTACTTGACGTGTTTTCGCTTGTTTTTCCCTGGACTTCTTACTAAGGGCAAAGCATTGCTGATGTAATTGCCACTACTGATGAAGCTATGCTAACCTCACCCCCTTTTTAAAATAATGTAATAATAATACCGTATTTTCCGGACTATAAGTCACACTTTTTTGAATAGGTTGGCTGTTCCTGTGACTTATAAATGAAAAAAGTGTTTATGTAACATAAACACTGGACACCTTTTTCTGTTCATGTTTATTTTTTGTGTAGCTGAATAACTATTATATTAGCATATCTTACATCTATTCAGCCTGTTCTCTATTCTTTTATTGTTACAACTTGCCTTCCAAGAGGACGTAATGTCTGTTTTGGTCAAGTAGTTTGGAAAATAAATTACTCGCAAAAAATGCAACTTATACTCCAGTGTGACTTATGTATGTTTTTTTTCTACCTAATTATGCATTTTTGGCCTTCTGCGACTTATGTATGCTTTTTCTACCTAATTATGCATTTTTGGCATTGTGCGACTTATACTCCAGTGCGACTGATGTATGTTTTTTTTTTTTTACCTAATTATACATTTTTGGCATTGTGCGACTTATGTATGTTTTTTTTGGCGTTGTGCGATTTATACTCCAGTGCGACTTATGTATGTTTTTTTTCTACCTAATGATGCATTTTTGGCCTTGTGCGACTTATGTATGTTTTTTTCTACCTAATTATGCATTTTTGGCCTTGTGCGACTTATACTCCGGAGCGACTAATAGTCCAGAAAATACGGTATAATAATGTGCTAAAAATATTTACGGATACACACACACACACACACACACACACACTCACTCACACGCTGAAGTCTTTTAACAAAGTTTTATGTTTATAAAAAAAAAAGCCTTGGCTATGCCCAACATTGCACACTATGCATGCACAACCTCTTCTAAATGTGTGCCGCTTATAGGGCTCAAAATGGCATTGCATTGTGGGCTGCCACTATCCACTCTTTATGATGAGGCCCGTTCTATTGAATGTTTTTTGCAGCCCATACCGCAAATTATTTCAGACTTGCATAGTCACAAATTCATACATTTGTAGTACTGTGAATATTGAATGGCAAATGTTGGGATCCACTCTACTATAATAGGATGATAGAACCTTCATGGCTGAAGCTAACTGAAAACTACTTTTATCTCTGCTTGTATTTTCCAGTATTGCCGTGTATGATCTTGGCGGAGGCACGTTTGATGTCTCCATCTTGGAGATACAAAAGGGAGTCTTTGAAGTCAAGTCCACCAACGGTGACACCTTCCTGGGAGGAGAGGACTTTGACCAACACCTCCTGAAACACCTCGTTAAGGAGTTCAAGAGAGAGGTGAACAGTCGGTCCATTATCGGCACACTCCCTGCATCGTTTTTTTTTTTATTCCAGGGGGTTTATGTGTGCTCTGTGTTGCCTCCCCCAGTCTGGCGTGGATCTGATGAAAGACAACATGGCGCTTCAGAGAGTCCGAGAGGCTGCCGAGAAGGCCAAGTGTGAACTTTCATCTTCATTGCAGGTATACACATGATGATACATCTCTAGTTCACTGTCAGTTGACCAGTTGGGGGGGTTTCACCTCAGTGTTGTTGTTCTACCGCACCAGCTTTCGTAGCATCTATAAGTCCTGCCATTGTTGTCACTCGGGTCACTTTCTCCTCTCTTTTCTAGACGGACATCAACCTTCCGTACCTGACCATGGACGCCTCCGGTCCCAAACATCTCAACATGAAACTCACTCGTGCTCAGTTCGAGGACATTGTGGCTGACTTGATCCGCCGCACCGTGGCTCCCTGTCAGAAGGCCATGCAAGACGCGGGGGTGTCCAAGGGAGACATTGGAGAGGTGCTGCTTGTCGGAGGAATGTCTCGCATGCCAAAGGTATGTCTCTTCAGGAAGATATTTTTTTTTTTGAACCATAAATGCTTTGCTGCTCTCCAAGGGTGTATTTTTTGCGGGCCAGGCGACCATTTGTAGATGTGGCTCATTCATTGACCTGTTGTAGAACTACACAAAAGAACAAAAATTGGGGAAAATTTCTTCATTTTACTCGAGCTGATGTCGCACCTCCCACTTTGAAAAACACTGATCGGCACTAGGGCGGCACAGCGGTCGAGTGGTTAGTTCGCAGACCTTACAGCTCGGAGACCAGGGTTCAATTCCACCCTCGGCCATCTCTGTGTGGAGTTTGCATGTTCTCCCCTTGCATGCGTGGGTTTTCTCCGGGTACTCCGGTTTCCTCCCACATTCCAAAAACATGCTAGGTTAATTAGCGACTCCAAATTGTCCATAGGTATGAATGTGAGTGTGAATGGTTGTTTGTCTATATGTGCCCTGTGATTGGCTGGCCACCAGTCCAGGGTGTACCCCGCCTCTCAGCCTGAAGACAGCTGGGATAGGCTCCAGCACCCCCACGACCCTCGTGAGGAAAAGCGCTAGAAAATGAATGAATGAATGAGTTCTCCTCCTATTTTGTGTGGAAGTGGTAACTTTTTGGCTTCTTATTTTGTCTTTCCCCACCCTCGGCCATCTCTGTGTGGAGTTTGCATGTTCTCCCCGTGCATGCGTGGGTTTTCTCCGGGTACTCCGGTTTCCTCCCACATTCCCAAAACATGCTAGGTTAATTAGCGACTCCAAATTGTCCATAGGTATGAATGTGAGTGGGAATGGTTTTTTGTCTATTGCCCAAAGACAGCTGGGATAGGCTCCAGCACGCCCGCAACAGTTGTGAGGGTAAGCGGTAGAAAATGAATGAATGAATGAGTTCTCCTCCTATCTTGTGTGGAAGTGGTAACTTTTTGGCTTTTTATTTTGTCTTTCAACACCCTCTGCCATCTCTGTGAATGGTTTTTTGTCTATATGTGCCCTGTGATTGGCTGGCAACCAGTCCAGGGTGTACCCCGCCTCTCAGCTGGGATAGGCTCCAGCACCCCCGCGACCCTCGTGAGGAAAAGTGGTCGAAAATGAATGATCTGCACTAAAAGTTAGATTTTTGACCTTGTGCATTTGTTGTCTGTCATTCCTATCAGTATAATGCTAAGCTAACATGGTCCCTGCAGGTCCAGCTGACAGTCCAGGACCTGTTTGGTCGTGCCCCCAGCAAGTCAGTCAACCCAGATGAGGCTGTCGCCATCGGAGCGGCCATCCAGGGTGGTGTCCTGGCTGGAGACGTCACCGACGTGCTGCTTCTGGACGTGACGCCGCTGTCGCTGGGAATCGAGACCCTCGGCGGCGTTTTCACCAAACTCATCAACAGGAACACCACCATCCCAACCAAGAAGAGCCAGGTACAGCATAAGGCATGCTTTGTCGCGTAATGAGCGACAACTGAGCTGAAATGTATCACATGATCTCCTCAGGTCTTCTCCACAGCAGCAGACGGACAGACTCAAGTGGAGATCAAGGTGTGTCAGGGTGAGAGGGAGATGGCGGCAGACAACACTGTGCTCGGTCAGTTCTCCTTGGTGGGAATCCCGCCGGCCCCTCGAGGCGTTCCACAGATCGAGGTCACGTTTGACATTGACGCCAACGGCATTGTCCATGTGTCTGCCAGAGACAAAGGCACTGGGCGCGAACAACAGAGTGAGTTTTGGAACAAATGTTCACCTCTGCTTATGAAATATCCAACAAATCGAATGTCTGTGCTTTTTACTTCTCTGCATGCAATATAATGAAAAATTAGTATATGGAAATAATATGCACTAATGTGTTTACAGTTGTTATCCAGTCTTCGGGTGGCCTCAGTAAGGATGACATTGAGAACATGATCAAGAATGCTGAGAAGTATGCCGAGGAGGACAGGAGGAGAAAGGTGAGAGCTTGAAAATGCAGAGCGCTCATGTAGAGCAACGTAATGCGTCACACAGTGTTTGAATCCATAGTCAGCTTTGAGTTAGTGACTAATTTCCATCAACGATCAGCAAGTACACCAGTTGGCGCCCAGTCAGTGATCGAATATTCAGACGACTCCAGACATGTATACTAATTCTTATGAAGTAGTTGACAATCAATAATTGATGTGTGGCCATTTGGTTGTGTGCCTTAGGAACGTGTAGAGGCTGTAAATATGGCTGAGAGCATTGTTCATGACACAGAATCAAAGATGGAGGAATTCAAGGAGCAACTTCCTGCTGATGAGGTATGGTATAGTCTTTTTTTTTTTTTTTTTTTTTGGCCTTGCTGAAAGGTCAAATGTATAGCTCATAGTTTCACATATGACTTAATACAGTAAATATACAGTAACTCATAGACTCCCACGGGGCACTGACTTAGTGGGACTGCTTTAAAGCCTCCTCCCTGTGCTTTCAGTGTGCCAAGCTGAAGGAGGAAATCACCAAGGTCCGAGATCTTCTTGCCAACAAGGATTCGGAGACGGGGGACAACATCAAGCAGGCGGCCACCAACCTTCAGCAGGCATCGCTTAAACTCTTTGAAATGGCTTACAAGAAGGTGTGTACTATGATGTCATCGGGGCAAACTTTATTTGTAACCATATAGATAGATAGATAGATAGATGCAAAATAACACAGCAGTGAAATTACCAACTAAATGTTGTTGCCTGGCTCCCGTATAATAATAAATAATAATGTGGAGAATAAATAGATGACGTCAAATATGAACAATGTACAGCGTAAACAGTAATTTGTAGAAATAATTTATTATTATTTGGCATTGAGCAGTTTGATGGCCAGGGGAAAGTAGCTGTCTCTAAACCTGCTTGTTCTACAGCGCATGCTGCAGAGCCTTCTCCCCGACGCCAGGCGAGAAAACAGTCCATGCTGGGGGTGGGGGTGTGGGGTCAGAGTAGATCCGACGTGCTCTTGATACGCAGCGGCTGTTTGCAATGTCCTTAATAGGGGGGGGCGGGGTCCCAATGACACTTGATGATTGTAGACATTTGACAGAATTTCAGCAAAGAAAATCAAGACCAGTTTAAACGCCTTAATAGCAATGTTGGGAATAATCCAAAAGCATCGGCTCACTCCCTCACTGGGTGGAAATGATGTCATACACAAGGCACACCCATCGGGTACAGCGGAATGTAGAAGAAGAAAAAACGCGTGCACATAAGTTTGTCGTCTTCCGAGACTTAGTCTTTTAATCAGAACTGTGGGTGGGAATGTAGTTGTGCAAGATTTGATGTGTATCTTCCCCTCCTGCAGATGGCAGCAGAACGTGACAGCAGCAGTTCCAGCAGCTCCAGCTCGGAGAGCGAGAAGAAAGAAGGCCAGCAGTAGATTTGTTGCTCGTCACCGTTTGCGATAACAGGACTGTTGAGGGGGTCAGGGATGGGTTTCAGTGGTTGCAGTGACGTGCGGTCAGGGAAGGCAGCTGAGGCTCGGCCCCGCCTGTCATGATGAAGATAAAAAAAGTAAAATAACAGAAAATAATTGTCCATTGAACTGTTATAAATGTGTTTTATGTATGATTCCAGTTGTAAGCATTGAATTTGCACATTACCTGATGGAATACGGGGCATGTGCGGCCGGGCCTATCTTCTGAGTGCACTGAATAGCGAGTGGCGTGTGCCCAATTCTCGTTGTCGGCAACATTTATTCTCCAGCGGAGTCGGTGCCTCACCAGCCGCGAACCTCCCCGCACGTCACTGAATGGTTGTCATTCTCGCCAGGATTTACTTTTACTGTGTTTTGGCAGTAAAATGCTCCAATGAAAAGTCTGTATGTTCCGAGTTTTGTCTGTAATTTATCATGTATGTTCACTTTTACAATCTTAGTTCAATTCTTTTGTCATTCTTTAGTCATCATGAAAGAAAAAAACACAACTCCATCTTCATACAATTTAAAGTACTAATATTCTAAAGTTGGAATATTCAGGTTGCTGCCATACATGCCCTTGGGTTGTGACTTTTGCTTAACTGTGTGTGTGAGTGTGAGAGAGAGAGAGAGAGAGAGAGAGAGAAAGAGATCTGGGCAGGAAAACATGGGATGGAATGCTATTTCTGTTGCTGCCTTTTGTAATAAAACATTTAAACAAAGGTGTTAGAATCAAGTGTGGTTTGTAATTGATATAACAGGGTCTCATTTGCAGTGCTGCTTCCGACCATACGGTGGCGGTAATGAGTCAGTCACTGTTTAACAAGCTCACAAAACATCAGAAGAACACATTCAACTACAACTAGCAATGGAGACATTTTTAAAAACAAAAAATGAAGACAAAAGTGGTACCAGTCCCCTCCAAAAGATTACAATATTACATAAATACAATCCTGACTTCAAGTACGGCTTTGTAAATGGAGGAAGCGAGGCAGTGCCGTGAGCCCAGTATGTGGAGTGAGGTCTGACGCTATCTAACGCTTTAAAAGTAATATCGAAATATTGTTATTTTTTTATTAATAAGCCTGATTTAAGCCTTCAAATTTTTCTTGCTTGATTTGTTCCATGATTTAGTAACAAAAGGTAAGATAGGTTAATAATCTTTGTGAAAATGTCATATTATTCATGAAACTTGATTCAGGTTTTAGCTTGTTAGCTTCTTAGCTAGTTAAACTGTGTGGATTTGATTTATGAGTAAAAACAAATTAATGAGCTCAATTAAATCTATACAGTGTTAATATTTAGTAGCAAACTCTGATTTAGTAGCAAAAGTTAAGATAGTTTTAATAATTTTTGTGATAATGTCATGTTATTATTCATGAAACTTGATTCAGGTTTTAGCTTGTTAGCTTGTTAGCTAGTTAAACTGTGTGTGGATTTGATTTATGAGTAAAAACAAATTAATTAGCTCAATTAAATCTATACAGTGTTAATATTTAATGGGCCCCGGGCCACTCTGATTTAGTAGCAAAAGTTAAGATAGTTTTAATAATATTTGTCATCATGTCATGTTATTATTCATGAAACTTGATTCAGGTTTTAGCTTGTTAGCTTGTTAGCTAGTTAAACTGTGAGTGGATTTGATTTATAAGTAAAAACAAATTAATGAGATGAATTAAATCTATACAGTGTTAATATTTAATGGGCCCCAGGCCACTCTGATTTAGTAGTAAAAGTTAAGATAGGTTTAATAATATTTGTGATCATGTCATGTTATTAATAAATAATAATATTAAATAATAATTAGGAATAAAGTCCTAATTATGAGAAAAACGTTACAAGAAATATTTGGAAAATAAATTGAAAAAAAGGTATAATTTTATAAGAATAATGAGAAAGGAAAATATAAATAGAAAACAGTCACATAAGAAGTAGATAGGCCTACATGAGAAATAATAATACAAATATTTACCTATGAAAATAATAAATCACGCATGCATCTTCAGGTAGGTTACTGTCCACTGCAGGACAATATACGGTAAGTTATCAAACAAAATAATATCTTAAAGCAATGACCATCTATACTGCTTTTCTGTTATGTGATTAGGCCTGTTCCTTCAGCTGAACATGCTTTCATGCTAATAAGGTCCTGGGCCTTGGTTCTGAGGGATCTGGTTCTGAGGGATCTGAGGATTAATAACACATCCAGATTCAAGGCCCACACAGACACACTCGTGGGTTCCGATGCCACTTCAAACCAGGCTCTTGAATTTCAAATGAACATTCACGCACGCGTAGACATAATTTGCAATTTAAACTATGCTTTTGTCTTAGCTCGAGTGCCATGTCATCATCCAGGCAGATGGAGCACGGGTTCAGGCTTTCTCCAGTATTCACCATGACTACATATTGGCTGCATTCACACGCATATCGCTGACGGATGACGACTTCTTAAGGAACGGAACGTTGTGGTATCGGAAGAATAAGCAGGTGTGTTGATTTTGTTTCTATATGACAACATGGTAAACAAGCATACAGCTTGTTGCTATGCCACTGACAACATCACAACATGTGTGTGTGTGTGTGTGTGTGTGTGTAGTATGAATACACACAGGCTGTCTGTGAAAACATGGACCGAGGAGGACAGTGACCGTGCTGACAGCACACTTAGCAGGTACTGACACGAATCAACTTTTTTTTTATATTGTGAGTAAAATGCAGTGACAATAAAATCAATGATTGATTTATCATTTCAATTATTAATTTTTTTTTGCATGTTTTCAAATTGGGATGTCCAATTAGGGCTTTTTTGTTTGATGATGTGAAACATTTAAGTGTGATAAAAATGGAAAAAAATAAAATAAACAAAAATACTGTAGGGGAAATCCATTAAGTGCCTTATTAGCTGCTTCATGCTAACATTTTTTCCACTATTTCCACTATGGCCCCCGTTTGTGGAACAGCCTGCCGGAGGACCTGAGGGCCGTAGAGAACATTGAGATTTTTAAAAATAGGTTCAAGACCCACTTATTTAATTTGGATTTTAACTCGTGCTCTTAGTATACTTTTTTTTTAACCTTTGAACTTGACTTTTATCTAATGGTTATTTTATACCCTATACCTTTTGTCTTGGATCTTGGACATGTTTTTATATTTTTACACATGCTTATTTTAGTTTTTTTTTTAATGTTCTTATATATTTTACTTTTTATGTCATTATTTCTATATATATGTACTTTCTATATTCTTATTTTTTATGTTTTATGTCTTTTTTAACATGTAAAGCACTTTGTGCTATGTATGAAAAGTGCTCTACAAATAAAGTTTGATTGATTGATATTTATATCACACTGTAAGTTACAGTTTGTTGACAATTGATAAATTGATGAACAGTAATATTAATTTTCAGAGGACAGTCCGTGTGTGATGACACTTCCTCAGAACTACAGAGGATGGCAGCCATTGATCGGCGAGACATCAACTCCCAGAATTCCTTTCGCGGCCAAGGGGCTCTGTCCAGGTACAAGGGACAGTCGGAGTCAAACGACAGAAGGTGTAAAATGTTGCCTCTGCTTTGTCTGCAGGATTGTCAACATGGTGATGACTCTGAGGGAATGGGCTCAGAAGAGCATGGCCGAGGAGGTGGAGAGGCCCGATTCTTTTCTGGAGCGTTTCCGAGGCCCCGCCCACACGGATATACAAGCTCCGCCGAGTCGGTTTAGTCACAGCCGCAATGGATCTGAAACGGGGAACGAAATGAGACGTACTCGAAAAAAGTACGTCGGAATGTGGATACCTCATTCAGACTCAAGTTAGACTTCACTTTTTGTTCCGGAGGGAGTACAGATTAAATCATTAGAAAGGTCAGAGAAGAAATGGTCACACTAAAAAGATGGTTTGAGCAATCTTCACTCGCTAAATGTACTGCAAAAAAAGGTCAGTAAGGATAATTCATAATGCCGCCTACAGAGAACATACTAACTCCTTATTTCTAAAATCACAAATACTTCAACTTGCTGATATAGTTCATCTTCAAACAGCTAAAATAATGCATAAGGCTAAAAATAACAAATTAGCTAAAAATGTCATCCAATACTTCTCTACAAGAGAGGAGAAATATGATCTCAGGGAATAAGTACATTTCAAACACTTCTATGCTAGGACTACGTTAAAAAGCCATAGCATTTCAGTATGTGGAATCAAACTATGGAATGGATTGAGTAAGGAACTCAAACAATGCATTAAAATTAAAATTAAAATTAAAATTAAAATTAAAATTAATTTAAAAAGAAACTTAAATTATATTTTTGGTTAGTCTCCTGTTTGTGAACAGTTGGCCTTCTTGAGCATCTTTTAATGTCCAAATGTATGGTGCATTATATGGTGCAAATGCATTATGTCATTGTATGGTCATATCACCTCGTACTTTGGTAAGTGACAAAAAAAAAAATATATATATATATATATATAATAAAATAAAATAAAAATAAAACAAATAAAAATTAAATTATATTAGGAAAAATACAAGAAAAATACAAAAATACAAAAAAAACAACTAAAATTATATTAGGAAAGCAGGAAGTGAACAAATGTAACAGTTACTGATTGTTAAAGTACCAGATGGAGGGGTAGGATTTAATAAGCTTTGCTTCTTCCTACTCCTTTTGGACATGTGGAACTGTGAACTGATTATGTGATGCATTCAATTGTAATCTGATGCATGTTCAAATGAAATTAAACCATTACCATTACTTTCAAAGCAATTGTATGATTCCATATGGTTCCAGACTCGGTAAAATCCTGGATACATGGATTGTAACATTCCTACAGTAAGAATGACTCGGCAATGGCTTTTTTTATTGCTGTTATGTCGTTTTTTGTTCCAGGAGGACATGCAACAACGTCATATTATCACCTTCGGATGATGTGTACTACCACTGGCTGATGGTGATTGGGCCTGCTGTTTTTTATAACTGGACCCTCTTGGTAGTCAGGTTGGGAGCCCATTTTTTCTGTCAAAAAAACAACATCCATATAATAATAACACATCTTCCTGGTTTTTTAGGGCCTGTTTTGATGAGCTGCAGATGAGGAACGTTATGGTGTGGCTGGTCATGGACTACATCTGTGATGGAATCTATATCCTGGACATAGCTGTTCGTCTCCACACTGGTGCTTTTCATACAGATCAGTGACTTTGCCTGGCAAAACAATAGCTAAAATACATATGATAATCACTATTTGTCCTGGGAAAAGGTTTTCTGTGCTCTAACTATGAAAATATTTCATTCATAGATCAGGAATCTATGGCTTTTGGTTGAAGTATTATGAGAAGAAATTAATTAGATTAATGCAATCTCACCTGTTTGTATTGGTAAAGGTTTCTTGGACCAGGGATTGATGGTGAAAGACAGCCAGCGTCTGAGGGAAACCTATGTCCGAACTTTCCAATGTCAGCTCGACATCTGCTCCATCCTTCCGACCGACCTCTTGTACTTGACTTTTGGAGTTAGTTACACCCCCCTTCTTCGCTTCAATCGACTGCTGCGTCTACCGAGGCTGTTTGAATTCTTCGAACGCACCGAGACAAGAACGGGCTACCCTAATACTTTCCGCATATGTAAACTTGTAGTATACATCCTAGTGATCATTCACTGGAACGCCTGTGTGTACTACAGTTTCTCCAAAGTCCTCGGACTGGGTTCGGATTCTTGGGTGTATCCCAATGCTTCTGATCCGGAGTTTGCTTCGCTGACCAGAAGTTACATTTACTGCCTGTACTGGTCAACGTTGACACTAACCACCATTGGCGAGACGCCGCCTCCCGTCAGAGACGAGGAGTATCTCTTCCTGATATTTGACTTTCTGGTAGGTTATTCTGCGACGTCTTGTCTGCTCTCATTGCTAATTTTGATATTTTTCTCTTCTAGGTTGGCGTCCTGATCTTCGCCTCCATTGTAGGGAATGTCGGATCCATGATATCTAACATGAACGCGACCCGAGCGTCCTTTCAGGCTCGCGTCGATGCTCTAAAACATTACATGCACTTCAGGCATGTCAACAAGGTGCTAGAACAGCGTGTGATTCGTTGGTTTGACTACCTCTGGACCAATCAGAAGACAATAGACGAACAGGAAGTGCTAAGGAGCTTGCCCAGTAAACTGAGAGCGGAGATCGCTATCAATGTTCATCTGGATACATTGAAGAAGGTGAGTTCAAGACGCGTAACCATCCAGCAGAGAGAATACAGATTATTATACATACATGTTCATTTTTTCTTTATGCGCATACGTAGGTACGTATTTTCCAGGACTGTGAGGCAGGGCTCTTGGTGGAGTTGGTGCTAAAACTTCAACCGCAGGTTTTCAGTCCGGGTGACTACATCTGCAGAAAGGTTAGTTTATACCAGATTTATTTTGTCTGTAATTTTATAATGTAAATACTTCCACCACAGTTATGATACAGGACAAAATGATCTATGTCATTTCTCAAACCTTAGTAATGTTTGGTTTTTGTTTTTTTTGGGGGGGGAGGGTGTATACTGCTGCCATACACAGATTACAATATTATTATAATTATTATTATTTATTCGAAATTATTTAAATTATTTGTACAAATTACTGTTTATGCTGTACATTGTTCATATTTGATGTATCTATTTATTATTTATTATTTATTATTTATTATTTATTATTTATTATTTATTATTTATTATTTATTATTTATTATTTATTATTTATTATTTATTATTTATTATTTATTATTTATTATTTATTATTATACGGGAGCCAGGCAAGGACATTTCATTGGCAATTTAGTGTGCAATGACAATAAAGAAAGTCTATCTATCTATTTATTTATTATTTATTATTTATTATTTATTATTTATTATTTATTATTTATTATTTATTATTTATTATTTATTATTTATTATTTATTATCCTCTTTTCTCTCTGGTATTATATGGGAGCCAGGCCACAACATTTCATCCGTTAATGTTACTTTTTGACATCTTTGGCAGTGAATGAGTTTAGAAATCATTTGGAGGGGGGTTCTTAAATCTTGAAAAAAAATGACCAAAAAAAATACTAAAATGAAAAGAAACATTTCATGTACTTTTTTCCTCTTTCCCAGGGAGACGTGGGTAAAGAGATGTATATAATTAAAGATGGCCGCCTGGCAGTGGTAGGGGAAGACGGCGCTACCCAGTTAGCCGTTCTCACAGCAGGTAGTTGCTTCGGAGAAATCAGCATCCTGAACATCAGCGGCAGCAAGATGGGGAACCGCCGTACGGCCAATATTCGCAGTCTGGGATACTCGGACCTTTTCTGCCTTTCCAAACAAGACCTGATGGATGCACTGCAGGAGTTCCCCCACGCCAGGGCCCAGCTGGAGCAGAGGGGTCGGGATATCCTGCTGAAGGAGGGGCTCCTGGAGGAAGTCAGTGTGTCTGCGGGGGAGGAGCTGGGGGAGAAGGTGGAGAGGTTGGAAACCGGTCTGGATCGGCTGCAGGTCAGTTGCCATCCTATTGTAGATCCCCGTTTCTGTTTATGTTCCAAGGTTAGCATTCAAGGCCTAATATTATCAATTTACCAGGTGAATGACTTAGTTGTCGGTGGAAACAGTGTATTTTCTGAGAAAAAAAACATTTATTTTATTTTTTATTTATTATTGTTATTTATTATTTTTTTCATTTTTTTGTTTGTTTTTTAACAAATAATACCTTATGAACAACTTTTTCCTCGTTTTCAGACAAGCTTGGCACGTCTTCAGAGTGAGTTCAACTCTTCTCAGCTTCGGATGAAACAGCGAATCACAGCCCTTGAACACATCACCACGGCAACCACCGGAAGTGGTTTTCTGTCGGACACAGACTGCAACGACAGCGCCTCCGGTGGTGACGGAATGCGGAGCGAAATCAATATTCGCCTCTAAATGACCTTCAGTACATACTGTATTGTCTTATACAGTCTCTAGTATTTATTTCAAGCTCATATTTATGCTGGTGTTCTTTTGTTGTCGCTTTTACCCGTTCACATAGTTACATTACATGAAGGGGAATTTGGGAGTGATATGGGAAACTATATTCCTTTAATTGAAAGTCTTTGTCAAGCACCCATAATTTAGTGAAACTCCAGTCTTACCCGTATGTTTTAATTTATACTATAATTATCGACCGAGGGTACTCAATCAATGTATTTGAAATAATAAATAAACATTTCGGTTTAAAAATATTGGCGCTGGAAACACTTCCTGGTTCCCAGCGTGCTTTGCGGCATCATCGATGGAAATAGCTCTTCAGTTTGGAGTTTAATTGAAAGTCTTTGTCAAGCAACAATGAATCAGTGAAACTCCAGTCTTACCCGTATGTTTTAATTTATACTGTAATTATCGACCGAGGGTACTCAATCAATGTATTTGAAATAATAAATGAACTTTTAGGTTTAAATATATTGGCGCTGGGAACACTTCCTGGTTCCCGGCGTGCTTTGCGGCATCATTAATGTAAATAGCTCTTCGGTTTGGAGTTTAAAGTCGCATAATTGTTCATTGTTGTTCTGCTCAACTTGTGAGAGTGTATTGTCTGTTTTTATTTGTCTGTTGCGTTATTGTGTGATGTTTTAGGGATTTCTTGTTGTCACACCATGACTGAAATTGTTATGCCGAGCGTTCAAGTGGTGAAATGTGATAACGGTTCGTTTTGTTACATACGAGCTAGCTTCTTCTGCTCTCAAAACAAAGCATTTCCCTGCTATAAGACCCTTGAGCGCCACTTTATAAGATTAATACAATATTATGAATATGAATGACTTTCCATAACAAAGAAAGGTTCAATATTTACTTGACGAATTTAAATGACCTAAGAGCGCCCCACCCAGTGTTTGAAATGGAAGCACCGTGAGAATGTTAGAGTGTCATCACGTGCTCTGTAGCCCCGCCCACCAGCGTTAACTGACCAACGTCCAACATTGCCTTTGTAGAAGACTTCAGGAAGTCAATGTTGTGTCTGGTGGAGTGAGAAGAAGGCAGAAAGGTAAAAATGATTTCCTCCTTTTGTTGTCTCCTGCCATACAAGTAGAGGCGATGAAAGTATTGTTGATATAGTAGTTACAATATATGATTTGTACTGCATATATGTGTGATATATGTTTCAGAAATGGCGCTTCGCCTCATGTTGATGTCAGCTGGCGTATCAGCAACGTCTGCGGCGGATGCGGTAAAAACGCCACAAATATATTTGATGGCACTTTTCACTCGCTGATAAAACACATTATGACAGGACTATTGTTGTTACAACTATGTACAGTAGGTGTCAGTATGGAGCATAGAGTCATATGGGAACTACTCATTTTGTTATTATTCCAAATATTTACGTTTTTATGATTCAGGCATTGTTGTATTTTGATACTAATTGATGCTGTGGGTTGAATATTGTGATTTTTCAGCTGGGCGTCATAGAGAGTCTCTTTCTGGCCACCCATCAGCGTCCTTGGCTCTGGGCTGTTTATGTCTTCACCGTTGGACTGCCTATCATTCTTTTCATTAGCTTCATGTGGCCCCACAAGGTGCATTTACTTCCTCAATCTGTTTAATAGTACTTGTAGAAATCGTCAATTCTGTTACTAATTACAAATTAATTAATGTAAAATCAATGTTTCATGGTTGATTATGGCCTATTATTAGTCAAAATAAAATTGTATAATAGACAAGTTATATGTAGTATTCAGCCATGGATGCAGAGTGAAAAAAGGTTCTCCCATTCCATGTGGAAGTGGTACGTTTTTGGCTACTAACTTTGTCCTTCCCCACTCAATTTCAAACCCTTTCTTAATGGGATAGTTTGGATTTTTTGACATGAAGTTATATAACAATATACAATATGCGTTCAAAAGATTTGGATCCGAAAACCATTGCCTACATAAAACTCAGTTTGTATCACTGGCCGCTGCTGCTTGTCTATTTTGTGATGTGTTCATGTGCAAATGAAGACCGCCGCAAAGCTAATTCTCGAGCGACATAGCATGTAAACACTGTTACTGGTATTACTACAAATACTACCAAACACATCATTACAGTCCTTTTGGGTTTTAGAGGTTCGGCCCTCCTGATGGACAATATTACTACAAGATGACTGCTGATGACCAACCAGATGATCCTGAATACTCACAGAGGAAAGGTCCAAGGCATATCCGTGGTAATGCTAAAATACTATACTAAAATACTATAGTAAAGTATCTGAAGTGTACTATATAGCTTTGTGCTGTATTTCAACTCATTAAATCCCTAAGTGATGTACTTTTTTGTTAACTAACACAGTTACACTGCAAGTTTTAAAAATGTAAAGACGAAACATGTTTTTATAGTTTTATAATTATAGTTTTATGTGCATAAAACAGTTCTAAATGCGGGGAAAAGATGAATGAAATGGATAAATGAATGATTCAGATTAAATCCAGTAAAAATGGGCATAGTTCAGCAATAATGGTAATGATGATTAATCATGATTAATTAATTTTCAAACCGGGATTAATCTAAATATGTTTTTTAAATCATATGATAGCACTGTGAGGATTTTACATAATCCAGTAAAAATTGGCATAGTTCAGCAATAGTTGGTAATGGTGATTAATCATGATTAATTATTTTTTTTAAAAAAACGGGATTAATCTAATTCATTTTTTAAATCATATGATAGTACTGTGTGGATTTTACAGTGGATTTTACATAATCCAGTAAAAATGGGCATAGTTCAGCAATAGTTGGTAATGGTGATTCATCATGATTAATTAATTTTCAAACTGGGATTAATCTAATTATTTTTTTAAATCATATGATAGCACTGTGTGGATTTTACATGTTCCAGTAAAAATGGGCATAGTTCATCAATAGTTGGTAATGGTGATTAATCATGATTAATTAATTTTCAACCGGGATTAATCTAATTAATTTTTTAAATCATATGATAGCACTGTATGGATTTTACAGTGGATTTTACATAATAAATAAAATATTAATAAATAAATAATAATTAATAAATTAATGGATAAATGATTGATTCAGATTAAATCCAGTAAAAATGGGCATAGTTCAGCATTAATGGTAATGGTGATTAATCATGATTAATACATTTTTTAAAACCGGGATTAATCTAATAATTTTTTTTAATCATATGATAGCACTGTGTGGATTTTACAGTGGATTTTACATAATCCAGTAAAATTGGGCATAGTTCAGCAATAGTTGGTAATGGTGATTAATCATGATAATTTTTTTTAAAAACCGGGATTAATTAATTTAAAATCATATGTTAGCACTGTGTGGATTTTACAAACAAATAAAATATAAATAAATGGTCTATTGGTATGGCCCCCATCACTTTCTTTATTTTGCATTTTTCCTACAAATCAGTTCTTAATGGTTAAGTTGGGGAGGGTGCAGTAATTATAAGACTTTAATGAAAGTGCCCTTCTCTTCTCTGTCCTTATTTTAGCTGAAGCTGACAGGACATCGGCAAGAAGAAGAGACCCTCGTGGTAACCCAAGTAACTAAGACACAAGGGTGAGTTTCAAGCCACAATAGATCTTCACTCCCTGAGGCCATGGTAACCACAGATACACTGTTTTCTGGAAAATCGAGTTTGCTACATCAGACATGCAAAATTAATGCATGAATATCATTCCTATGTTAGCCTTGCTTAATTATATTACCCAATTTTGGTGCTGGTGCTTAAATGTTACCTGAGCTGGTACTTAAAAAATAAAAAAAACATACAAATTTTGCCCCAAAACATTGCCTTTTTCTGTTTACAGAATTTTGTTTGAATTATCACAGCAAAACCATCAGAAGTACAGCAGTCATTGATACCAGCGGTCATTGATGCAGATGGAGGATCACACACAACACGAGCATAAGAAGATGCCACATAATTGCAAAGTGTAATAAAACTGGTAAACTGGTAAAATCACTGGTAAATCATTGGTACAGTTTAGTATACATGTATCCATATTGTCGATATCCACACACTTCAATTGCTCTGTCCATAGGTATGAATGTGAGTGTGAATGGTTGTTTGTCTATATGTGCCCTGTGATTGGCTGGCCACCAGTCCAGGGTATACCCCGCCTCTTGCCCCAAGACAGCTGGGATAGGCTCCAGCACGATCCTTGTGAGGATAAGCGGTAGAAAATGAATGAATGAATGAGTTCTCCTCCTATTTTGTGTGGAAGTGGTAACTTTTCGGCTTCTTATTTAGTCTTTCCCCACCCTCGGCCATCTCTGTGTGGAGTTTACATGTTCTCCCCGTGCATGCGTGGGTTTTCTCCGGGTACTCCGGTTTCCTCCCACATTCCAAAAACATGCTAGGTTAATTAGCGACTCCAAATTGTCCATAGGTATGAATGTGAGTGTGAATGGTTGTTTGTCTATATGTGCCCTGTGATTGGCTGGCCACCAGTCCAGGGTGTACCCCACCTCTCGCCCGAAGACAGCTGGGATAGGCTCCAGCACCCCCACAAACAACACATCAATTGTGTACAATAGCAATATAATCCTTTACAGCATTTTGCTTCCTTAAAGCATCCATTCTACGAATGGAATGCGTTCATAACCTGACCATCTGTACAACACATGTCGAGAGAAATCAACAAAAGCGTTGGACCGTGTACGTCAAAATTGACTTAATCTGCACTTGTTATTTATTAGAACATGGTGGACTAGAACTGGAGAACACAGATGGGCTGCTGTCCCGGTACAAAAGGTGGGTGCCAAGCACCCAAATACAGATGGGAAAGTTTAACTGTTTTTATTTTTATTTTTATTTTTATTTTTATTTTTATTTTTATTTTTATTTTTATTTTTATTTTTATTTTTATTTTTATTTTTATTTTTATTTTTATTTTTATTTTTATTTTTATTTTTATTTTTATTTTTATTTTTATAAATCATTATTTTTATGATCATTTTTTTATTTATTTTAAAAAAAAATATTTTTATTTTATATATTATTTATCTTCTTCAGGCAACAACATTTCATCTATCTATCTATCTATCCATCCATCCATCCATCCATCCATCCATCCATCCATCCATCCATCCATCCATCCATCCTTCTATCCATCCATCCATCCATCCATCCATCCATCCATCTATCTATCTATCTATCTATCTATCTATCTATCTATCTATCTATCTATCTATCTATCTATCTATCTATCTATCTATCTATCTATCTATCTATCTATCTATCTATCTATCTATCTATCTATCTATCTATCTATCTATCTATCTATCTATCTATCATACCTATTGATAGTATGTTCCTAAAAAAGACAAGCGATATCTTAAGCAATATTTTTGGGTTTCTTTAAAGAATTCAGACTTCCCATCAAAACATTTCGCATCTGTTCTTAATATTTCCTGCATACTTGAAATGTTTTTTGGCTGCTGAGAAGCGGCCATTTCGTCAGTGTTTTGGCCTCAGCTTTGTTTCGCTCCTGCCTTTGTCGGGAAGATTCAAACGCACGGAACAAAATGGGAAGAGCTGGCTTGAGTGCTTCAGAATTGATCTCCAACAAACGAAGAAGAGGATGGCTGATTTACTCCGGCTGCTGATGGTCGTTACGCTTTGCTATCATTCTTTTTGTGTAAGTCTATTTATTATAACACTTCATATATCTGTGGTTTGTGTATTTAATTCATGTTTTCCCAGCTCTTCATTCTTATTTATGCTTTTGCAGGCGTCAGACCAATGCAGCGAGGAACTGACTCGTCTTCGGGAACAGCAGAAGCTTCTGCAAAGTCAGCTTCAGCAGCAAGATCTCCTCCTACGTAGACTACGACTGCTCAATCAAGCCGCCAACATGCCAAACACGGCAGTGGACCAGAACCCCCAAACACAAACGCAGCACCAAGGTCCCGGTTGCAAGACGATATACAAAAAGTCCGTCATCCGCGTTATCCATGATTTGTTTTCCATGTGTTGGCAGACTGTTCTCAGTTGTTCAATTCCGGCTTCAAGGCCAGCGGATACTACAGCATCCAACCTCAAGGCACCTCTGCTCCAGTCAGGGTCTACTGCGACATGAGCGAAGGAGGCGGTTGGACGCTGATGCAAAGACGCATTAACGGAGCAGAGAATTTTAGCAGGTTGGTCCGTGGGAGTCAATCAAGATAAACTTCATATGACAAATTCATTGTAAAAAGTCATTCATCATACACTATATATGTGCTATATATATCACTATATTGACACTTACTATGGTACCCATTATGTCATTGTATGGTCATATCACCTCGTACTTCGGTTCAAAACAATTTTAAAAAATGTAAATTAAAAAAAAAAAGTAAATTAAAAAAAAATTACTTCCTAGGCAGGAAGTAAACAAATGTAACATTTTTTTTATTTCCAAAAATTAAAAAAAAAAAAATTATTTGAAAGATTTTTAAAAAATTACTTCAATTATATTAAAAAGGCAGGAAGTGAACAAATGTAACAGTTACTGATTGTAAAAGTATGTGGTCATATCACCTCGTACTTCGGTTCAAAACAATTAAAAAAAATAAAAAAAATAATAAAAAATGTAAATTAAACAAAAATTACTTCAATTATATTAGAAAGACAGGAAGTAAACAAATGTAACAGTTACTGATTGTGAAAGTATATGGTCCTATCACCTCGTACTTCGGTTCAAAACAATTAAAAAAAAATTAAATTAACATTTCATTTATTTAAAAAAAAATTAAAAATTAAAAAAAATGTTTTTTTTATTTGAATTTTTTTTTTAATTACTTCAATTATATTAAAAAGGCAGGAAGTGAACAAATGTAACAGTTACTGATTGTAAAAGTATGTGGTCATTTCACTTTGTACTTCGGTTCAAAACAATTTAAAAAAATAAAAAAATAAATAAAAATGTAAATTAAAAAAAAATTACTTCAATTATATTAGAAAGGCAGGAAGTAGTTACTGATTGTAAAAGTATGTGGTCATATCACCTCGTACTTCGGTTCAAAACAATTTAAAAAAATTTTAAATTAACATTTTTTTTATTTAAAAAAATGTGAAAAAAAAATTTTTAATTTGAATTTTTTTTTTAAATTACTTCAATTATATTTAAAAGGCAGGAAGTGAACAAATGTAACAGTTACTGATTGTAAAAGTATGTGGTCTTATCACCTCGTACTTCGGTTCAAAACAATTTCAAAAATTAAAAAAATAATAAAAAATGTAAATAAAAAAAAATTACTTCAATTATATTAAACAAATGTAACAGTTACTGATTGTAAAAGTATGTGGTCATATCACCTCGTACTTTGGTTCAAACCAATTTAAAAAAATTAAACCTGGTCTTCTGCATCCGAATCTGGTTCTTGGGACATGTCCCCTTACACCTCCTTGGTGAGATGCTTCGGGCATGCCCAGCCGGGAAAGGACCCCGGGGCAGACCTAGTTCCTACTGGAGGGATTATGTCTCACAGCTGGCCTGGGAACGTCTTGGAGGAGGTAGCTGGGGACTGGAAAGTCTGGGCTTCCCTATTGAGACTGCTGCCCCCATGACCCGGACCCAGATAAGCGGAGGAAAATGTATTGATTGTTTAAGAATGCAACTACAGTTCCACCCCTAAAACAAGACATTAATACATCTTGACCCCGCCCCACTCTGTTATCTGTCTGTGATTATTAGATCATGGGTGGAGTACAAGAATGGTTTTGGAAACATGGTGGCAGACCTTGGAGAGTTTTGGCTTGGCAATGACAACCTGCATTACATCACCGCACAAGGTATGTCTTCATCATGGTATTTACAGTATGTTTGTAAATATTCTCATTCATCCAAGTATCTGTAGGCATCTCAAGGCATTGAACCCATGGCAACTGGACTGTTATGGTTATTTTAGTATAGTAATTCCCAGTCAAAATTGTGTATTTTGCATGATAAACAGATACATTTTTATCCTGCATTCACATACTACCTACGGCAATTGATGTACCCCACTTTGGGAACTACTTGTATGTAGTATTTATAATATTTATAGCAGGGGTCTCAAACTCAATTTACTTGGGGGCCACTGGAGCTAGGGTCTGGGCGAGACTGGGCAAAAAAACAAAAAAACACATTTATTAAAAACAGAAAAATGAATAAACTTTGCTTTGGTTTCGATTTTCTACAAGAAAAGCTCTGATAAAACATTCCACTGTTTTCAAATATCTTACTTTTTATTTTTCTACACAAAATAAGATGAAAAATAAATAAACAAATCAAGAATAAAGAGAATCAATCAATCAGTAATAAATAAATAAATATAATAATAATAATAATAAAAGGGCAAATAATAAAAACTTAAGAAACCACATATAGTTGGGTAGACAAATTATTTTTTTCATATTAAAATGAACAAAGCATTATTAGATCCCTGTAGACATGACAAAACACGACTATAGTCACATTTATACTCTTTTTATTTACAACATATTGCGCAACTGCAGGGTCTTGAGACACATGCTAACTCGCAAACTAGAGAGCTAGCGACCTAAACGGTAGCCTTCAAGTTATTTCCTTTAAACTTAAATAGCCAAAAACTTACCACTTCCACACGGATAGGGAGGATAACTATTAACAGTTATTTAACCTTTAACATGAACATTAATCAAACGTAATAATTTTGTTCTGGGTACATGATACCATACAGCATCCATATCAAACTTTTGCGGGCCGCACTAACATTAAACTTTCATATCAAGGCGGGGGCCTCAAAGTAGTATCCTGCGTGCCACATTTGGCCCCCGCGGGCCGCGTGTTTGAGACCCCTGATTTATAGTATGTAAACACCTCCAACTGTGATGGAAACACAACAGGGATACTACATTTAGATTATGGAAATAAAGTACAATATAATTTTATGTTTATTTATTTGTTCCAGGCAATTACACATTGGCGATTCATCTGGAAGACTTCGATGGCAGCCAACGTCATGCCGAGTATCGGAACTTTAAAGTAGCGGATGAAAAGGTGCGAGTAACACATAAAGCTGCCACTTTAGGTGTTCCCCACGGGTCTATTCCCAAACCTCATTTGTTGTCATTTCTTGTCTATATTTGCAATTTTTCTGAATGTACTACCGCAGGGTCCTTGAATTTACTGTATTAACTTTCGACCCAGGCGGCACGGTGGTCTAGGGGTTAGCGTGCAGACCTCACAGCTAGGAGACCAGGGTTAAATCCCACCCTCGGGCATCTCTGTGTGGAGTTTGCATGTTCTCCCCGTGCATGCGTGGGTTTTCTCCGGGTACTCCGGTTTCCTCCCACATTCCAAAAACATGCTAGGTTAATTAGCGACTCCAAATTGTCCATAGGTATGAATGTGAGTGTGAATGGTTGTTTGTCTATATGTGCCCTGTGATTGGCTGGCCACCAGTCCAGGGTGTACCCCGCCTCTCGCTAGATTGCTTGACAGCTAAGATAGGCTCCAGCACCCCCTGCAACTCTCGTGAGGATAAGCGGTAGAAAATGAATGAATGAATGAGTTCTCCTCCTATTTTGTGTGGAAGTGGTAACTTTTTGGCTTCTTATTTTGTCTTTGACCACCCTCGGCCATCTCTGTGTGGAGTTTGCATGTTCTCCCCGTGCATGCGTGGGTTTTCTCCGGGTACTCCGGTTTCCTCCCACATTCCAAAAACATGCTAGGTTAATTAGCGACTCCAAATTGTCCATAGGTATGAATGTGAGTGTGAATGGTTGTTTGTCTATATGTGCCCTGTGATTGGCTGGCGACCAGTCCAGGGTGTACCCCGCCTTACGCCCGAAGACAGCTGGGATAGGCTCCAGCAACCCCCGCGACCCTCGTGAGGAAAAGCGGTAGAAAATGAATGAATGAATGAACTTTCGACCCATTGCAGGATTTGTACCGACTCACCTTTGGAGCTTACACTGGCACAGCAGGAGATGCTCTGTCTGGGAATTACCAGGCGGGGGTGTCAGAGTGGGCCAGTCATCAGGGCATTCCATTCAGCACTTATGACAAGGACAATGACAACTACCAAGGAAGCTGTGCACAGGAAGATAAAGGAGGCTGGTGGTTCAACAAGTATGTTATATACTTATATACTTATATACTTATATATGTATATTTAATAACCAAGAAACTAATCATCACATCGTTCCATTCCCCAAAGGTGCCACGCAGCCCATCTGAATGGCCGCTACTACCCCAGCGGGTACTACAGCGGGCTGACTGATGACGGTGTGGTCTGGTACACGTGGAGAGGATGGTGGTACTCGCTGAAAACCAGCATCATGAAACTACGACCCGACAGCTTCAAAGTCAACCCTTCGGATGACCCCAATATGGTTCGTAAGGCTTAGATATTAAAGCTCAAACACCTACGCTATCGAACAAGAAGTCATATACATATCGCTACAGTATACAATCTGAATACTATAAAAATACTGTTATAACTATAGAAACCATACACAAAACAGCAAAACTGCCCCAGACCATCATACTACCACCACCATATTTTACTCTTGGTATTATGTTGTTTTTCTGAAATTCAGCATTACTTTTTTACTTTTACATCTTCCAAAAAGTACAACTTTTGTCTCATTACACCACAAAGTATTTTTCCCAAAGTACTCGGGCATCATTAATAAGTTTTTTCCAGCCTTAATGTAGACTGTTTTTGCTCAGTGTCTTTCTAATAGTGGAGTCTTTGGATGTTGTTGTGGGGTCTTTTGTGACCTCTTGGATGAATCGTCACTGACAGTTATGTTTTAAAATTTATTATGTTATGATTTGCCACCAAAAAAAGTTTTAAAAAATACAACAACAAAAAGAAAGTAGTCACTAAATAAAATATTTTTGTCTTACTGCTATGATAGATAAAATAAACTTTTATAAATAAACTTTTTTTGCTCCGCCTCCTCCAGGCTCAGAAGAAGTGACAAAAATTTTAAAAAATATTATTTAAATTTTCAATAATTGAAATAATAATTTGAAATTATTTGAAATAATAACTTGAAATTAATTTTAAATTATTTCAATATTGTTTCAAGCATATATCAAACAGGAAATGTGCTTTTCAATGTTAGTTTTCATTGCTGAAATAAGATTAATAAATTATCTTAATAAATGAATTTAAAAAATAAGATTAATAAATTATCTTAATAAATAAATTAAAATAATAAGATTAATAAGATTAACATGTGTTTTGGAATTTTTTTTTGGAATTCATTTTCCTTTTTGCATTTTAAAGCTCTACTTAGAACCGTTTTAAGATCCAACAGTAATAATGTCCAGTATTGGAATCGAACAGCCTCATAAGTCCTTTGTCACACACTTTGTCAGCCTCTCTCTGGTTCGCTTTCATAGTCCTTTCACCTTGTGTCTCGAGCCAAATTAACCCTTGAGCTTGTACTCTCCTCCTCATCACACAGTAGTTTTTTGAACCCTGTTGGTGCATTTTTTTTTTTTTTACACTGCGCCACCCTGAGTTAAAGTCGCGGGTTCAATCACCTTCAATCCGGACGTTGCATCACATGCATTTCTTTGTGTGTATGTGCATGAGACGTAAAATGACAACTATTGACAAATAAATGTTATTTTTTTGTATTCTGAAGAAAACTGTTGATTGTGTTGTGTTTAGGAAAAATGGGATTTAAGTTAGAATTGAATTTAATTGAATTGAATGTTATCATGAAATGATATCATGAAATCATGTTGGAGAGTGAAGACGCTTTCCAAAGGGGAAAAGTATATGATAGTTAATGAAAAGTTCCCATGCAGATCACATAAGCTAAACAAACCAGTTTTCCATAGTAGGACAAGAAACATGAGCGCATTGATGCTATTGCCCAAGGGCAGATTTTTCGAATTTTTGTGTCATTTTATCATATAAAATGTTTAAACCTTCAAGTCCAAGAGTATATTCGTATTATCTGTGATTCAGTCAAAAATCAAAGTCCTGAATTGGGAACAGCTGTCACACACCAGTCCCCCATCAGACCACGCAGCTTCGTACTTAGGCTGATTGGCGGCAGCTGGGAGCCACGACTTGGCTACCGGCTCCTTCGTCCTGTTCATCCTCTTCACCGCCTGCACGTTTATGAATGAACTTTGAACTATTTAAGCTTGCATCTGCATTTTGCGGGAACGTAGCATCATAACAATTAACATGTTGATGTTCAATTCATATCAAAAAGGAAGACTTTCAACTGCCATTATATAAAATGTGTCAGGGATTAAAAAAAAAAAAATCAATGAAAAATTATTTAAAAAATCTATAAGAAATATCAAATTATTTAGGGGGGCTTCTGATTATTACTACTACTACTACTAGTAGTAGGAGTCTAGTATTACCCTGCTTATTTGCTTGCTTATTAGCCTGCTTTTTCCCTATTATTTGAAATTTGAGAGATTTTTTTTTGTAAAAAAAAAAAATAAATGAAAAATAATTTAAAAAATCAATAAAAAATATCAAATTATTTAGGGGGGCTTCTGATTATTATTATTACTACTACTAGTAGTAGTAGCAGTAGGCTAGTATTTGCCTGCTTAGTGGCTTGCTTATTTGCTTGCTTTTGCCCAATTATATCAAATTTGTCAGATTTATTTGTAAAAAAAAATCTATGAAAAAAAATCAATAAAAAATATAAAACTATCTTAGGGGGGGCTTTTGGCTTTTGGCTATTACTACTAGTACTAGTAGTAGTAGTAGTAGTAGGCTAGTAGTATCCTGCTTATTTGTTTGCTTATTAGCCTGCTTTTGCCCTATTATTTGAAATTTGAGAGATTTTTTTTGTAAAAAAAAAAAAAAAGAAAAAGAAAAAAAATCAATAAAAATATAAAATTATTTCGGGGGGCATATTGATGAGTCTTTGAATTGTGAAAATTGGTAAAATCAGAATTATGATCAAAAAAAGTCATTTTGTTGACGTATGAAGACAATGGAAGTAAACAGGCAATGAAACGTAGAATGACCCTGCAGCCGTTTGGTTGTATATTATTGTAGTTCTGGTACATGATTTGTAGTACATTGTAACTGCCTAAGGTATTACTTGGCTATAAAAAATAAGGAGTCTGTGATACGTTACCCATACCAGTGTATTGATTTATGTACATGCTTCTGTTTCGTACTTCTACTCCTTCTGGCCCCACCAGAACTTTAAGTGGCTTGTCAGGCCCAACCAGGTATTTGACATACCTGGGGGATTTTGCAACCACCTGAGGGTACAGCTTAGGAACCCTTATGTTCTTATTCCCAGCTAGTCTTCTCCAGTTGTTCATACAAATAAAATAACGACTGCTAAGAGAGCATATCTCAGGATATGTTTGCATATTATTACTATTATTATTAATATTATTATTACAATTCAACCTGGACGTGTAAGTCCATGTCATCATCCCTCCCATCAAAAATGTCGACCGGTAGGTGTCAATCAATGCCAGTCGCATGTGTCACTTGTTTCCGAGTATGATACCAGGGGTGTCACTAGGTTCTGAGGACGGGGGGGGGGCTTAGTACCCCCGGAAATGCACAGAATATGAATGAATGTAGTAGACACGCAATCTACACTGCAAAGAACATTTTAGGGGGGCTTCTAATTATTACTACTACTACTAGTAGTAGTAGTAGTAGCACTACTAGTAGTAGTAGGCTAGTATTAGCCTGCTTATTGGCTTGCTTATTAGCCTGCTTTTGCCCTATTATATGAAATTTGTCGTAGATTTTTTTTTGCTAAAAAAAAAAAATCTCAAATTTTTTTTAAAAAATGCATAAAAAATCTAAAATTATTTAGGGGGGGCTTAAGAACATTTTAGGGAGACTTCTGATTATTACTACTACTACTAGTAGTAGTAGTAGTAGGCTAGTATTAGTCTGCTTATTATAGCCTGCTTTTGCCCTATTTATTTAAAATTTGTCAGAATTTTTTTTGTAAAAAAAATAAATGAAAAAAAAAGAAAAAACAAAATTATTTAAGGGGGGGGGGTTAAGAACATTTTAGGGCCACTTCTGATTATTACCTGCTTGTTAGCTTTCTTATTAGCTTGCTTTTGCCCTAATATATGAAATTTGTCAGAGATTTTTTTGTAAAAAAAAAAGAAACGAAAAAAAAAGAAAAAAACAAGGGGCACTTCTGATTATTACCTGCTTATTAGCTTGCTTTTGCCCTATTATATGAAATTTGTCAGAGATTTTTTTTGTAAAAAAAAAAAAAATCAATGAAAATTTTTTTAAAAATCAATAAAAAAATATATAATGATTTCGGGGGGCTTCTGATTATTACTACTACTAGTAGTAGTAGTAGTAGGCTAGTATTAGCCTGCTTATTGGCTTGCTTATTAGCCTTTATTAGCTTATTATTTCTATTATTTGAAATTTGTCAGAGATTTTTTTTGTAAAAAAAAAAAAATAAATGAATTTTTTTTTTTTAAATCAATAAAAAAATATAAAATTATTTCGGGGGGCTTCTGATTATTACTACTACTACTAGTAGTAGTAGTAGTAGGCTAGTATTAGCCTGCTTATTGGCTTGCTTATTAGCCTTTATTAGCTTATTAGCTCTATTATTTGAAAATTTTCAGAGATTTTTTTTGTAAAAAGAGAAAAAATCAATGAATTTTTTTTTAAAAATCAATAAAAAATATAAAATTATTTAGGGGGGCTTAGGCCTAATGACGCCACTACATGGCACGAAGTCGCAAGTTTTACTGCCTCAAAAGATGAAGACTCAACTTTAACTGTGTCACTCCAGTTTCACTGACTCAATTTTCATTGGTTTCTACATCAACACTTTATGATGAGTTAGTTGAATCAGCTGACTCATAAATAGCTGAGTCAGTGAAAGGAATTGAGTAATCATTTATTCCACAAATGATTTAACACATTTAGCTCCCATACCTTTTGTCTGTTTGTACAATAATGTCCAATATATAAAAAAATCATACTAATACAGAACCGTGTCAGTACTGCTAAAAGCGGCATTCAAACATTCATGGAATATTTGTCTCTCCGCCCCATCGGAATTCCGGTTTAACCTGGTCAAGACTTTGGGATAATTGATCCCACAGAAGAAAGATTTACCTCAAAGGAGGCTTTTTTTTTGCTTCTATACATTTGAATTAGCTGCTAAACAGGTTCTACAGACTTTTTTTTTTTAAAGTTTAACTCTACATTATCGTTATTTTTTTTTTCGATATTCCAAATAAATTCTTATTTTATAAAATATTTAATAGCATAATACTTTTTTTCCGCATGATGTTTCTATTGTAATTGATTTAATTGTGATGCAGTTACGTCATTATTTTTATTTTCACTTGCCCCTCCCCCTTTTGAGTGGGCGGATCCCCCTTTTTTTTTTTTTTTCTTTACATACAACAGAAGCCCGGAGTCGTACTCCTGCAACAGTTGGAGTTGGAGTCATCATCACCATAGGATGGGACGCTAGCTGCCTGTGCTAATTTAAAGCCTTGTTTTGTTACCCAAAACAGGTAAGTGAAGATAACTACAAATTCCTGGGGGCCTTGAACGTCACAAATGTTATAATTGTCTGTGTTTTTGCAGTTTAATGGCCTGGTGCTACTGTCGCTGGGAGTAGTAGTATTTTTTAGTAAAAAAAAAAAAAATCAATGAAAAAAAATCAATAAAAAATAAAAAAATTATTTAGGGGGCTTAAGAACATTTTAGGGGGGCTTCTGATTATTACTACTACTACTTCTAGTAGTAGTATGGTAGTATTATCCTGCTTATTGGCTTGCTTATTAGCTTGTTTTTGCCCTATTATATGAAATTTGTCAGAGATTTTTTTTTTGTAAAAAAAAATCAATAAAAAATATAAAATTATTTAGGGGGGCCTAAGAACATTTTAGGGGGACTTCTGATTATTACTACTACTACTACTAGTATTAGCCTGCTTATTGGTTTGCTAATTTGCCTGCTTTTGCCCTATTATGTGATTTTTTTTTTTGTAAAAAAAAAAAAAACAAAAAAAAAAACAAATCAATAAAAAAATATCAAATTATTTAGGGGGGCTTAAGAACATTTTTTTTGGGGGGGGGCTTCTGATTATTACTATTATGTAGTAGGCTAGTATTAGCCTGCTTATTAGCTTGCTTATTAGCGTGCTTTTGCCCTATTATATGAAATTTGTCAGAGATTTTTTTTGTAAAACAAAAACAATAAAAAATATAAAAATATTTAGGGGGGCCTAAGAACATTTTAGGGGGGCTTCTGATTATTACTACTACTACTACTAATATTATATGAAATTTTTTTGTAAAAAAAAAAGAAAAAAAAGAAAAACAAATCAATAAAAAAATATCAAATTATTTAGGGGGGCTTAAGAACATTTTGGGGGGGGGGTTCTGATTATTACTACTATGTAGTAGGCTAGTATTAGCCTGCTTATTGGCTTGCTTATTAGCCTGCTTTTGCCCTATTATATGAAATTTGTCAGAGATTTTTTTTTGTAAAAAAAAATCAATAAAAAATATAAAATTATTTAGGGGGGGCTAAGAACATTTTAGGGGGACTTCTGATTATTACTACTACTACTAGTAGTATTAGCCTGCTTATTGGTTTGCTAATTTGCCTGCTTTTGCCCTATTATGTGAAATTTTTTTTGTAAAAAAAAAAAAAACAAAAAAAAACAAATCAATAAAAAAATATCAAATTATTTAGGGGGGCTTGAGAACATTTTTTGGGGGGGGCTTCTGATTATTACTACTATGTAGTAGGCTAGTATTAGCCTGCTTATTGGCTTGCTTATTAGCTTGTTTTTGCCCTATTATATGAAATTTGTCAGATATTTTTTTTTGTAAAAAAAAAAATCAATAAAAAATATAAAATTATTTAGGGGGGCTTAAGAACATTTTAGGGGGGGGCTTCTGATTACTACTACTACTACTAGTAGTATTATATGAATTTTTTTTTGTAAAAAAAATTTTTTTAAAAAGAAAAACAAATCAATAAAAAACTATCAAATTATTTAGGGGGACTTAAGAACATTTTGGGGGGGGGGCTTCTGATTATTACTACTATGTAGTATGCTAGTATTAGCCTGCTTATTAGCTTGCTTATTAGCTTGTTTTTGCCCTATTATATGAAATTTGTCAGAGATTTTTTTTTGTAAAAAGTGAAGATAACTACAAATTCCTGGGGGCAGTGAACGTCACAAATGTTATAATTGTTTGTGTGTTTTTTGCAGTTGAATGGCCCGGTGCTACTGTCGCTGGCGTAGAGTTCTGATCTGCGTGTGCAGTCCATGCATCTGCCTGATCCTGCTGGTTCTTTACGCAGGCATCATGGTTTGTACGGACATGAACCGGAAAACACGGCAACTCAGCGTGGATTCGATACGTTCCCTGCAAAACAAACATTTCGTTGCTTCGGGAAGTTTTAAAAGTAACACTTTCGCCTCCTTGCCGAAAAGTTTCTGGAAATTCCATGAAGAAGCTTTTTGGAATCGACTCCAAGTGACAATCGACCGGCATTTTAACCCTATCCTGAAAGCATCCAAAACCGGGACAAGGATTCGGAATGATTCGTTTTATGATTCTCTTTTAAGTCACAGCTTCTCTGATGTGATGGACTTGGAGATCATGAAAAAAAAAATCGAACTTCTACCAAAACAGATGCAAGACTTTGTTCGTTACATGAAACGAAGAAACTACCCCGTTGTTATCCAACCTTCAAGTTCTACCTGCGGAGCAGGCTCGGAGAACCACAAGGAACCTCCGTTGCTTCTTCTCGCTATTAAATCCACGGAGTTGAACTTCAAAAACCGTCAAGCGATTCGACAAACTTGGGGGCAAATAGGATGGGTGGTTGCACGCAGGAAGAACGGCACCAAACAGGAAGTCGGAGGGTATATCCGTCGGGTGTTTCTCATCGCTAGAGACAACTTCAGCAACGTTGGTGTAGATGTTTCCAAGTTACTACAAATGGAGGCTCAATTTTATGGAGATATTCTACAGTGGGACTTCAGCGACACTTTTTTCAACCTCACCTTGAAGGACGTTCTCTTCTGGAATTGGTTCTCCAAACGTTGCGGAGAGACTCGTTTCATTTTTAAAGGCGATGATGACGTATTTGTGAACCTCCCGAACATCATCGCTTACCTCCATGAGCAGCTGGAGAAACCAAATGCGGAACAAACCATGAAAGAATTCATGGTGGGTGACGTCATCGGAGCAGCTTCTCCGAATCGACTCTACCACTCAAAGTACTTTGTACCGGATAGTTTCTACAAGGGTCTTTACCCGACATACGCGGGCGGCGGCGGAGTGATCTACTCAGGCCGTCTCGCCGAACGTTTACACGACGTCTCCAGAAGAGTCCATCTCTTCCCGATCGATGACGTTTTTGTCGGGATGTGTATGGCTCGACTCAACGCGTCTCCCGTTCACCATGCGGCTTTTTTGACCTTTGACTTTCCTAAGAAGGAAGAGGCGGAGCCGTGTGCGTATCACACGATCCTATTGGTTCATAAACGGAGCCCAACGCAACTGATTGAATTGTGGGATCACATGACCAAGACGAGGGAACAATGTTGGAATGTTCCATTGAGGTTTTCAGACCAGAAGAAAAATGCAGAAAATGAGGGAAAAAAACATGACTAAATAATAAATAACTAAATAAATAAAAAATAAATAATATTGCCATAAAAATATGTATTTTGGACAAATTTATTTTATTTTGTACAATTTTAAAAAATACAAAACAATTAAAAAAAATCCAAAACTGTGTTTTCGTCATCTCCGGTATTTGTTGCTACTTCATTATTAGATTCTAATATTATCAAAATCTAGTATAAAAATTACTAGAATATGTATTTTGCTAATTTGGACCTTAATGAGGTTTTAAGTAGAGCTACAATCCGCAAAAATGTGGAACTTGTCAATCAAAAAATAATAAAAATGAACTAAAATAGATCAAGTTTAAGACCACAGGCTCTAAAAGACAAAATCTGGTCAAAATTCCGACAATAAAGGCCTTACTTAGATACACATGTTAGCATTGTTAGCATTGTTAGCATCTTTTTTACTTACTGTTCTCTACATTAATTCGGCTTCATATGATCGTCTTTGAAAGCGTCTTCTTATATTTTTATTTTACTTCATTTGAATGATAAATGCAGCTCGGAAACCCGAGTTCAATTCCACCCTCGGCCATCTCTGTGTGGAATTTTCATTTGCATTTTTCCGGGTACTCCGGTTTCCTCCCACATTCCAAAAACATGCTAGGTTCATTAGCGACTCCAAATTGTCCATAGGTATGAATGTGAGTGTGAATGGTTGTTTGTCTATATGTGCCCTGTGATTGGCTGGCCACCAGTCCAGGGTGTACCCCACTTGCCTCTAGCCCGAAGACAGCTGGGATAGGCTCCAGCAACCCCCGCGACACTTGTGAGGATAAGCGTTAAAAAATGAATGAATGAATGAGTTCTCCTCCTATTTTGTGTGGAAGTGGTAACTTTTTGGCTTCTTATTTTGTCTTTCCCCACGCTCGGCCATCTCTGTGTGGAGTTTGCATGTTCTCCCCGTGCATGCGTGGGTTTTTTTTTTTTCGGGTACTCCGGTTTCCTCCCACATTCCATAAACATGCTAGGTTAATTAGCGACTCCAAATTGTCCATAAGTATGAATGTGAGTGTGAATGGTTGTTTGTCTATACTATGTGCCCTGTGATTGGCTGGCGTCCGAAGACACCTAGAATAGGCACTCCTCGCGAAAATGAATGAATGAACAATTATGGTACGTTCAAGGACTTGAGTAAAAAACATCATTTAAGCATATAGTGACATAATCATGTAAATAAAAATAGTTGTACATGTTTTATCATCTATTTATAAATTATTACAAACATACAATGAATGACAAGTTTTTTGTTTTTTTTTAGACAATTTTTAGGACCAAATATCTGCAAATGTGAACGGATTCAACGCAATAGTATTTTTTACTACATATGAGTCAAAATATTCCAAAAGTATTAATGTAGTAGTAGTCGTTAAAACAGCTTGTTGATGCTAATACCCCCCCCCCCCCCCCCACATCATTATGTATAAGTCAGGTGTTAATTGCTTGATGTTCCCCTTCCTGTGTAACAGGTTACCTTGCCCTGTATGCTATGCTAACTATTACTACTAGGACATTTTTTTTGTACACGTTCAAGAATTAAATAAAATTCAGCAATGTTATGAAATTGGTTGTATTTCAGATATTAAATGTTTAGCTTGGTTAAAATATTTTTTTTATGTAGAATAAATGATTTAATGTTCGAAGGAGTTTGCAAAATGGCCTCCAGCAACCTGAAAGCAGCTGCGGGAATTTTTTTTGTGTGTCCTTGTACGACCGGAAAAGGGGGTACGACCAGCTTTATCGAGAACCTGTTGCACAAGTTCGGTATGGCATAATATAATCATAACATAACAAATATTACAAACATATACTCTAATAATGTTCAGTTTATTTTCATTTTATTGTGAATACAAAACAAACCCGCCCCACTATTTAAGAACCGTTGTCTTAACATGTGAAGATAAGCACAGGAATGATTATGGAATATGGGAATATTTTCATGTAGGTGTCCCCCCCCCGGCACCAACATTTTGAGTCCAGGCATCAAAACGTCCGACTGAAGTCCATAAGTTGAACATGAAGTATTCATCCTTCATCCTCACTGTCCTCGTCATCCTCGCTCTCGCTGTACTGGTACGTGCAGCGGTTGGTGTTGACAAAAAGGTCAGCTTCGTCGTCCTCAGAGTCGCCCGAGCTGTCCTTCTCTTCTTCGTTGTCTTCGTTTTCCTCACTGTGGTCTTCCTGGTTTGGCTTGGTTTCCTTGGTGAAGCCCTCAGGCCTGGATGGGAATTATATGGTAATGGTTTCATTTCATTTGAACATGCATCAGATTACAATTGAATGCATCACATAATCAGTTCACAGTTCCACATGTCCAAAAGGAGTAGGAAGAATCAAAGCTTATTAAATCCTACCCCTCCATCTGGTACTTTTACAATCAGTAACTGTTACATTTGTTCACTTCCTGCTTTCCTAATAAAGGTGAAGTTTTTTTTTTATTGTTATTATTTTTTTATTTTATTTTTGTCACATAATCAGTTCTCAGGTCCACATGTCCAAAAGGAGTAGGAAGAAGCAAAGCTTATTAAATCCTACCCCTCCATCTGGTACTTTTACAATCAGTAACTGTTACATTTGTTCACTTCCTGCTTTCCTAATATAGTTTAAGGTTTTTTTTTGTTTTTTTTTTTTATTTTGTCCCGTACGAGGTGATATGACCATACAAAGAACTCACAAAAAATATTACAAAAAACGGTCAAATGTTATTATTACAATCAGTAACTGTTACATTTGTTCACTTCCTGCTTTCCTGATATAATTTAAGGTTTTTTTGTATTTTTTTTGTGTAATTTTTTAATTTTTTTGTCCCGTACCAAAGTACGAGGTGATATGACCATACAAAGAACTCACAAAAAATATTACAAAAAACGGTCAAATTTTATTAAGTTTTTTTATTATTATTTTTTTTTTTTTTTTGTCACATAATCAGTTCACAGTTCCACATGTCCAAAAGGAGTAGGAAGAAGCAAAGCTTATTAAATCCTACCCCTCCATCTGGTACTTTTACAATCAGTAACTGTTACATTTGTTCACTTCCTGCTTTCATAATATAGTTTAAGATTTTTTTTGTTTTTTTTTTGTAATTTTTTATTATTTTGTCACGTACGAGGTGATATGACCATACAAAGAACTCACAAAAAATATTACAAAAAACGGTCAAATGTTATTATTATAATCAGTAACTGTTACATTTGTTCACTTCCTGCTTTCCATAATACAGTTTAAGGTAATGTACCTCGTACTCAATCCATTCCATAGTTTGATTCCACATACTGAAATGCTATGGCTTTTTAACGTAGTCCTAGCATAGAAGTGTTTCAAATGTACTTCTTCCCTGAGATCATATTTCTCCTCTCTTGTAGAGAAGTATTGGATGACATTTTTAGCTAATTGGTTATTTTTAGCCTTATGCATTATTTTAGCTGTTTGAAGATGAACTATATCAGCAAGTTGAAGTATTTGTGATTTTAGAAATAAGGAGTTAGTATGTTCTCTGAATTATCCTTACTGGCCTTTTTTGCAGTACATTTAGTGTGATTGAGTGAAGATTGCTTTTATAGTTATTAGCCCATATTTCCACACAATAAGGAAATCAGACAATGCTGTTGCGTGTGAGTTGGTACCCACCATAGATGATGCTTCTGCAGGTAATCTATGTGATCTTTGTAGAGAATGGAGCTGATTTCTGCCTTCACCTTCTCTCCTTCCTCAATTGGATCCACGATCACATAGTCTCCTTGATAGGATGTACAATATTTAAAAAAATATATATAGTAAATGATCTATTTTAAATCGTAAAATGGTCGCTCACCTCTCTTGATCCAAATGTTCTTGCGGAATTTGGTGGGCATGCTCACCAGGAATATCTGGCCCTGAGCTGTGACGGTCTCGTGGAGATTGTTACCACGGCTACCAGTCACCTGTGCAGTGTCGTTGTCACGTGATTACACGCGCATCATGTGTGAATATAAAATGTCACGTGTCTTACCCACCTTCACGATTTGTTGGTTCTCTGTCGGTGTGACAAAGTCTCCAAGAACCTCCTTCACAACATGTTTACGTTTAGTAGCCTGCGACATTTTGATTCTTTAGGAAATGAGGAAACAAATAAATAAATACACGGAGGTGGCGGAAATAAATAAGCGTCCAAACTTTGATGAAGTATGTGCTTTAAAGAGGCTCAAAGCGATACCATGGAGGTCAATATATGCTAAGCTATATCAATGTAGCAAATTAGTCGTACTTTTTTTATAAATTACACTTACTTTTAGCATACAATATGCCCATTACGGCCCTGGACTTTGGCCTGTTTAAAACAACATTATTACTAGTGGTGATGCAATGCAGGTTTTTTCCGCATGTGGCAACTTTAATACGATGAATTCTAAGACAAAAAGAAAAGTCACATCCTCTAAAAATACTCTCAAAACTTTATAATAAAACTAAACTGTCTTGTTTTATGTAATGAAGAATAAACGACATATATATTGTAGCTGCTGTTCGCCAAAAACATACGAACCGTGATTAGCGATAAAAGTATAAATGTACCTTAAAATAACGATTGTTCTCTCATTAATCAATCTCTCCTGAATCTTCCCAAAGCCCAAATGTAGCTTTATAAAATATATATTAAAGTTATATTGACAGATAAACTAAACCACATGCAAGCGACCGTGTTATCTGGCAACACAAGCAAAATGACACCGGTTCACTTCCGGGGTTGAGCGCCATATTGCATTTTTCAGAATTAAGTTTTAGTGCATTTTAAATTAGCATTAAACTCGAAACGGTTCTCTAGTTAGCAATATTATTAAGAGTATATGTAAGTTAAATCAGTATTCAATGCCGCTGGTTTCACATATCGACATTTTGGGTTACTGGCAGTGATAGAAATACACATGGCGTTTATTTTGACATTCTTTTTCTTGTCGGAAATGTTGTCAAAGCACCATGGGAAATGAAGTTTTTATTATTTCAATGCGGTTTGCGTTTGAGATCTACAAATGTAGAGATTTGTACAGTAATAAATGTATGAATAACTTTACTCTAGTTTATTTTATTTGAATTGGGGTGGAGGAAGCTATAAATAAATAGCTAACCATGTGGGAAACAACAGTTTGTGTGTTATTTATGGCATTTTTTAACACATTTGTTGCCCCTGATTACTGTACACTATTTATGCATTTTGAAGGATCACGCTTATTGTGAAAGATTTTCAACTCATGAATGAATAGAGAATATCATTTAATACACTGTATTTTAATTCAATTTTCTTTTATTTCTTATCCATCTCCAACAAACTTTACTCGGAAACTCAATTCAATTCAAAATCACATTTTTCAGGACAATGGGAACAAAACTGATTTAAATCCACAGCACAGGACTAATGCATCACACTATAAACAGCAATTATGTGAGGGGGAAAAAACTGTTTTGCCTAAAAAACAAAAAAAATTACCTCTAAGGGTGACAAATTAAAAAGCACACATTAAATTTATGTTAAAAATACTTTCAAAATTCAATAAAATCACCAACATTTGTAACAGCAACACTAGCGCTGGTATGTTTTGGAATAGAGGAACACTAAAAGTAACATCAGGTTGCCGTATTTGAATGAGCAGTGTGGATCAAACATGTGCCTGATGGTGTGATCACGCATGTTCGCGTGTGTTTGCATACGTGTGGTAAATAAAGCAGTGTTATTTAGTTGACAACAGCAGATGAACCCATCCGGTTGATTCCACATGCGTTGGATCCCCTATATAGGTAGTAGTAACCCTGGAAGAGAAAAAATTAAATATGTATAAACATTAAAAAACATAATGTATTCTATTTACTTATCCACCGAGTCTTACCTGCTCTCCGTAATCCTCCCCCCAGCTGTTTTTGATAGCCCAGAATGGAGTTCCGTTACCTGAAAGCACATTATTTGATCATTTGGTAGCCTTAGTTTAACAACATGTACACTCGCTGAATGTACTGCAAAAAAGGTCAGTAAGGATAATTCAAAATGCCGCCTACAGAGAACATACTAACTCCTTATTTGACACTTACTATGGTACCCATTATGCTATTGTATGGTCATATCACCTTGTACTTCGGTACGAGGTACATTATAAAAAAAAAAAAAAACTTAAACTGTATAATAGAAAGCAGGAAGTGAACAAATGTAACAGTTACTGATTGTAAAAGTACCAGATGGAGGGGTAGGATTTAATAAGCTTTGCTTCTTCCTACTCCTTTTGGACATGTGGAACTGGGAACTGATTATGTGACAAAAATAAAATTAAAAAATAATAACAATTAAAAAAAAAAAACTATATTAGGAAAGCAGGAAGTGAACAAATGTAACAGTTACTGATTGTAAAAGTACCGGAACTGATTATGTGACAAAAAAATATATTAGGAAAGCAGGAAGTGAACAAATGTACCAGTTACTGGTTGTAAAAGTACCGGAACTGATTATGTGACAAAAAAAATGAAAAAAAAAAACTATATTAGGAAAGCAGGAAGTGAACAAATGCAACAGTTACTGATTGTAAAAGTACCAGATGGAGGGGTAGGATTTAATAAGCTTTGCTTCTTCTTACTCCTTTTGGACATGTGGAACTGTGAACTGATTATGTGATGCATTCAATTGTCATCTGATGCATGTTCAAATGAAATAAAACCATTACCATTTCTGTGTCTATGAAATCAACCAAAGTGAATAGAATATAACTTACGGTCTCCATAGCCCACCAGCAGCACAGCATGGTCGATCATCCAGGGGTTACAAAATATCTTAAAAGGGTGGGATACACCCTTCCTGTAAAACTATACAAGAAAAAAAAAATAAATATCATAGTGTGCCGTTTTTTAACTGGTGAGCTTTACCTGCATGGCAAAGGCATTCAGAGCGACAGAGACGGGGCCGTTCTCAGCCAGCCATGCTGCAATTTCTGGAGGGGAAAGGAAACAAAAATCAAATCTTATTCGACATGACATGATCAGGACATTTTTTTTACTGATTGTCCTGTTCAGGAAGAAACACTGCATAAAACAAGCTCAGAATATTTGTAATGCGTCTATAAAACCAAGTGGAGCACACTTGTATGCAGTCTTCTTATTAGAAATCCCATGGTGTCATCCCGCAACCATCCATAAATGCTAAATGCTAAATAGATCATGAATATGAAGGAAAGATGGAGACAGCAACTAATAGAAAAAGAAATGGTCATTATGTTGAGGGTTATTTTGGAGGGAAACCAAATGTGGAGGAAAGACAAAATACCAAACATGTACCACTTCCACACAGAATAGGAGGATGACTTTTTACTGAGGGGTAGTGACCACGATGACCCACAATAAAACAAATTGCTTCTTCTGACGGGATCAAATAAAAGATCAATAACTGTCTATTTCGGTACGTGACAAAAAATTAAATTAAAATTAAAATTAAAATTAAAATTAAAATTAAAATTAAAATTAAAATTAAAATTAAAATTAAAATTAAAATTAAAATTAAAATTAAAATTAAAATTAAAATTAAAATTAAAATTAAAATTAAAATTAAAATTAAAATTAAAATTAAAATTACTATGGTACCCATTATGTCATCGGATGCTCATATCACCTCATACTTTGGTACGTGACAAAAAATTAAAATTAATAAATAATAAATAAATAAATTAATTAAACTATATTAGGAAAGAATGTCTCCTTTTGGACATGTGGAACTGGGAACTGATTATGTGACAAAAATAAAATTAAAAAATAATAACAATAAAAAGATAAAAAATAAATTAAAAAAAACAAACTATATTAGGAAAGCAGGAAGTGAACAAATGTAACAGTTACTGATTGTAAAAGTACCAGATGGAGGGGTAGGATTTAATTAGCTTTGCTTCTTCCTACTCCTTTTGGACATGTGGAACTGTGAACTGATTATGTGATGCATTCAATTGTAATCTGATGCATGTTCAAATGAAATTAAACCATTACCATTTTCACATTCATGCATTTGCTATTTTTTTACCCCCATTGTTCCCTTGGCTTTCAGAACTCACCACTCTCATCTTTGGACAGTTCCACGGAGCTGTTGATGTAGGCAGCGACCTTTCTGCTGGTGAAGTCACACGTCTGCTTGTGGCCAGTGTAGGAGTAGTCACTCTCTGACTCCAGACCACCTTAAATAAACGTTAAAAACACTGCAATGTTCCGGTACTAACCCCAGTCTCTATACACAGGTAGAATTTAGAAACAGTAGTACAATTGTACCTGTTTATGTACATGCATAATATAACAACTTTGCAGTAAACACAAAGCCTTTTGTGTTGGGAATAACGACGTCAAAAATGATTTTTTTGGTAATTACTTAGATTATCTGTTACTGAAACAATAATGACATCATAACTCCCACACTGTTTGACATAAGCAGGTTCCAGTGTATTATAAAATACTTGCACAAAGCTTTTTTTTACAGACATTTTTTTGCTTACCCAAATTTTCAATGGCTTCGTAGGCGTTTGACGGCAAGCCGCCTCTGCACGCCTGGTCCAGCCTGTCACAGTCCACCAGTTCTGTGCAGCACAAATTAATAACGATTCAAAAGTGTCACTTATTTGTTATGTTATTTTGATGAGGTGGCAGAAGATTACCTTGTTCTGATAAAGACAGTAATTTTCCATTTTTCAGAAACCATTGGCCTTCAATGTTGCCTGTAACAGAAAACGCCCAGCAAGATCCACACATCCCCTACGAGACACACACACACACACACACACACACACACAAATGGAGATGAAGTGAAATCAGTGTTTCCCATACGTTCAATTGAACTGCCACAAATCCACTATGCTATTTACAGTAACTTCGTCCTTCCTCACAGTACCTGATTTTTAACCGAGCTGACAGCTCCGTGTTCCCTCCAATCCCAGCTTGCAGGGGCGGGGCCCCGAGGAGGAGAAGCCAGTTTCATTGGTCGCTGAAGCGTCCACTGGCTCAGCAGCGGGTTCAGGTATGTCGAACGAAACTCTTCCTCTGGAGGCAGAGAGAAAGAAATGGGTAAAATAAAGCAAGAGATGTTGGAAGAAGGCTGCACGACGGTCGAGTGGTTAGCGCGCAGATCTCACAGCTAGGAGACCCAAGTTCAATCCCACCCTCGGCTATCTCTGTGTGGAGTGTGCATATTCTCCCCTGTGCATGCGTGGGTTTTCTCCGGGTACTCCGGTTTCCTCCCATATTCCAAAAACATGCTAGGTTAATTAGCGACTCCAAATTGTCCATAGGTATGAATGTGAGTGTGAATGGTTGTTTGTCTATATGTGCCCTGTGATTGGCTGGCCACCAGTCCAGGGTGTACCCCACCTCTTGCCCGAAGACGGCTGGGATAGGCTCCAGCACCCCCGCCACCCTTGTGAGGATAAGCGGTAGAAAACGAATGAATGAATGAGTTCTCCTCCTATTTTGTGTGGAAGTGGTAACTTTTTGGCTTCTTATTTTGTCTTCCCCCACCCTCCGCCATCTCTGTGTGGAGTTTGCATGGTCTCCCCGTGCATGCGTCGGTTTTTTTTTTCCGTGTACTCCGGTTTCCTCCCACATTCCAAAAACATGCTAGGTTAATTAGCGACTCTAAATTGTCCATAGGTATGAATGTGAGTGTGAATGGTTGTTTGTCTATATGTGCCCTGTGATTGGTTGGTTGGCCACCAGTCCAGGGTGTACCCCGCCTCTCGCCCGAAGACAACTGGGATAGGCTCCAGCACCCTCGTGAGGATAAGCGGTAGAAAATGAACGAATGAATGAATGTTGGAAGAAACACCGACACACACACCTGTGAGGTCGCTGAACTTGGTGATGCCGTATTCTGCAGAGCCTTGATCCAAAGACTGGATCTTCTCAGCCATCTTCAGGTTCTCGTGGAAGATCCGCAAACGGCGGTCAGCCTCTGTGGACACAAATGGCGACTAATGATATTACCCCACGATATCAATATGCTACATTGACTTGTCATTTTAACGTGAAACTTTCCACTCTGGTTGGGAGTTCTGTATCATGGCCGATTGTGCGAACTGTCAAACACTCGCAACTTATAGTCAGGTGTGACTTAATATATACAATATATGTTTTAAGAATGATTTATGAATGTAGAAGTTTAAACATGTTTCCGTTTTACATTCCAAATATATATACTGTACATACTCACCCTCCTGGGTGCTGTAGACTTTTTTGTATTTCATCATGAAGTTTTTGAAAAGGCCCACAGACTCCTGACAAATAAAGAGCGGGCATATCTTATCAACAAGTTAAAACAGTTTACTCGACAAAGAGAAGCGAGATAAATAACGATCAGTTATAGGAATAATCAGCATGACTTTTTCTTCACCTCCTGGGGCTGCTTAGCCGAAGTCGATTCGGTTGTTTCTTCTGGTACAGCTGATAAGAAAGAATTGGGGTAAACAAGTCAATGTCAATGTACTGTACTGTAGTGTACAAACATATTCGGTCAAAGTAGCTTAGTCTGGAATGGCTTGACTTGGTAGCGGGTCTGTGGTTCAATATATGCATATTAAAGTATTTGAAATGCATATAAATTACAAATGAAAGGGATAAACAAACAATTAAAGGGGAACTGCACTTTTGGGGGAATTTACATTTACAATCCTTATGTGAAACATGGACACATTACAAAGTGAGAAAACTTTGACGCAGGTTAAAAAAAAAACTGTAGTGACCTTTCATTCTTCATTTATAGACAAATATGCAAACTAATTATTTGTTCTTTTTTACCTTTTGGTTGGCACTTCTGTTTGAGCAGAGTTGAAGCTCCCTGCCAGGGTATGTCCCAAATTTCAAACACACAAACCTCCGTCTTGCAAAAACAGACACAATAGTATGAAAAGGGGAACAAGAAAAAATAAAAAATAAAACAGCTGACATTTCAACATGCAGAGTTCGGACATATTTCAAGTTGGACTGTTCATGTGTGCTGAGTATGCGGTATAAAGTATTTATTTACTCTGAACACATAACCTACCTTCAGATTCTGTAGTTCAGGGTAGAAGTCACAAGTCCGGAGCATAGTTGATTTTTTACACTGAGTGTTACTCAGCTCCACTGTTATGGTGTAGCGGATCCCCTTAACCACCTGGAAAACAGCCACACACACACGTTTTAATTTGATTTAACAAAGTAAAAAACATTTACACACACTCTTTTATAATGGTGGTTTATGTGTATGTGTATATAATTTGCTATTTTGGACTTTATTTTAGTCTTAAATTTATTATTTAGATAATGTTACATTGTCTAACATTGTAAAACTGTATGAAAATGTACTTAAAAAAATATTTAAATTACCTCGAAAATATCAAGTACAACGTATGGGTATCGGCAGAACAATACAGTGCTTGCATTTGATTGGTTAGTATCGCCCACTCCGAATAAGAGACATGATTGGACACTGTCAAGTCACCGACGTCATATCCGGTCTGAAGCGAACAACAAAAGTCGTATTGTTACATAAACTCAACACTATGTTGTTATTCCCCTTGTATTATGCTGATGAACATTTTAGACAAAAATTGCTGACAAAATTTGTCATTTTAGGGTTATATTCATGTGAATATTCCGCGTGTTAGTTTAGAGCTTATAGCCCCATTACTTCCGGTCGCTATTAAGCTAACAGTTTGACGCAGTTTTAAATCCACTAGCTAATGACAGCCCGTGTTTATATAAGATGTGTTCAATGATGTGTTTACAACACCTGTTTGGTTGCGGAGACGAGCCTGCTGACTTTGCGGAGGTGCATGGCGTTAGAACCCAGATTGTATCGCTCCTCGGCAAACTGCAGAGCCTTTTTTAAGCCGGGATCTGACTCCATCAGCCGAATAGGAGAGCCGGGAGGACCGAAGAGAGGCCGGTCCATGTCCTCACCAAGCCCCAGCGCTGAGCCCAGAACGACCGCCAAGGCCAGGCAGAGGATGGTCTGGCATTCCGTCAACATACTGTCGTCTCCGATGTGTTTTGCAAAAGAAAGAATGTGCGTCCGCTTTGCGCTGAGCTATAAAGCATACAGTCTGTCTCGCTGCCAAGACAAACACATGAACAACCAACGACGTTGTTGCCAAACAAATCAGGAACGAGTGGGAGGGGCAAAGTAACGTCAGGCTGAATAACTCAATACGCATACACAGCGCCACCTCTGGACAAAAGTATAATGGTTTTACCGTTTACCATTTTTAATCAACAGTGACTGCATGCTTCCACAATTTGTTTGTTTAAGTGTAATTGTAATTATTTGGTAATCAAGTCACAGAAAACATTTTAACTATTTTGAATATTTAACGATTTTTATCAGCATTTTATGCAATTTGTATTGGACAGTGACTTTAGAGTTAATCTAAAAAATGTAATATATTACTACGACTAATAATAACCAATAGAATTCAAATACATACAAAGTTTAGTATATTTTACATGCATCCATCTAATTGCACAATTCAGCATGTCTAAAATATATGTAATATGTTTATTAATAATAAATACTATGGCCTCCCGTTGTCTTTCTTGTGCTTTTTAATGTCTTGTACAGACGATGTTCCAGTTTTATTTCCTTATTTCCATGTGAGTCGCCGCCAGACAAAATAGTTCCACTCCTCAGTGCACTTGCATCTTTTATTGCCTCCTATTGTTTAAATCACACTCACATGTAAGCTCGTAACGACAATACATAAAGGCATTTTTAAATATTTAACAAAATACTAACAAAACAGTTTTAATAGTGCCTGTTCTCTTTTGCGCCTTACGTTAGCGTGATTAATCGCAGCGCCCAATTACGACTCTCGATGGACACCTGAATGCACCAGGACAGCAGCCTTGAAAGTTCGTAAGTTGGTGACGAACTACACTTTGTTTTTGATGTTCAAACAACAATGTACGTCTGCAAATGTGAGTAACATGTTTATTTCTCAATCGTTCAAAGCTGTTTGTGTCGTGTGTCGTAGTCATCCAACAGCTAAGCTAACTGTCCAGCCAAATTAGCCTCGTGAGCGTCGACGCTGCGTAGTCATCCAACAGGTAAGCTAACTATCGAGCCAAATTAGCCTCGTTAGCGTCGACACTAATTCCGGAAATGTCTGTAAGTTTTGTTTCGTACTACATTATTTTGACATTATTGCGACATTATTTTGTTAACATGATATTTGAATATGGTTAGTGTAACGTTGATGTCTGAGGTATTATGTAGCTGTGCATTTATGTGTAGTTGCTAACTGCTCCGCTCTAGCTTGATAAGCATTGCAGAAGGTCGTGTGTTTATACTTCCGTTACATTGTAGTCACTTTATTGGCTTTATAAGTGCTTACATTCGCTGGATTTGTATTTGTATATGATTTGTATTTGTTAATTTTGGTTATTCTATATAAACCACACAGCTATCTGTACACAGTTACGGTTTTAGTAAATATGAGGCCTAATAAGGCATAATGTGATGTAGTCTGTTCCAGGGTTAAACTGTCCCCATGATAAATGCATTCATGGCGCTACAGTTTTTGCAACGCTGATAGCAGGTCAGTTATAGACTACTACATATATGAAAAAAACGTATTTCTCTTTGTACTCCTCGTTAGTATAGTGGACAGTATCTCCGCCTGTCACGCGGAAGACCGGGGTTCGATTCCCCGACGGGGAGAATCTTTTTTCCCCCCCCGCATTTTGCATTGTACAATGAATAACTTTAATACGAGCTAATCCGGGCTAGTCGTTCCCTGTAAAAGGGTTTCCCGTTTGTGGCTGTAGAATTTGATTTCTGTTTTTTTGCAGATGACGTTGACGTTGGAGCAGCTGCTTTGTGTGCTTCTGATTGGCTGCTGCCAAACTGGCCATGCAGGACCTCAACGCTCATGGAGTTGGACTAGCATTGTTCCTCCAACAGCAGATGTTTAGGTCGGAAGCATAGAATGCGGAGTATGCAAGCATTGGTGGTTCAGTGGTAGAATTCTCGCCTGCCACGCGGGAGGCCCGGGTTCGATTCCCGGCCAATGCAACATCCTTTTTCCACTTGAGCACTTGGACATACTCGAAATGTATGATGCCACATGGATATTGTGTAGATAAACTCTAGAAAATGTAAATGTTCTTTATTTTTCCTGCATGTTGACACTCATAGATGTTTTTAATAGTAAATGTGTTTGCAAACACAGAGCCGAGCCCAGTGACTGACTGGTGGCTAGTCCAGGAAGTAGTCCACCTTTCACCCAGCATCTCCATGAAAAGGCTGCAGGATAAACGGTAGGACATCTTTGGCTTGATGTTGCACCTGATTTTGTTAAATCCTCTTATTATTGTGCTGTGAGTCAGCCATGATTCACACAGACTAGTTTGCAGATGTCAAGGTTTGGCTGCGGGAACCACCATCACTTCTCAATGGCAAGTGGTGACCCATGTCGTTCTCACATGTACTGTATTTTAAAGGGTATTCTTTACGGTGCGTTCTTTTCCAGCAGATATCTGCAGCTGTGTGTCGGATGGACACACTTCATAGTTGTGGCCCCCTTACTCCGACGCAGCAAGCAAATAGCGCATACAAGAATATAAGGTGAAGTCACAGACATTGGGTCATTACATGCGACCCACTTTTGGGTCTCGACCCACCAGTTGTGAGCCACTTTAAATTGAATTATTGCGAACCAAGCATTGCTATGTATTTGTTAGTCCACTTCCAATGACAATATAGCATTCTTGAGCCATAATGTGTGGGAGGATTCATCCTACTTGTCTTCCAGAGAACGAGACCCGTGTTCCTGTGTCCTTGACAACCACACGTCCACGAAGAAAATGATCTGATCTGCATAATGAAAATGAAAATGTCCACTTCAAATACGCTTCACAGATTGAATGAAAACATCTTTAATCAGATTACAAAAACAAACACATGACAGTAATGTTACAAAACACTTTCTAACAAAATAATAAATATATTCTATAAATACATCCAATAGGGACACACTGTACAGATAACAAGAGCTTTCAACAAGTGCTGGACATTTGTATTTACAGGATCTAAGGAATAACTAACACTACATATCCTTGTAGACAAACACAATAGTATATGCCACCTGGACAGCAGAATTTTCACTTGTATTGTAATACTCCAAATGGATGAAAGAACAATATAACAGTAGCTACAGTGGTATGAAAAAGTATCTGAACCTTTTGGAATTTCTCACATTTCTGCATAAAATCACCATCAAATTTGATCTGATCTTTGTCAAAATCACATAGATGAAAAAAACTGTCTGCTTTAACTAAAACCGCCCAAACATTTATAGGTTTTCATATTTTAATGAGTATAGCATGCAAACAATGACAGAAGGAGGAATGAAAAACTGAACCCTCTGCCTAAGGAGATTTAACCCTTAGATGCACGAGTGACTGGACCCTACACTCTTCCATAAGTGGGTCAAAAATGACCCATACTAGAATCAATGCGTTTTTGTGCCAGTTTTGCCATTTTGGTTAGGAATAATCACTTTAGTGATATTTAGTATTATACTTAGGACCACACAAGAATGATTTCATGTTAGAAACATCTTAATTTTTCACTTTTTTACATCTTTGAAAAAGAAAATGACCCCATACAACAATAGAAAATGTGAGGATCCAACCCCGTCCAACTCCGTTACTGCCTCATCATCCAGCATCTGTAGGACCATTTCAGCTGTGTATCTAACAGTCAAGGCATGGATGAGAAAACAAAAGAGTAATGCCCAACAATACATATAGTAATGTTAGCCAGCTAGTGTCAACTAGTTATAAAGTAGGCTAATTTGTTGATAATACTAACAGTCATGAAAGACACATACACAATATTATATGAAGATAATACTTATGTGTACTGATATACTTTATGTGTAAAATAATCTTCCTGAGGGGGTGACACTTCTGATATAGTCTGTGTGGCCTACAGTTAATTTATTCCTGACAGCCAAAGTTGATAAGAATCAAAGGTTCCGATTGGATTCCATAGAAAATGCATGCGGGTCATTTTTGACCCACTTATGGAAGGTTGGGGTAGTAACACAAAAACAAAAAATTCTTAAAAGGTAAGTTAAAAATGTGAACGGCATGATATCAAAAACGTGTTTTTTGAGGAATACCTGGAATATGAAATGATAAAAAAATTTCATTACGAAGAAAACATGCTAGGTTAATTGGCGACTCCAAATTGTCCATAGGTATGAATGTGAGTGTGAATGGTTGTTTGTCTATATGTGCCCTGTGATTGGCTGGCCACCAGTCCAGGGTGTACCCCGCCTCTCGCTAAATTGCTTGACAGCTGGGATAGGCTCCAGCACCCCCCGCAACCCTCGTGAGGATAAGCGGTAGAAAATGAATGAATGAATGAGTTCTCCTCCTATTTTGTGTGGAAGTGGTAACTTTTTGTCTTCTTATTTTGTCTTTGACCACCCTCGTGAGGATAAGCAGTAGAAAATGAATGAATGAATGAACACAGTGTTAGCTTATGTTTGTGACAAGCAATGGCTGACTAGTCATTGAGTCTTGTTGCCTGCTTTTGTTTCCTGTGAGGCTGGAAGATCTTACTGATGCTGTTGAGACCTTTAACCTCCTCTTTGTAATCCTCATCATCCGTCTTCTCCCAATATTTTGATAGCTGCACGCCTCCCACGAGGGCCCTGACCTTCTCCGAAACAGCTCTCCCCAAGTAGTGGTGGGCCTTCTTGCCGCTATTGTCTCTCTCGTGAACGCTGGCCCCGTAACGCCGCACCAGAAGAAGCATGACCTCCGTGCGGCCGTGTATGGCGGCGATGTGCAACGGCGTGTAGCCCCCGTGGGCTTTCCCGTTGACGTTAACGTGCACGCCTCTCCTCCTGGATACGTCCACCAGCTTGCGGATCACATCGGCGTTCCCGTCCTTGGCGGCCCAGTGCAACGCCGTGAAACCCGACATGAAGTCCTTCTTCTGAGCGAGGCGGCCATCCTGGAGGAGCATGGCGTGGACGTGACCCCACAGCCCGGCAGCACACTTCACCAACCACTCATGGGCCAGGGGATCCAGAGGCACTGACCCACAGCACTCGGCTTCTTCCACCGGGTTCAGACTCTTGTTTTGGCTGCCTCGGAGAACACTTGGGGTCTGCACATCATCTGACTCCATGTTTGAGCACCTTTGTGGAGCTTCATTTTTATTGCACACGGGGCGGACAAGATCCAGACAAGATCTTGAGGTGACTTTCTCTGGAGGTGTGGACCCTTTCGGTGGAGACGCGACCGCAATGACAGCAAACACGGCTCCTGATGCTTGATCTCCACAAATGTTCAACACCTGAACAGTCGTGCTGGAGGTACTTCTTTGCAAAGTCCCGTGAAGCTTCATGCGTGAGGGGTAGCACACGTTGTTGTTATTGTTCTCCAAGTCCGAATAAAGCACTTGAGCAGCATCAAGTCTTGTACAAGTGCTCTCATCTTGCACCACAAAGTCCTGGTACCGTTTCTTCACCGCCACGAACTTGACTCCGTCGATGTGTCGCACCACCGCCACGCTGTTGACCAACTTCTTGAAAAGCTCCCTATTGTGTTGCTTCGCTGCGGGAGCGCCGCCGTGGATGAGGCCGCCGAAGTGGTTGAGAAGCTCGGCGTTCTTCACTTTACCTCCCCGCTCCAGTAGAAAAGAGAGTACGGACTCTTGGGTCAAAAAAGCCATCGCGTTGGAGCCCAAATGGACGCCGGGAGAAATAAAAGCCTGAAATACCGAAGGATTATCTCCTCCCAGTTCGTCCTCCTCCAACCTGCCGCTTCCAGTGCCTGGATAATAGAGGTGGGTCGATTCATATATCGACTGTGTCGATATCAATAGCGAATCAGTTATATCGTTTTTTTATTTTCACAAACGTGTGTATTTGTTGTGTTGGTCATATTGTCACATTGTTGCTATTGATATGTATATTTTGTTTACAAACTCCGGGAATAATTAATTTGAGGCAAAAAGCTAAATTATTTAAACCAGAGGCAGTAGAAGAACACATTAAAAGCAAAAAAAAACAATAATTCAATGATATTGAACATTTTCAGTGAAACTTTATCTGTATCTGCAATACCGCCCTTGCATTAATTTGGTATCATATTGATACCACTATTTGGTGTATCGCCCCCCACGACAGGATAATGAATTCAACACCCCCACCCAGACCCCCACTCCACTCCCCCAGCTAGAATGCCTTGTCCTATATTATAAAGCTGGAAAAACAAAAGTTTGTCTTAACTTTAATTTACAAAGCTGCAAGTTACAATTATTATTTCACTCATCAAAATAATATCTAGACTTTATTATTAGAAAAATAAGATGTATAACTTAATGGATGAAACTTTCTTAACTTTATTTTACAAAGCTGCAAGTTCAACTCATTATTTTACTCATCAAAATACTTTTTTATTATTATTATACTTTATTATTATTAGAAAAATAAGACGTAGAACTTAATGGATGAAACTTTCTTCACTTTATTTTACAAAGCTGCAAGTTCCAATCATTATTTTACTAATCAAAATATTTTTTCATGAATAAAATAATATATAGACTTTATTATTATTACAAAAATAAGACGTATAACCTAATGGATGAAACGTTCTTAACTTTATTTTACAAAGCTGCAAGTTCCACTCATTATTTTACACATAAAAATACTTTTTGATGAATAAAATAATATCTAGACTTTATTATTATTAGAAAAATAAGACGTAGAACTTAATGGATTAAACTTTCTTAACTTTATTTTACAAACCTGCAAGTTCCACTCATTATTTTACTCATCCAAATACTTTTTGATGAATAAAATAATATTTAGACTTTGTTATTATTAGAAAAATAAGACTTAAAACTTAATGGATGAAACTTTCTTAACTTTATTTTACAAAGCTGTAAGTTCCACTCATTATTTTACACATAAAAATAGTTTTTGATGAATAAAATAATATCTAGACTTTATTATTATTAGAAAAATAAGATGTATAACTTAATGGATGAAACTTTCTTAACTTTATTTTACAAAGCTGCAAGTTCAACTCATTATTTTACTCATCAAAATACTTTTTGATTATTATTATACTTTATTATTATTCGAAAAATAAGACGTGGAACTCAATGGATGAAACTTTCTTCACTTTATTTTTACAAAGCTCATTATTTTACTCATCAAAAATACTTTTTGATGAATAAAATAATATATAGCCTTTATTATTAATATTATTAATGGATGAAACGTACAGTCTCAACGTGTTCCTACTATTAAACTAAGATTTAGACATAACTTAATGAACGAAACACGCTGCTATTAAGTGAACATGGAGGGCAACAGTTTCCGTGTCAGCTGGTTTCCCATGGCAACAGCTACATCCAGAGGCCCCGGCTGGGAGTACAGTTATTTTATAGGATTAGCCTGTAAGTCCAACAGCCTCCACGGGCTTGTGGTCGAGTACAGTGGAAGGAAGGACTGCCATGTCCTCCAGCACCGACGGGGTGTTGCCTCCGAGTGGCCATATTTAACAGCAGCGTGCGTGTGCGCGATGAGGGGGGACGCGGAGACACTTGTAACGATGGCTGCCAGCGACGTGGATGTTTTCGCTGTGAGTATAGCACGCAATATGGTTTCGGATTCGAGTCGAGTTCAGTACTGCGTGGATGCAGTGTTTTGTTTTGTTTTTTTTGAGTGTGCGCAATGACTCGGGATAAATGCGGTCATTTTTCTGCTGCGGCTGCTCACACAGAAAATATGCTATTATTGTTATTGCGCATGAGTCCATGCACGCTGGCCTAAAAATGTACGTGTGCACCTGAATGCATCACGTCAACACTTGGAAAGCATACATTTGACCGAAGCCTGCAGCAGCACAGCTAAGAGGATCAATGGCAGCCTGGTCAAGTGACTCGCTTTAACATTCAGTATTACAATTTTTATAAGAAATGTAATTTTATAAAGAAAATAATGCGTTGAGTGCAGTAAATGTGGCGGCCTGATGGGTACCACCAGGGTAGCAGCTTGGATATCCTCCCATCCAGTGAAATAACATCCATATAAAGAGCTCTTTGTGTGTGTGTGTTAAAGAGGCCGACACAGATGAATGTTGTATTGAAGACATCCCAACCCTCATGTTGAGCCCAGCGTCCCCACCACCAGAAGCATCACACTTGTGCCGCTATGCATGCAAAATGCTGCACTATTATGCAAGACAACATGGCCACCTTCATGACGTGACCTATCTAAAGAGCTGCTTCAGAACTTTTGCTTTTACAAAAGAGAACTCCGTCAGGACTCTCAGAATCTCGCTATCGTCCCGCAACCGATGCAAAATGAATGATGTTCTAACAGGAATATGATAGTGGTTGTTTTGAAGTTATGGGTTTTCATGGTTATATGAAAAAAACTGGGGCTGCACGGTGGTTGAGTGGTTCCATTCACTCTTCCAGGTTGTCTTTGCCCTTTCACAAGAGTAGTCCCTTACGGAAACACCCTCGAATTCAGAAGTAAACAAACAGGGTGAGGGCTGCACGGCGGTCGAGTGGTTAGCGCTCACAGCTAAGAGACCAGGGTTCAATCCCACCCTCGGCCGTCTCTGTGTGGAGTTTGCATGTTCTCCCCGTGCATGAGTGGGTTTTTTCCGGTTTCCTCCCACATTCCAAAAAATATGCTAGGTTAATTGGCGACTCCAAATTGTCCATAGGTATGAATGTGAGTGTGAATGGTTGTTTGTCTATATGTGCCCTGTGATTGGCTGGCCACCAGTCCAGGGTGTACCCCACCCGCCTCTCGCCCGAAGACGGCTGGGATAGGCTCCAGCACCCTTCTCAACCCTCGTGAGAATAAGCGGGAGAAAATGAATGAATGAATGAGTTCTCCTCCTATTTTGTGTGGTAGTGGTAACTTTTTGGTTTCTTATTTTGTCTTTCCCCACCCTCGGCCATCTCTGTGTGGAGTTTGCATGTCCGGGTACTCCGGTTCCCTCCAACATTCCAAAAAGATGCTAGGTTAATTAGCGACTCCAAATTGTCCATAGGTATGAATGTGAGTGTGAATGGTTGTTTGTCTATATGTGCCCTGTGATTGGCTGGCCACCAGTCCAGGGTGTACCCCGCCCGCTTCTCGCCCGAAGACAGCTGGGATAGGCTCCAGCACCCCCGCGACCCGCGTGAGGATAAACGGTAGAAAATGAATGAATGAATGAGTTCTCCTCCCATTTTGTGTGGAAGTGGTAACTTTTCGGCTTCTTATTTTGTCTTTCCCCACCCTCAGCCATCTCTGTGTGGAGTTTGCATGTTCTCCCCGTGCATGCGTGGGTTTTCTCCGGGTACTCCGGTTTCCTCCCACATTCCAAAAACATGCTAGGTTAATTAGCGACTCCAAATTATCCATAGGTATGAATGTGAGTGAATGGTTGTTTGTCTATATGTGCCCTGTGATTGGCTGCGGTAGAAAATGAATGAATAAATGAAAAAACCTTCTAGCTATTAAAGGCCTTCTTCTAGCCTTCTAGAAACTGATGGTTGGTTTATTTTTTTGATCCAATCCTGTGTACCTTTTGTTTTCCTTGACTCACAGAATGAAGACAAACGCACCCTGGAGCTGGGGGGCCACGTGGGCTTTGACAGTCTCCCAGATCAGTTGGTCAGCAAATCAGTGGCGCAGGGCTTCAGCTTCAACATCCTCTGCGTAGGTAAGTCCAAATATCACATGTATATTTAGAATTAGTACATGTGAAATGGCCCTCACTTTTCTACTTGTCATTTGTGTGTGTGTTCTTCTCCGATAGGGGAGACAGGGATTGGCAAATCCACTCTAATGAACACGCTTTTCAATACACGCTTTGAAAATGAAGAAGCCAGCCACTACGAGAAAGAAGTGCTTCTCCGACCACAAACATATGACCTGCAGGAGAGCAACGTCAATCTCAAGCTGACCATCGTGCACACTGTCGGCTTCGGCGACCAGATCAACAAAGAAGAAAGGTAATTTGCGGACTGAGTGGCTGCACTTTTCTGAAAGCATATTACACAAGTGAAGAACTCTCTTTTTTTTCCCTCTGCAGCTATAAACCCATACTGGAGTACATCGATGCTCAGTTCGAAACATACCTGGAAGAGGAACTTAAAATCAAACGTTCCCTGTGCAATTTCCATGACACGAGAATCCACATCTGTCTATATTTCATCGCTCCCAATGGCCACTCCCTCAAGTCCCTGGATCTCGTCACCATGAAAAAGCTGGACAGCAAGGTGACCTGCACAGAATGGGATTCACTTGGTTTAACTTGGGCTGCACGGCGGTTGAGTGGTTAGCGCGCAGACCTCACAGCTAGGAGACCTGAGTTCAATCCCACCCTCTGCCATCTCTGTGTGGAGTTTGCATGTTCTCCCCGTGCATGTGTGGGTTTTCGCCGGGTACTCCGGTTTCCTCCCACATTCCAAAAACATGCTAGGTTAATTAGCGACTCCAAATTGTCCATAGGTATGAATGTGAGTGTGAATGGTTGTTTGTCTATATGTGCCCTGTGATTGGCTGGCCACCAGTCCAGGGTGTACCCCGCCTCTCGCCCGGAGACAGCTGGGATAGGCTCCAGCACCCCCGCGACCCTCGTGAGGATCAGCGGTAGAAAATGAATGAATGAATGAGTTCTCCTCCTTTTTTGTGTGGAAGTGGTAACTTTTTGGCTTCTGATTTTGTCTTTCCCCACCCTCGGCCATCTCTGTGTGGAGTTTGCATGTTCTCCCCGTGCATGCGTGGGTTTTCTCCGGGTACTCCGGTTTCCTCCCACATTCCAAAAACATACTAGCTTAATTAGCAACTCCAAATTGTCCATAGGTATGAATGTGAGTGTGAATGGTTCTTTGACTATATGTGCCCTGTGATTGGCTGGCCACCAGTCCACGGTGTACCTGGCCTCTTGCCCGAAGACAGCTGGGATAGGCTCCAGCACGACCCTCGTGAGGATATGCGGTATAAAATGAATGAATGAATGAGTTCTTCTCCTATTTTGTGTGGAAGTGGTAACTTTTTGGCTTCTTATTTTGTCTATCCCCACCCTCGGCCATTTCTGTGTGGAGTTCTCCCCGTTTTCTTCGGGTACTCCGGTTTCCTCCCACATTCCAAAAACATGCTAGGTTAATTAGCGACTCCAAATTGTCCATAGGTATGAATGTGAGTGTGAATGGTTGTTTGTCTATATGTGCCCTGTGATTGGCTGGCCACCAGTCCAGGGTGTACCCCGCCCGCCTCTTGCCGAAGACAGCTGGGATAGGCTCCAGCACCCCTGCGACCCTCAAGAGGATAAGCGGTAGAAAATGAATGAATGACTGAATGAGTTCTCCTCCTATTTTGTGTGGAAGTGGTAACTTTTTGGCTTCTTATTTTGGCTTTCCCCACCCTCGGCCATCTCTGTGTGGAGTTTGCATGTTCTCCCCGTGCATGCGTGGGTTTTCTCCGGGTACTCCGGTTTCCTCCCACATTCCAAAAACATGCTAGGTTAATTAGCGACTCCAAATTGTCCATAGGTATGAATGTGAGTGTGAATGGTTGTTTGTCTATATGTGCCCTGTGATTGGCTGGCCACCAGTCCAGGGTGTACCCCGCCTCTCACCCGAAGACAGCTGGGATAGGCTCCAGCACCACCCGCAACCCTCGTGAGCATAAGCAGTAGAAAATGAATGAATGAATGTTTTGACTTGATGTTTTCCTGCAGGTGAACGTCATCCCTGTCATTGCAAAAGCGGACACCGTATCCAGGAGCGAACTGGACAAGTTCAAGATCAAGATTATGAGCGAGCTGGTCAGCAACGGGGTGCAGATATACCAATTTCCAACCGAAGATGAGGCTGTGGCCGAGATCAACTCCTCCATGAACGTAAGACGCGCTCATGCACATGTTTTGTTAAAAAGTGGGACACACGCTAGCTCACACTAAGACCAGGGGACAGATTGTTCATCTTTTATTAAAAGCCTAATTCATGGTCACCTTGGCAACCGTTACTCATTTTGGACGTTTAATGGAAAATTCAAAGTTCGCGATTTGTTCCAGAACCGACTGCGATAAACTAATTTCCGTGAAGTGGGATTCAATATTAATAAACACATTATTATCATAATTACAGCATATTATTCTTTTTTCATACCACATTGCTAATGCATAGGCTAAGGGATATCACTGCAGGGACACACGAGACTGCTGCCTCTTTAAATATAGCATACTACCATGCTAACTAGTTAGCCTGAAATGTATTGATTCTCAATTCAACAAAGGAGTCGGTAAGAATGGACAAAGTAAGTCGCCAAAAAATTACCACTTCCACAAGGAATGGGAGGAGAACGTCTTTTCACGTCATGCCATGTAAGACTCTTAATTCATGGCTGACTCCATGCAGTGTTAAGGTAATGTAATATAAGGCAATGTCTAATTACTGATGCTTAGTGATGTTTGACTACAAAACAGAGATCATTTATTAATTAGTCAATTAATTCACACTGCGACATCACAAGGGACAACTGTATTAACGGTACACAATACAAATGATAGACAGGAAGTGTGCAGCTCAGTGACTCAAATGAATGTTTGAATATTCCATGACAGACGCACCTCCCCTTTGCTGTGGTTGGCAGTGTTGAAGATGTCAAAGTAGGCAATAAGACGGTCAAAGCACGACTCTACCCTTGGGGATCAGTACAAGGTGAGTCTTTTTTGACGATGTCATTTTTCAAGACTTTGAGTTGACGCATGGCTTTTGTTCACCTTTTTGTTCCGCCAGTGGAGAATGAGAACCACTGTGATTTTGTGAAGCTGAGGGAGATGCTGCTGCGCGTGAACATGGAAGATCTCCGCGAGCAAACGCACACACGCCACTATGAGCTCTACCGCCGCTGCAAGCTGGAGGAGATGGGCTTCAAGGATGCAGACCCTAACAGCCAGTCCTTCAGGTGAACTAAGACCACACAGTCACTGTTTAGTAGGGGTGTCACATGACACACAACTCAGGAGGGGTCCATTATTGTCAACATTTTTTGAAAACAAATAAACCACTGATGTTATGATACTGGCTGCACGGTGGAGAGTGGTTAGTGCACAGGCCTCGCAGCTAGGATACCCGAGTTCAATTCCACCCTCGACCATCTGTGTGGAGTTTGCATGTTCTCCCCGTGCATGCGTGGGTTTTCTCCGGGTACTCCGGTTTCCTCCCACATTCCAAAAACATGCTAGCTTAATTAGCGACTCCAAATTGTCCATAGGTATGAATGTGAGTGTGAATGGTTGTTTGTCTATATGTGCCCTGTGATTGGCTGGCCACCAGTCCAGGGTGTACCCCGCCTCTCGCCCAAAGAAGACAGCTGGGATAGGCTCCAGTCCCCCCTCGTGAGGATAAGCAGTAGAAAATGAATGAATGAATGAGTTCTCCTCCTATTTTGTGTGGAAGTGGTAACTTTTTGGCTTCTTATTTTGTCTTTCCCCACCCTAGGCCATCTCTGTGTGGAGTTTGCATGTTCTCCCCGTGCATGCGTTGGTTTTCTCCGGGTACTTCGGTTTCCTCCCACATTCCAAAAACATACTAGCTTAATTAGCAACTCCAAATTGTCCATAGGTATGAATGTGAGTGTGAATGGTTGTTTGACTATATGTGCCCTGTGATTGGCTGGCCACCAGTCCACGGTGTACCTGGCCTCTTGCCCGAAGACAGCTGGGATAGGCTCCAGCACGACCCTCGTGAGGATATGCGGTATAAAATGAATGAATGAATGAGTTCTTCTCCTATTTTGTGTGGAAGTGGTAACTTTTTGGCTTCTTATTTTGTCTTTCCCCACCCTCGGCCATCTCTGTGTGGAGTTTCCATGTTCTCCCCATGCATGCGTGGGTTTTCTCTGGGTACTCCGGTTTCCTCCCACATTCCAAAAACATGCTAGGTTAATTGGCGACTCCAAATTGTCCATAGGTATGAATGTGAGTGTGAATGGTTGTTTGTCTATATGTGCCCTGTGATTGGCTGGCCACCAGCCCAGGGTGTACGCTGCCTCTTGCCCAAAGACCGCTGGGATAGGCTCCAGCACCCCCGCGACCCTCGTGAGGATAAGCGGTAGAAAATGAATGAATGAGTTCTCCTCCTATTTTGTGTGGAAGTGGTAACTTTTTGGCTTCTTATTTTGTCTTTCCTCACCTTCGGCCATCTCTGTGTGGAGTTTGCATGTTCTCCCCGTGCATGCGTGGGTTTTCTCCGGGTACTCCGGTTTCTTCCCACATTCCAAAAACATGCTAGGTTAATTAGCGACTCCAAATTGTCCATAGGTATGAATGTGAGTGTGAATGGTTGTTTGTCTATATGTACCCTGTGATTGGCTAGCCACCAGTCCAGGTTGTACCCCGCCTCTTGCCCGAAGACAGCTGGGATAGGCTCCAGCACCAACGCGACCCTCTTGAGGTTAAGCAGTAGAAAATGAATGAATGAATGAATGTGGTGCCCTCTAAGGTTTGTACTCCAATTGCATTGAATCAGTTCACAACCAGTAACTTTAATCCTGATCTGCAGCCTACAGGAAACATATGAAACCAAACGGAAGGAGTTCCTTAGAGATCTACAACACAAGGAGGAAGAAATGAGGCAGATGTTTGTCAACAAAGTAAAGGAGACCGAAGCAGAGCTGAAAGAAAAGGAAAAAGAGGTAATAATTACCACAAATGACACAGCAAAACATGAAAACTAAGTCCTGATTCGATTCTTTTTTGTCCTTTAGCTCCACGAGAGGTTTGAGCAGCTCAAACGGCTGCACCAGGAAGAAAAGAAGAACCTGGAAGAGAAAAGACGGGAACTGGAGGAAGAAATGAATGCCTTTAACAGGAGGAGGGTTGCTGCCGAGACACTGATGGGCCAGGCTCTCCAAGGCGTCGCGCAGCCTCTCAAGAAGGACAAAGACAAGAAGAAGTAAGTCTCGTTTATTGATGACGTGAACATACAAAATTGCAATACAGTGTATTGTCATCCAAGCGTGGGCAGTATTCTCAATGACTCCTGTATGTGGACGGGACCGAATGTGATTAATGAGGTAGTGACATCCTCCCAGGAGCCGTGTATTGCTCAGATACTGATTCAAGGACAGATTGAGAGTGACACTATGTGCCCAGACACAGTGGGATGTGTCACAGTTTGACACAGCCTGATGCTTCGCTCGCTCGCTCTCGCTCGCTCTCTGCGGGCTGACCTGCCAGACGGTATCAGGCAAGAGCAATTGTGTTTACATATGACTGGTCTCACCGCTGACACCGATGACCTCACAGTAGCACATTATTTTGCACAGGAGGGCAACCATATGTCAGGAGGAATTACAGTACGGGCAGGAAAAAATCAACACCTGATGGTCGGGATTAAGGCCTGCAAACAGTGAAATATCATAGCATACAAAGGAATTATACCCAGTGCTTACACACAGTGCGGAAGTGGTACTATAAAGCACTGGTGTCCAAACTTTCTCCACCGAGCACACTTTGATAGTTTCATTTTTAAATGTTTCTATTTTGTGAAAAGGCTCTGGATGAGTGGTTAGCACGCAGACCTCACAGCTAGGAGACCCGAGTTCAATTCCATGTTCTCCTTTCAGTTTGCATGTTCTCCCCGTGCATGCATGGCTTTTTTCCTCCCACATTCCAAAAACATGCTAGGTTAATTAGCGACTCCAAATTGTCCATAGGTATGAATGTGAGTGTGAATGGTTGTTTGTCTATATGTGCCCTGTGATTGGCTGGCCACCAGTCCAGGGTGTACCCCGCCTCTCGCCCGAAGACAGCTGGGATAGGCTCCAGCATCCCCCGCGACCCTCGTGAGGATAAGCGGTAGAAAATGAATGAATTAGTTCTCCTCCTATTTTGTGTGGAAGTGGTAACTTTTTGGCTTCTTATTTTGTCTTTCCCCACCCTCGGCCATCTCTGTGTGGAGTTTGCATGTTCTCCCCGTGCATGCGTGGGTTTTTTCCGGGTACTCTGGTTTCCTCCCACATTCCAAAAACATGCTAGGTTAATTGGCTAATTGTCCGTAGGTATAGTATGGTATGGTCCATAGGTATAGTTACCTGGAGTTTGTGTGGAAGTGGTAACTATTTGGCTTCCTTCCATTCCTTTGCATGTCATTTTTATTTTTAGTTACACCCCATTTTAAATCCTACACATGTCCCTTTTCAGTTGATTTATGGAAAAAATCATCCACGCCAACCAAGAATGCGCCTGTCGTCAACGTGGGTAAAAGAGACCCGTGTCGGTGTGAGTCTGAATATGAACGTGAAGCTGTGTGTACTTACCGATGATAACGCCGACTCTGCTCGCTGTATTGATGCTGACTCTGCTATAGACACAGAATAACTCATCCATGTAGTGTTTTTAATCCTTGTAGCTTGTGTTGTTTTATGTTCTCGCCAAGAATGTGCGTTCAAAAGACCCGATCGTTGTGAACTGTATGTTCATATGGAATAATCAGAAACGTAAAAAACTAAAAAAGACCAAACTTTTGGTAGATTATTTCTTTCTTTTTTTTTTAAGAGAAATTATTTACCAAACACAATAATATTTTGAGTGTGTATATAAATAGAATATAATTGGATTTTAAATGCAATGGAATTTAATGCTATTCTTGGCATTTTTGCTTTGCTAACAGCTAACAAATAACCTACTTCCTGTCTAATATGCTGCTCAAATAAATGTTTTCTCTTTTCTTCTTATAGCTTCTTTAGTCTTCCCTCTGCGTGCTCCTTAACCTCATCAAGGAATTTGAATTAGAGGACTTTCTACTAACTACACGGGGAAAAAAAAGGTTCACGGACTAACATGCAAGTGTATTGTTTTTGCCACTGGAAATTAGCACTTTTAAGGAAATGCACTTAAGTCCCCGGGAATGCATCGCCAAGAGTCTTCCTCGTGTGTCCGTACTCCGTGAGCGCTTTTCAGCAGTGCTTTGCAGCATGGAATGTGCATGTGAGACACAGTATAACCATCTAGAAGCATCAAGAAGAAACAGAAGTCCCATTTTTGTGCCCATATTTCATCTCCCGTGTCCTTTTGACTGAATACACTGTGAAATAATGCATAATATATATTATAAAGTCGCTCTGAATTGTTAAGGTTATGCAGTACTAACATTATTATTTTTGAATCATTCTAATTCTATATACAGATGCTATAAGAGTCTTTATTTGTACTTTGTCATACTAACCATTATACATTTTTATCATTTAAATCACTTGTAAGATCTAACGTGATTCAATAAAACAGCTCGGTCACTTATTGCCCATTTACATACATAAGAAGATTTACATATTAGAAATACTTTTTAACCCAAACAAACACCTTTTATCATTAGCAAAGTATACATTCATCCCCATAAAAACTGAAACATCATAACTAGGCTGAATTTATGGTGCTGTTTTATAGAATTACGTTAAATGAAGTGGCCAAGGAATGTACATTTCAATGTGCCCTTGTAAACAGAGCGTGTACAGTCAAAGATTGGTATTGTCAGTTATTTGACACACATGCTGTTTATTAAATGTCAAGTTAATTATTTGTTCTGTGTTTAATGTAATAAAGACTAACATATCATGTGTAGTCCATCATTTCTACACCGAAAGAACATTCCAAACAGGTTAAACTTCCTTCCAGAGTGTTCTAGAAGGTTCCATAGGTGTCCATGTAAATGTACACACAATGAAGGATTTGGGTATTAGAATATAAGTGCCTGAATAAATGTAATTACTTAAACTACGAGTTTCATGTTGATTAAAAAGTCAATATGTAATGTTTTGTTATGGTTTTCTGTAATCAACTTCATGTTAAACCAAGTCACGCCTTTCTACCCTATGATTGGCTCTCCTGTTCGTAAAAGGCGGGGTATATTTGTGAAAGACTGAGAAATTGTCCAATGGGAATATAGAATACAGAAGCTTGCCCTTCAATGACCAATGAAATCTCACCATGTTAGGGCATGGGCATGGATTTATACCCGTATTAATGCCTAATCTGTCCTTTTCCCCGTCGCCTTACTCCAAGGGTAGGGGGTGTGCATAGGCAGGTACAAAACCTATGCTTAAAACTTTCTTTAAGGAAAGTTCATACTTACATTTATTGTTGTTCACACCTATTTTTTCACCCATTTTTCCATTACGGATATAATTTTTAAATTTGACCCAAGGTAAGTAAACCAGACTCGCAATGGCGTTGCTAGCTAACACTTGTACGTTTAGTTGTTTATTTACAAACACGACCCCTGTCTTAAACAGTTATGTTTGGTTTGTAAATGTCTAATAGTTGTATAATATAGTAAATAGTTGTATTTTTTATTTTTTTGTACCTTAGTTTATTGTCGTAATCAGGCCAAGGGTTAGCAAGGGGACATGTCCGGGCATGTTAGCATGGCCTCACTCAGTGGACTCCCCCTACTTGTGTTCATGCTTTGAAGCACGTCCACTGTTTTTATGTTTATTCTATCCATTTCCCACTTTAACTTTAAATATTTGATATTTGTATTTATTGGAAATAGTTTAGACCCGTCTGTATGTCGTTTATATACCGTTCCCCCCCGCCCCTCCACTCCAGTTAAGTCCAGTTTGACAGCTGCTGAGTTGCATGAAGTCACAAGAATAACTTGGCTGTGGAAAAAGTCACGTCTGCAAGGCAAGATGGACGTACACAAATCTGGCTGTCACACTCTATCGTGTTCTTTTATCATACCGGGGAGTTGATTTGTAATTGTTGTGGTAAAAAGTTGCAGCTAAAACACATCTAAAATGAGTAGTAGTCTATAAATGGCGTACTCACCATTGACTAGGCCTGAGTCATAGGTGTGAATGTGAGTGTGAATGGTTGTTTGTCTATATGTGCCCTGTGATTGGCTGGCGACCAGTCCAGGGTGTACCCCGGCTCTCGCCCGAAGACAGCTGGGATAGGCTCCAGCACCCTCGCAACCCTCGTGAGGATAAGCGGTAGAAAATGAATGAGTTCTCCTCCTATTTTGTGTGGAAGTGGTAACTTTTTGGCTTCTTATTTTGTCTTTCCTCACCCTCGGCCATCTCTGTGTGGAGTTTGCATGTTCTCCCCGTGCATGCGTGTTTTTTTTTCCGGGTACTCCGGTTTCCTCCCACATTCCAAAAACATGCTAGGTTAATTGGTGACTCCAAATTGTCCATAGGTATGAATGTGAGTGTGAATGGTTGTTTGTCTATATGTGCCCTGTGATTCGCTGGCGACCAGTCCAGGGTGTACCCTGCCTCTCGCCCGAAGACAGCTAGGATAGGTTCCAGCACCCCCGCAACCCTCGTGAGGATAAGCGGTAGAAAATGAATGAATGAGTTCTCCTCCTATTTTGTGTGGAAGTGGTAACTTTTTGGCTTCTTATTTTGTCTTTCCTCACCCTCGGCCATCTCTGTGTTGGCTAATTGTCTAAAGGTATAGTATGGTATGGTCCATAGGTATAGGTACCTGGAGTTTGTGTGGAAGTGGTAACTATTTGGCTTCTTATTTTGAATTTATTTTGATAAACGGTTGAAAATGTACATTATACCTTGTGCTGCTGAGTTATAATGTAGTTGAGTTATAAAATATATACGAGTTATAAAATATAAATGCTAAGTAACATTTTGTGATGTCCACACAGATGATTGACACAGTGACAGGACCTACAGCACTGCCCTTTGCAGTCCAACTAAAGACCCTACTAGACCTGGAGGGCCGCTTCCAGCCGAAGCTGAGTGGTTTGAGGATCATCGAGAGCGCACCGGAGAACGGTCTCAGGATGACGACCCGACTCCGAGAGTTGGAGGTGAAGGACCTGCTGACTCTGACCAGGTTCTTTGGTTTCAGCTCTGACACGTTCTCTCTGGCCATCAGCCTCCTCGACCGCTTCCTCTCGGTCATGAAGGTTTGTAGAACATCTTGTTGACTTGTTCCCAAATGGTCCACAGTTTCTAATGCCGGTCTTCTGCAGATACAACCAAAGCACCTTTCCTGCGTGGGTCTCTGCTGCTTCTACATCGCCGTGAAGTCGTCGGAAGACAAGAAAAACGTCCCCCTGGCCAACGACCTGATCCGCATCAGCCAGAACCGATTCACCGTATCTGACATGATGCGGATGGAGAAGATCATTATGGAGAAAGTCAACTGGAAAGTGAAGGCGCCCACTGCTCTCCGCTTCCTCCGCCTCTTTCACAGCTACGTCGAGGAGCAGCTCGGCACCGAGAGGTGAGGACAAGTCATCACATTTTTTTTAGATTCATGTCATTATTCAGCAGATTATTTCGATTTCGAATACAAGTGTGGTCAAAGCTGGTATTCCTAAAGACACGTTGTTCTTGTTTGTGCACAGTGAGAACTTCCTGAGCCTGGATAGACTGGAGGCTCAACTGAAAGCTTGCCACTGCTCTTTTGTCTTCTCTAAATTGAAGGTAGGATTCCTGCGAAATACTCACTCGGGGTGCTAAACAAGGTCTGATGTACTTGGATCATAGGAGTATGAATCAATACATCTATATTTAGATGAATTACAGCTTTTTATAAATGTCACTGTATGGTCATATCACCTCATACTTCGGAACGTGACAAAAATAAAAAACTTTAACTATATTAGGAAAGCAGGAAGTGAACAAATGTAACAGTTACTGATTGTAAAAGTACCAGATGGAGGGGTAGGATTTAATAAGCTTTGCTTCTTCCTACTCCTTTTGGACATGTGGAACTGGGAACTGATTATGTGATGCATTCAATTGTAATCTGATGCATGTTCAAATGAAATAAAGGCTAAAAATAACCAATTAGCTAAAAATGTCATCCAATACTTCTCTACAAGAGAGGAGAAATATGATCTCACATTTGAAACACTTCTATGCTAGGACTACGTTAAAAAGCCATAGCATTTCAGTATGTGGAATCAAACTATGGAATGGATTGAGTAAGGAAGTCAAACAATGCACAACGATGAGCCAATTCAAGAAACAATACAAGCAGTTGATGTTTGCTAAATACAAGGATGAAGAGTCTTGAACCAGTCATGATGTGCTATATATATCACTATATTGACACTTACTATGGTACCCATTATGTCATTGGATGCTCATATCACCTCGTACTTTGGTACGTGACAAAAAAAAAAAAAATTAAAAAAACATTTAAAAAATAAAAAACAAAATAATCTAATTATTAAATAAAATATTATTATTAAAAAAAACAAACTTAAACTGTATTATGGAAAGCAGGAAGTGAACAAATGTAACAGTTACTGATTGTAAAAGGCACCAGACTTTGGGTATTTACATGGTTTTGTTCCATGTTGTGGCGAATGGCTCTCACTGTGGTTGGCTGGAGTCCCAAAGCTTTAAAATGGCTTTATAACCTTATTAACCTATAACCTCGCTTAATAATAAAAACACTGATGCAATTTGTTTTCAGCTGTGCTGTCATTGACTAAAATTTAAATGTGTTTGAAGACATGAAACTTAAGTCCGACAAACATGTAAAAAAAAAAAAAAGGAAGAGGAAACACATTTTCACACCACTGTATCCATCATGTTTGATGTTTGCTAAATACAAGGATGAAGAGTCTTGAACCAGTCATGATGTGCTATATATATCACTATATTGACACTTACTATGGTACCCATTATAGTCATATCACCTCGTACTGACTATTATTAAAAAAAAAAATTGAACTGTATTATGGAAAGCAGGAAGTGAACAAATGTAACAGTTACTGATTTCAAAAGTACCAGATGGAGGGGTAGGATTCAATAAGCTTTGCTTCTTCCTACTCCTTTTGGACATGTGGAACTGTGAACTGATTGTGATGCATTCAATTGTAATCTGATGCATGTTCAAATGAAATTAAACCATTACCATTATGATTTGTCTGCAGCCATCCGTGCTTGCCATGGCTCTCTTGTGTCTTGGTGTTGACGACCAACATGACCCAGAGCACATGGAGAATATTTCCGAGGCCCTGAACAGTCTGCAGATGTTACTGACTGTAAGTAACATTTCAGGTCTTACTGGATAACACTGCATGTAATTGGTACTAACAACGGGTTTGTTTACAGCTTAAAGATGGCGATCTCGTGTGTGTGCGGGAGCTGGTGGGGAAATGCCTGGCCGAGTACGCCACCTCCAAGTGCTCCAGGCCCAACAGCCAGAGACTTCGCTGGACCATTTCGGGAAGAACAGCTCGTCAGCTCAAGCACAGCTACTACAAGATTAGCCATCTTCCCACCATACCCGAGTCGGCTTGTTAAAAGTCCTGGCCACCGTGCCGTCACCTGACCCAAAATGACCCCATTCTCTGATTCGCTGTACCTAATCAGGTGATTTGGCTCACATAACACCTCCCACTTTATATATTTTTTAACTTAAAGATCCTCATCAGCGAGATGGCGTTCTCTAAGTTAAAACAGTTTTTCCGCGGGTGTGCGAGTGCACAAGTATGTTCTTGTTTGAATCCGTACCATGGTGTTTTGGTATTTTCCTGGAACGGGTTTTGAGTTTTAAGCTTTATAAAGTATTGAACCACCTAGGTCCTCAGTCCACCATGTGGAAGAGGAGGGAGAAGGATTCTGAGAAACAAAAATACGGAACCAAGAAATCGGGCCCAGAATCCTTAACTTCCACCCTAGGTTGCTAAGCCGTCTTGAATGCACACTCCTACCCAAGGTGATTTTTTTTTTCCTTCCTTCCCCTTCAAAGAGCATGTTGATGCTACTAGTGAAACCCGCCATGTGAGCGGTCACCAGCGGTTGAAGATGAGTTGTTTTCACCATTTGATACATTTGATGGCACGGAGTGAAGCGCCACACGTTTTCAATGACTTAAGACAATGGAATTTGCCTCGCATTTCCTTTGCCATTTTGTGTTGTATGACAAGTGTCACTTTTAGTTCCAAAAAAAAAAAAAAATACATTCAAAATGACTGAATGCACCATCTCCAAATGTTCTTGGACCTTTCAATAAAACTTTATTGAAAAGCTATCTTGGAGTGCTTGTCATCTGAAAAGCAACACTAATGTGTTTATCATAACACTTGTCTTCTGCGGTGCAATCAAACATGATTGAGCTAACTTCTGAATCAGGACCAGAATAGTGGGACAATCTCAAAGAAACGTCCACAGGCAGGGAAACTTGACTTCCTGCATTGGATCCAGTCAGTTCCTGTGTGCTGTGGTTAGCAATACTGACAACCTTCATATTATACAAGTCACTTTTGTAAACTGGAGAAGTCCGGACCACCACCAGCAAAGTTTCCAGAAATCTCCGCACCGCTGAAATCAAATCCGGGATTCTGTAGAGGAAATAATAAATTCATAGCTATAACTGGAAGAAGCCAATAGTTTATAATTTAAAAACCACCAACCTCTCGCTGAAACCTTTCCAGTGTGAGCTTTCTCTGCATCTGGTCCTGGACCCAAGCATTGGCACAGTACTCTCCCTCTAACAAGGAAGACCAGCAGTTCCCAGCCTCTCTGTTGGTCTTCATCAGGACAATTCGGATGAGACTTTTATCCTCTACAAATAAAACATGAGTGAGCCATCTGTAGAATAGGCTGGATGAATGTATGTATGTGCTGGTCCTTACCCAATGTCCATGTAGCTTCGTCTGACACAGTTGTGCCAAACAACCTCCCCTGTCAAAAGGGCAAACTGTGTTAAAACCATTTATTAAAATGAAAATATATATTTATATATATTTGTTTATTAAAATGAAAATATTTTTCAAGTATATATACGAAAAATGAGAAATTATAATGGAAAAAAAAATTTCGGGTGCTCGGCTTAGAAAAATCAACTTCCGCTTCCGGTCCTGTAGGTGGCGGTAAAGTACAGCACAAAATGGCTGACAACACAAGGCTAAGAAGAAGAAATGGTAGTCGGTCGTCAAATAATACAATTCATGCAGTTACTTCACAACGTTGAGCTTCAAAATTCAACATTTTCTTCCACAAAGTTGTTTATGTGTCGGCTAAGTATCATGCTGTTGTTTTCTTATTGCAACAAACAAGATAAACTATACATACTTTCAGTGGGCGCTTCACTCGTGACATGTTTTTACTAATTTAACATTCCCACAATGGCCGCGGCTTTACCTTGATAACCTCTTTCCCTTTGACGTACAGCTCGATGTCTCTGGCTCCCAAATGACATTTCACTTCTTTAGCAGACGTTCCGGGAGGAACGTTGACTTCGACAAAGACCTCCTCCATAGTTTGGCTCCATGAGCCCCAGCTTGTCTGACAGGGGACCACGCCGCTCTTCTCGTCGAAGTGTACCGACATGTCGCGGATTGAAATCGATATTTCGGCTGTAGAGGTAATTCACCATCAGAGTTTACCGTAATATCTACATAACTGTTACGTGCATCTTGAATGTTTGTTTTTCTTGATTAGTTGTGTTGCTACAGATTCCGGTTCCATGTATTGTTCCGTCATTTCCGGTTGTGTGTAGTGTTACACTGCCACCTAGTGTCCAATGCAGCCTGGTTATGATTGACTTTAGATGTTTTCTACTTTTTAAAGCTAATTTTCACCAATTGCTATGTGTTACTTATTTTAAATTACCAACTGATTATTATTTAAAGAATACACAGAATACACAGTTTGTTTAAAAACGGAAAAAAGGATTTACTAATCTTATAATTGGATTACAAGTCCTTTCCTGATGTCTATAATGCACAAGTACAAGTCACAGCACCAATAAGGACCCACCTTGCATTCTGCTCTGTTTGCATACTTATGAAAATATATTTATGATCTGAAAAGAACGTTTAAAAATGGCTATTGTATTCCTGTATTGTCTTCTTGCCTGTGTCTGCGGCATAAGGTAAGTCCTGTCAATAATTTACCAGACATTTCAAACATTAAATCTTGTATTGTGTTATGTTCAGTTTAGCTAACTCGACTTCAAATGAGAGGATATACTCAGACAACATCACACGCATTCTGGATCGACTTTTGGATGGTTATGACAACCGACTACGACCCGGATCCGGAGGTAGCCGTGACCACAACACTTTGCATAATCTACCAAACACATTATTTGATTTATCTTGTATTTTTTTTGCATCTTTGATTGTGTTGCAGGTGGCATTACTGAAGTGAAAACAGATATCTTTGTTACAAGCTTTGGACCTGTGTCAGATGTTGATATGGTACGAGAAGGGGGCCGTGACACACACACACACACACACAAAAAAAAGCACGACAGTGACCAATGACTGCCTGCCTTTTGGGCATCCTGCCACGAGACCATCTAATGAGCTGTAATCTGTTTGACCAGCTCTATAACGCCATTACTGATGGCTTCTGAATCAATATGACAACATGTCAGCCACGGAGCGCTTAATGGACTGATTCATGATTATCTAATGAGTGACAAGCAACTGTCATTGGTTTTTGTTTCTGCAAGGCGGATGAAGTTGAAATGACTTATTGGTGCCGGTGAACTGTTTAATCCACCCCTTCCTCCACCCCCGGCCTGTTTGCATTCCAGGAATACACCGTGGACATGTTCTTTCGACAGATGTGGGTGGATGAAAGGCTGAAATTTGAGGGTCCCATTGAAATCCTGCGGTTGAACAACCTCATGGTAGACAAGATCTGGACCCCGGACACGTTTTTCCGCAACTCCAAAAAGTCAATTTCACACAACATGACCACACCCAACAAGCTTTTTCGTATTATGCAAAATGGAACCGTCCTCTACACAATGAAGTGAGCCTTTACATCATGTTATTATTCATGAACCACACGCTGACTCCTGTTCTTCTTCTCTTCTTCTTCTCGTTGTTAGACTGACAGTAAGTGCAGAATGTCCGATGAGACTTACGGACTTCCCCATGGATGGTCACGCTTGTCCTCTCAGGTTCGGCAGCTGTGAGTAACACACATGGTTATGATCAACTCATTGAGTAAAATGAATATTACATTTTTTTTAATGACTTTTCAGATGCCTACACCAGCAAGGAAATAGTTTTCACTTGGAGGAAGGGTCCAGTAGCGTCTGTGGACTGTCCCAAAGAGTCCATGAGTCTTTTGCAGTATGATCTGGTGGGACAGACTTTGTCCAGTGAGCTCTTCAAGTCAAACACAGGTACTAGACACGCTCCGCAGACAGGTATTTATAGGTACGATACTACAAATAAACATATCATGTATTTATAGTGCGCAGACCTCACAGCTAGGAGACCAGGGTTCAATACCACCCTCAGCCATCTCTGTGTGGAGTTTGCATGTTTTCCTCGTGCATGCATAGGTTTTCTCCGGGTACTCCGGTTTCCTCCCACATTCCAAAAACATGCTAGGTTAATTAGCGACTCCAAATTGTCCATAGGTATGAATGTGAGTGTGAATGGTTGTTTGTCTATATGTGCCCTGTGATTGGCTGGCCACCAGTACAGGGTGTACCCCGCCTCTCGCCCAAAGACAGCTGGGATAGGCTCCACCACCCCCCACGACCCTTGTGAGGATAAGCGGTAGAAAATGAATGAACGAATGAGTTCTCCTCCTGTTTTGTGTGTAAGTGGTAACTTTTTGGCTTCTTATTTTGTCTTTCCCCACCCCTGGCTATCTCTGTGTGGAGTTTGCATGTTCTCCCCGTGCATGCGTGGGTTTTTTACCGGTACTCCGGTTTCCTCCCACATTCCAAAAACATGCTAGGTTAATTAGCGACTCCAAATTGTCCATAGGTATGAATGTGAGTGTGAATGGTTGTTTGTCTATATGTGCCCTGTGATTGGCTGGCGACCAGTCCAGGGTGTACGCCGCCTCTCGCCCGAAGACAGCTGGGATAGGCTCCAGCACCCTCCACAACAGCGGTAGTGAATGAATGAATGAATGAATGAATGAATGTTTTTATTATTAAGGGAGGCTATAGGTTAATAAGGTTATGAAGCTATTTTTAAAGCTTTGGGACTCCAGCCAACCACAGTGAGAGTCATTATCCACAAATGGTGAAAACATGGAACAAAACCATCTAAATATCCAAAGTCTGGTGCCCCAAATCCCGACTCATGCAAATTCACTTCCTGCTTGTTTGTGGGTCCTGCTGCCTTCAAGTCACGGAAAAGTATGTTATTCTGGCTCACCAGCTAACAGTAATGTATCGGGCACCTCTCCGGGATCTGTCATGCGGTGGAGCCTAATGGTGTGCCTTTAGCAACTACAGTACGAGCTTTCAGGCTCTAAGCGATGTGCAGACAGAGAGTAAAGACGACGACGTGCGAGGGCATTTTGTCTTTTCACCAGATGAAGAAATGCTCCCCTGCTGCGGAGAAACCTCTCAGAATCCTGAAAAAACGACTGAGCCGGGACAGTCATTCATCAAGCAGACGGGACGGAGAATCAGTGTATGCGAGCGCGTGTGTCAGCTTATTTTTACTCCGTGAAAGCATGCATGTGTTTAGATGGAGCGACGCTGCGCATAATGACACTGGAGGCCACCTCCTTCCCTCTTGCGCTCTCTCCATCCTTTTTTTTTTTATGTGTGATGTTAGTGCAGTACAAACACTTTCTATACAGCTCCATGCCCCGGCAGCTATTTAGTTTCAAGAGCAAGCAAGGGCATTGATTGTGCACTCACCCCTCGCTCCGTCCCTCAGGGGCTGCTGTCTTCACAAATGCTGTTTATCTTACAGGTCACTACTCTGTGCAGGTGGTCCATTTCCACCTGCAGAGGAAGCTGGGATATTACCTCATTCAAACGTACATCCCACTCATCATGGTCGTCGTGCTGTCGCAAGTTTCTTTCTGGATCAACAAGGAGTCCGTTCCTGCACGGACGGTGGCTGGTACGGCGACTATAAGCAGGATCCGTTTGTATTAGTAGAATTCTTATTAAATACTTATTTTTGTTATTATGAATAATAACAGGAATAATAATCTGGTTAGGGCGCAGACCTCACAGCTAGGAGACACAAGTTCAATTCCACCCTCGGCCATCTCTGTGTGGAGTTTGCATGTTCTCCCCGTGCATGCGTGGGTTTTCTCCGGGTACTTCGGTTTCCTCCCAAATTCCAAAATGTGATAGGCTCCAGCACCCCCCGCGACCCTCGTGAGGATAAGCGGTAGAAAATGAATGAATGAATGAGTTCTCCTATTTTGTGTGGAAGTGGTAACTTTTTGGCTTCTTATTTTGTCTTTCCCCACCCTCGGCCATCTCTGTGTGGAGTTTGCATGTTCTCCCCGTGCATGCGTGGGTTTTCTCCGGGTACTCCGGTTTCCTCCCACATTCCAAAAACATGCTAGGTTAATTAGCGACTCCAAATTGTCCATAGGTATGAATGTGAGTGTGAATGGTTGTTTGTCTATATGTGCCCTCTCACCCGAAGACGGCTGGGATAGGCTCCAGCACCCCCGACGATCGTGAGGATAAGTGGTAGAAAATGAATGAATGAATGAGTTCTCCTCCTATTTTGTGTGGAAGTGGTTACTTTTTGGTTTCTTATTTTGTCTTTCCCCACCCTCGGCCATCTCTGTGTGGAGTTTGCATGTCCGGGTACTCCGGTTTCCTCCCACATTCCAAAAACATGCTAGGTTAATTAGCGACTCCAAATTGTCCATAGGTATGAATGTGAGTGTGAATGGTTGTTTGTCTATATGTGCTCTGTGATTGGCTGGCCACCAGTCCAGGGTGTACCCCGCCTCTCGCCCGAAGACAGCTGGGATAGGCTCCAGCACACCCCCGCGACCCTCGTGAGGATAAGCGGTAGAAAATGAATGAATGAATGAGTTCTCCTCCTATTTTGTGTGGAAGTGGTAACTTTTTGGCTACTTATTTTGTCTTTCCCCACCCTCGGCCATCTCTGTGTGGAGTTTGCATGTTCTCCCCATGCATGCGTGGGTTTTTTTTTTCCGGGTACTCCGGTTTCCTCCCACATTCCAAAAACATGCTAGGTTAATTGGCGACTCCAAATTGTCCATAGGTATGAATGTGAGTGTGAATGGTTGTTTGTCTATATGTGCCCTGTGATTGGCTGGCCACCAGTCCAGGGTGTACCCCGCCTCTCGCCCGAAGACAGCTGGGATAGGCTCCAGCACCCCCATGACCCTCTTGAGGATAAACGGTAGAAAATGAATGAACTTATATTTGTTATTATGAATAATAACAGTAATAATAATTTGCTATTGATATAAACATGACTTTCCTAGATGAGAAGAATTTGCCCCCCCCCTCCCCACAAGGTATCACCACAGTACTGACAATGACCACCCTGAGCATCAGCGCCCGCCAGTCCCTGCCCAAAGTGGCCTACGCCACAGCCATGGACTGGTTCATCGCCGTGTGTTTTGCCTTTGTGGCGTCGGCCCTGGTGGAGTTTGCGGCCGTCAACTACTTTGCCACGCTGCAGGCCCACCACCTGAAGAAGAACAAAGCCCGCCAAGACAAGCTGGAGGTTCTCGCGACCGCTAGTGACGATGAAGACACAATTTCGGTGAGTACCAACAAAACGTTGTTTGATACCATGCTAACTTTGCATCATTTTTTTGAGCAAATGACTGAAGTTCTGAACAAGAATAAATATGATAAATACCGTCTTTTTGCGCAACATACGCACCTCTGATTTTCTTCCGCATTAACATAACTCTAACACATTCTATGCTGCTGAGAATGCTAATGAGGAACAGGAATCTACAGCGAAAAACAGGCCATGCTTCGGAAAAAAAAAGAGGTCTTTCTTTTAAAATGCATTTCCAACTTCCATGTCACTATCCGCCTCCTCAATTATTCCCATTCCGGGCACACTACACATTAAATAGTAATATGTTCCATTGTAGAGCGCTCATCTGTGGCTATAGGCTTTATGCTAATACAGTAAGCCACCATGGCGTCCTCTTGGGATGTGTCTCACGTGCGCGGCTCATGGTTAGATGCTTTAAAAATAGCCTCAGTGCGAGAAGAACATCATCACTCCTCACTGGATGATCTTCTAGCTTCCAATGGCCATCCATCAAATGACCTGCTGTTGAATGTGACACCATGACCCCCCCACTTCTCCTACCTCCTCTCAGCAGTCCACCTCCAGCCCTCAAGAAGGCCTCAAGAGGAGAAACCACTCCATGTGTCCCAGCGAACCAGCAGAGGCTCCGCCCCTGCCGATATTCCTCCAACAGGGCTCTGCTTTTCCGCAAATTCCGCAGCTGGCCGGGACCAGCCCCATCGACAAGTACGCCCGCATCCTCTTCCCCCTCACCTTTGCACTCTTCAACCTCGTGTACTGGTACATCTACTTGGCCAAGGACACCATGGAGAGAGCCAGGTATGCTACTGGAATGAGCTGATATGTTTACAGGGGCCCACTTACCAAAACATGGGCAATTCTTCTTCCATTTAAAGTACTTATTACCGTTTTAGTATTCGTTCACATGCATAAAATACTTAAGGGGGGTGACTATAGGGGTGTTACATTGTGTCTAGTGGGCTCTAATGAAGATAAATAGGTTTCCCCCTCAGATTACATCAAATATAATTTATATTATCAGTGTAAAGGTGACTATAGGGGTGTTATATTGTGTCTAGAGGGCTCTAATGATAAATAGGTTTTCTACACAATATATTTTCTACCAAATATATGTTGTATTATGAGTGTAAAGGTGACTATAGGGGTGTTATATTGTGTCTAGTGGGCTCTAATGATGATAAATAGGTTTCCCCCTCAGATTACATCAAATATATTTTGTATTATGAGTGTAAAGGTGACTATAGGGGTGTTATATTGTGTCTAGAGGGCTCTAATGATGATACTTAGGTTTCCCCCTCAGATTACATAAAATATATTTTGTATTATGAGTGTAAAGTGACTATAGGGGTGTTGTATTGTGTTTAGGGGGCTCAAATGGTGATAAATAGGTTTTCCCCTCAAATTACATCAAATATAATTTCTATTATCAGTGTAAAGGTGACTATAGGGGTGTTATATTGTGTCTAGAGGGCTCTGATGGTGATAAATAGGTTTTCCCTTCAGATTACATCAAATATAATTTGTATTATCAGTGTAAAGGTGACTATAGGGGTGTTATATTGTGTCTAGAAGGCTCTAATGATGATAAATAGGTTTTCTACACTATATTTTCTACCAAATATATTTTGTATTATGAGTGTAAAGGTGACTATAGGGGTGTTATATTGTGCCTAGAGGGCTCTAATGATGATAAATAGGTTTTCCCCTCAGATTACATCAAATATAATTTGTATTATCAGTGTAAATGTGACTATAGGGGTGTTATATTGTGTCTAGAGGGCTCTAATGATGATAAATAGGTTTTCTTCACAATATATTTTCTACCAAATATATTTTGTATTATGAGTGTAAAGGTGACTATAGGGGTGTTATATTGTGTCTAGAGGGCTCTAATGATGATAAATAGGTTTTCCCCCTCAGATTACATCAAATATAATTTGTATTATCAGTGTAAAGGTGACTATAGGGGTGTTATATTGTCTAGAGGGCTCTAATGATGATAAATAGGTTTTCTACACAATATATTTTCTACCAAATATATTTTGTATTATGAGTGTAAAGGTGACTATAGGGGTATTATATTGTGTCTAGAGGGCTCTAATGATGATAAATAGGTTTTCCCCTCAGATTACATCAAATATATTTAAAATTTTTAAAATGTGTAACCGATCGTGATCATTTGGACTCATCCCCCCTCCTTAAAACCCCTGGTTGAGACTGGGTCATATAAAAGCCAAAGAAAAAGACAGAATTCATCATTTTGATGGTTGGATTCTTGACTTGATGCAATACGCATCATTTCCCCCGCCATTTTGGTCAAATGCTGGAATAGGCAACCTCAGCTGTGTCAAGGGTGGTATGAACGCTGAGCGATCGTGTCATGTCATGTCATGTCATGTTGATTTTCCGGGGATTTGGGATCTAGGATTAAGAGATTTTCCATTGTTTAACATCACGGTCATAAAATTATTGTATTCAGCACATGTATTGTATCACGTATCAGACATGTCAGCTGGCCTTTGAGCCTGATGGGATCACGAGCAGCGACAGGTCACTAATATTCATGAGCAAAGTGGCGCGGCGTTGACGGATGAACGGCTTAACCTCGGCACGAGTCAGGTAGCACTTTCCTACGGAATCTCTAATAAGCCATCCCGCCCGACATTTGCCCTTCCCGGTTGGGATTTAACCTCCATCCTTGGCAGCCCTGTGTGAGATGAAGCAGCGGCTATGGGAGATAGTCATCTCTAATACACAGTAAGACGCAAATAAGCTCATGTTTGAGTCAAGCCTGCGGTTTAGATTTTCTCACAATACAGTGGAAGTGGCCTTTGTTCTCCGGACTTTAGAACTTCTAATTTTCCAAAACGTACAACTTTATTTGTTGTTTTGTTCATTTATGACTTTTTTTTTTTACCCTCTGGGTCATTTGCAGCCTGTTGGACATATTGTAGGAATAAAATTAAACAAAAAAAAACTGATAAAAATGGAACAAAAAGGCTAAATATGAAGAGAAGAAGCTAAAATATTGATACTCGTAGCTAATAAATACAAAAAAATTATTTAAAAAATATATTAATCTTGATCATTATATAATCATCAATTATATAATAATCATTAATTTGCCTATTATTATTACTATCATCATTATTCCTCTTCTGATTATAGGCTAGTCGAGTAGCCTATCGAGTAGGCTAGTATTAGCCTGCTTATTGGCTTGCTTATTAGCCTGCTTTTCAATGAAAATAAATCTATAAAAAATATAAAATTATTTAGGGGGACTTAAGAACATTTTAGGGGGGCTTCTGATTATTACCATAACTACTACTAGTAGTAGCCGGCTAGTATTAGCCTGCTTATAGGCTTTCTTATTAGCCTGCTTTTGCCCTATTATATGAAATTTGTCACAGATTTAAAAAAAAAAAAAAATCAGTAAAAAAAATATAAAATTGTTTAGGGGGGCCTAAGAACATTTTAGGGGGGCTTCTGATTATTACCACTACTACTACTAGTAGTAGTAGGCTAGTATTAGCCTGCTTATTGGCTTGCTTATTAGCCTGCTTTTGCCCTATTATATGAAATTTGTCAGAGATTTTTTTTGTAAAAAAAAAAATCTATAAAAAATATATAAAATTATTTAGGGGGCCCTAAGAACATTTTAGGGGGACTTCTAATTATTACCACTACTACTACTACTAGTAGTAGGCTAGTATTAGCCTGCTTATTGGCTTGCTTATTAGCCTGCTTTTGCCCTATTATATGAAATTTGTCAGATTTTTTTTGTAAAAAAAATCTATAAAAATTTTTAGGGGAGCTTCTGATTATTACTACTACGAGTAGTACTACTACTACAAGTAGTAGTAATCGTAGGCTAGTTTAGGGGCTGAAGCCCCCCTAAAATAGGCCTAATGATGCCACTGCATAGATTCCCAGCATGAAAGAATGCCATTGAATGCATCATACTTTTTTTTAAATTTTTTTTTTTATAAGGGTTACCTGAGGGCTTCCCAAACCACCAAACACTTCAATAACAACTCTCGTTGTCCACGGGGACTTGGCCACACGGGCAAATAAACCAGCGCTCACTTTGAACGACTCCTCATAATAAGTGGGCCACTTCTCTCTCTCTCTCTCTCTCTCCAACGCAACCAAGAAAGAGAAGAGAAGAGAAGAGAAGGCAGAGCGATGTGTTACGTAACGCCCGGAAGTGCAAATCTGCTCATCATGCTTCTCGTGTTCCTGTCAGGGAACTTTTGTATGTGTGTGTGTGTGTGTGGTTGTTTTGTGTGAGAGCGGAGAAGAGCTGAATCACATCTTTACATATTTTCACTGCATCACTTTTGCTGCAGGAGCAGCAATGTCACGTGTGTGTTATTTCCAGTGCACATAGACGTGGGGGGGCCTAAGCTTGTGTTGGTATGTATGCTGGTCTTGCAGGGATGTGGCTCCAACCTCTTAAAAAGCAGGACGACCAGGAAAAAAAAGGGCACGTGCCGGAAGAAGAGAGACCACCCTCCTCCATCGTCCGTCTCTCTCTCTCTCTGTGAAGCTCTCAGCATTTGTTCTGCTCTCATCTGACAGAGGAAATGAATCAGAAACTCATTTATTCTCCCGCCGCACATCTATTCATTTCACAGGCTGTGACCGCTGCCCACTTGTGTTCTGATCAGTACCGCTGAAGAGCCGCCCTTCACGGGCCTCTCCGTCACTTTTCACATATCTGAGCTCCTCAATCCAGACCACGACAGAGGCCGCTTCGACACCCCCCCCCCACACCTCCATCCACTCAAAACGTCCGACATGCTAGCAAAAGGCACATCAAAAAGGAAGCGCATGATATCATCTGTGATGGCTGCACCTGCTTTGTGATGCAAGAGTGAACCAACGCTCTACACGGCCCTCTACAGAGCGCAGCTCTCACTACAACAAGCACATCAAAGTCGACCGCAGAGGAGGCTGGCATGCTTCCTCGTGCCTCCGAAATGTACTCAGAAAATGAATACTGAGAGTGGAATACTTTGCGTCGGGATTCTTTGCTCCACTGCAGACCGCTTTGGAAAAAAACACACAGCATTAGGAAGACCGATCTTGTTTCATGGATGGTAGTGCAGCGTTAAAAAAACTAATGGATCCGGATGGAGTAGAGTGCTTTTGTGTTAGCAGGTCACTTCCTGCAGGTTTACTTAGGAGACAGTGGGACCATACCATTTATCAACCTTGGGCAGGGGGACCAAACTGGTTCAAGGAGACATTTCACTAACTAAAGAGTCATGTGACAAACCTGTTCCCTCGACTATTTTCTGTTGTGTATGGACACCGATGACATAGTTGTCATCCCCCACCAAGTCAGAGCTTTTCTTCCTGTCACTCGACACACACCGTGTGCAGCCACAACACACAGTGACCCACTGGTAAAAAAAAAATGTGTCAAATGTTTTTAGCAAGTTAGCCAAGAATATGTGATGCTAATTCGAAGCTAATGGTGATCAAGCTGTACGATCAAGCACTGGAGAGAAAGGTCAGCCTCCCAACCAAGGTCTAGCGAGGTCGAGGCGGACTGGAAAGTCAAATTGAGTTTGGTGATCAGGAAACTTACCGTGAACTGTTTGTTGGTTTGTTGGTCTGATCTGGTTTCATTAAATTACATTAAATATTTTCCATTATGAGTGTAAAAGTGACTATAGGGGTGTTATATTGTGTCTAGAGGGCTCTAATTATGATAAATAGGTATTTCCCTCAGATTACATCAAATATATTTTGTATTATGAGTGTAAAGGTGACTATAGGGGTGTTATATTGTGTCTAGAGGGCTCTAATGATGATAAATAGGTTTTCCCCTCAGATTACATGAAATTTGTTTTGTATTATGAGTGTAAAGGTGACTATAGGGGTGTTATATTGTGTCTAGAGGGCTCTAATGATGATACATAGGTTTTCTACAAAATATATTTTGTATTATGAGTGTAAAGGTGACTATAGGGGTGTTATATTGTATCTAGAGGGCTCTAATGATGATAAATTGGTTTTTCCCTCAGATTACATCAAATATATCTTATATTATGAGTGTAAAGGTGACTATAGGGGTGTTATATTGTGTCTAGAGGGCTCTAATGATATATAGGTTTTCTACACAATATATTTCCTACAAAATATATTTTGTATTATGAGTGTAAAAGTGACTATAGGGGTGTTATATTGTATCTAGAGGGCTCTAATGATGATAAATTGGTTTTTCCTTCAGATTACATCAAATATATCTTATATTATGAGTGTAAAGGTGACTATAGGGGTGTTATATTGTGTCTAGGGGGCTCTAATGATGATAAATAGGTTTTCCCGTCAGATTACATCAAATATATATTTGTATTATGAGTGTAAAGGTGACTATAGGGGTGTTATATTGTGTCTAGAGGGCTCTAATGATGATACATAGATTTTCTACACTATATTTTTTACAAAATATTTGTATTATGAGTGTAAAGGTGACTATAGGGGTGTTATATTGTGTCTAGAGGGCTCTAATGGTTATAAATAGGTTTTCTATGCTCTAAATGCAAAATAATTGTGAATATTAATATAACATATTTTACAGAAATTCACAATAAATGAGGGATTACCTGTATATCGAACACGGAGAACTGTCCACAGGGGATTGGTGGAATGTTTCTATCACTGTCCAAAATGGGTTTGGACGTCCATCATTAGCTAATGCAGCTTTATAGATGAGAAGAAGTTCCACAGCATGAAAAGCTTCCATGTGATTTGTTCGACCTTGTTGTGGGAAACCGGAGTAAAAGTGATGCCATCCACGAGTGGCTGTCATACATTTTCTTCCTCTGCAATGGAAGCTGTTCATGCACCATCAGCCGTCTCCACGCTTTGATCTCGGGCAGCCAGTGCGCATGCGCAGCTCATTGGCTCCTCTGCACCGTCTCCGGCAAGTTGGATGTGCGCGCTCCTCACTCGCATCCCGAAACCGCCTCAAAAACTGTTGAGATGGGGAGGATCAGGAAAAACCACTTTGGGATTTTGACTTTTTCCTTACTGGTGACTTTTGTCTGGGCTCAAAGGTAAAAAGCCTTGTCATATTTCACGTCGCGCTGTAATGATAACCTTCATTTTTTTTTTTGAAATGACACCATCTTATATTTCGTTCTCCTTTTTTTTACAGCGTGAAGGACCTGAAGGATCCCAGCAACATGCCTCTGGTCAAAGAGACCGTGGACAGGCTCATGAAGGGATACGACATTCGATTGAGGCCCGATTTTGGAGGTATAAGACACCCAAAAAATGGCTCGCAAAAATCTGCTTTAATTGATGTGCTTTTTTTTTTTACGTTTACACCACAATCGATCCTCACTGTCAAGACAGCAGTGATGAATAAGTCATGTGGGTGTCCAAAAAAAAAAAAGATGCGTCACGAAGATGTAATATTGATATGAAGTATTGTTCTCCTTTTAATGGCCGCCCGTGTCTTTGCAGGTGCACCAGTGGCCGTGGGCATGAATATAGACATAGCCAGCATAGACATGGTGTCTGAAGTCAACATGGTAGGTGCATGCCATCTCTTTATCTGTGTTGCCTATCTATGCGATATCGATAAATGTCTCGTCATAATGAAGGGAGCAAAGCAGCGTGATATTGCGCTTTTCTCGCAACCCGCATTTGCAGCTGTGCTCCGTCTGCATTTGAATTCAAAACACACACTCAGTGGCGCACTCGGACGCACTGGCACGGCTGTGCGCGCTCAGAGCTGTGAGCGTGCATGTGTGCGCGCGCTTGTGAGCGTGTGTGTGTGTGTATGAGTGCTCGAGTAGTGTAATTTCGGCAACACGCAGCACTTCCTCTCTTCTGCATGTATTATAGACGTACACTCTGCTTATTAGTAGTACTAGTAGAGCAGTGGTGTCCAATGTGTGGCACACGGGCCATTTTCGGCACTGCAGTTCATTTTTTTTCATATTGTAAAAATCAGATTACAATTGAATGCATCACATAATCAGTTCACAGTTCCACATGTCCAAAAGGAGTAGGAAGAAACAAAGCTTATTAAATCCTACCCCTCCATCTGGTACTTTTACAATCAGTAACTGTGACATTTGTTCACTTCCTGCTTTCCTTATTTTATTTTATTTTATTTTATTTTATTTTATTTTATTTTATTTTATTTTATTTTATTTTATTTTATTTTATTTTATTTTATTTTATTTTATTTTATTTTAATGTATTTTGCCGAAGTACAAGGTGATATAACCCATGTGTGTGTGTGTATGAGTGCTCGAGTAGTGTAATTTCGGCAACACACAGCACTTCCTCTCTTCTGCATGTATTATAGACGTACACTCTACCTTATTAGTAGTACTAGTAGAGCAGTGGTGTCCAATGTGTGGCACACAGGCCATTTTCGGCACTGCAGTTCATTTTTTTCATATTGTAAAAATAATCCAATACAATCAATCATTAATGATGAGTCGCTTATGATATTTTGTTTTAGCATTTTTACATATCATCCTTCACAATTATTCGATTTGTTCATGAAACACCAAAAAACGAATCAGAATCACACAGTGAAAGTGTAATGGTAATGGTTTTATCAGATTACAATTGAATGCATCACATAATCAGTTCACAGTTCCACATGTCCAAAAGGAGTAGGAAGAAGCAAAGCTTATTAAATCCTACCCCTCCATCTGGTACTTTTACAATCAGTAACTGTGACATTTGTTCACTTCCTGCATTCCTATTTTATTTTATTTTTATTTTATTTTATTTTATTTTATTTTATTTTATTTTAGTTTAATTTAGTCACGGGTACCATAGTAAGTGTCAATATAGTGAAATATATAGCACATCATGACTTGTTCAATGAAAACAGATAAAGTAGAGATCATCTGTTCCAGTGTCAAACTGTGACCATCCTCACCTCATAAAGCACATGGGTTTTAAGGCCATGCCCAAAATGAATTGTGTTGACGTTAAGCCCCTTATCGCTCTGGGGTGGGAACAAGGAAGTAGGACGTGCATTTTCTGGGGATGGGAGCCAGGTTTACCGTTTTAAACATCCATGTTTTCCCCGGATACACACACTGGCGACTGTCTATATGTGCCCTGTGATTGGCTGGCGACCACTCCCATCAAGAGGGAGTACATACATGAACATTTTCGGTTGCTTTATTCCCAAAGACACACTGTCGCAGCGAGACCGACCACCACCACGAGTTATTTTCCAAATGTTGGCATTTGGAACATTCCATGGCTCCTTTGGGTTCTTGGGGTGAGAAACACTAAAACATGAAGATGGCGGTGCTTGATCTCGCTGCCACATCGTGTCTTTGGGAATGTATCCGTATCATTTGTTGTTTTTAATTGTTTTCTGTATATTGGAACAAATGTTTCCAGAATGCATGAATTGGATTTAAGGTCTGTTTTGGTTAAAGTCGCCCCTTCTGGAACCAATAAATGACACTAACCAAGGTTCCTCTGTATAGTCTTGCTGTTCTTTGTGCTTTTTGGTTCCTGTTTTGGAATATTCATTCATTCATTCATTTTCTACCGCTTATCCTCACGAGGGTAGCGGGGGGTGCTGGAGCCTATCCCAGCTGTCTTCGGGCAAGAGGCGGGCGGGGTACACCCTGGACTGGTGGCCAGCCAATCACAGGGCACATATAGACAAACAACCATTCACACTCACATTCATACCTATGGACAATTTGGAGTCGCTAATTAACCTAGCATGTTTTTGGAATGTGGGAGGAAAGCGGAGTACCTGGAAAAAACCCACGTATGCACGGGGAGAACATGCAAACTCCACACAGAGATGGCCGAGGGTGGGGAAAGACAAAATAAGAAGCCAAAAAGTTACCACTTCCACACAAAATAGGAGGAGAATTCATTCATTCATTCATTTTCTACCGCTTATCCTCTCGAGGGTCGCGGGGATGCTGGAGCCTATCCCAGCTGTCTTCAGGCGAGAGGCGGGGTACACCCTGGACTGGTGGCCAGCCAATCACAGGGCACATATAGACAAACAACCATTCACACTCACATTCATACCTATGGACAATTTGGAGTCGCCAATTAACCTAGCATGTTTTTGGAATGTGGGAGGAAACCGGAGTACCCGGAGACAATGCAAACTCCACACAGAGATGGCCGAGGGTGGGGAAAGACAAAATAAGAAGCCAAAAACTTACCACTTCCACACAAAATAGGAGGAGAAGTCATTCATTCATTTTCTACCGCTTATCCTCACAAGGGTTGTGCTGGAGCCTATCCCAGCTGTCTTCGGGCGAGAGGCGGGGTACACCCTGGACTGGTGGCCAGCCAATCACAGGGCACATATAGACAAACAACCATTCACACTCACATTCATACCTATGGACATTTTGGAGTCGCCAATTAACCTAGCATGTCAAAAACAGGCATATTCGGATAATTGCCCATATGGTCCAACCTATCCGAATGAGAACAGGAAGTATATAAAACGGATGCGACGTAATTCAGCTTCCGTGATCTTTTAGGGCCACTGAGGATGTTTTGTGTATCTGCTTGTCCTCCTTTGGGAGTCGCCTTTCCCAGCTGACTTTTAGGTCAGCTGTCAATCACAGACAAAACAAGCGTCCCTCCCCATTTTCACACCGATGGACAATCTATGGAGAATCGTGACGTTAATCATCTCATGACGGGATATGTTCCGTGAACGCGGCCTCCATGCATCGTCTCTAAGGTGGCTGTTATAAAAGCCCCCTTCCTCTCTAAATATATCCCAGCTTGTGTTTGCAGAAGGAGTCTCTCCCATGGCCCAACAGTTATATAACGCTATGAAAATAGTACGTTTGCTCCTTTGCGAAGGTTTTTTTTTTTTTTTTTTTTTTTGGAAGTGGTCGGGTTTTCAATTATTCATGGAGCCATTTTGAAGCCCTTCTTTTCCCCAAAAAAAAAAAAAAGTGTGTTTGCTGGGTTTTGGTTGGTTATTCAGCTGCACGGACATGGATGTTGACGTCAGCTGACTTGTCCGAGATGAGGGTATTTTACTTTGGCGGTGGTGGTGGAGGATGCGGCAGCCATGCCCGGAAGTGCCTCAGGGAGTCCGGGGGAGATTTGAAATAGAAACCCTCTCACTGTTTTTTTTTTTTTTTTTTTTTTTTCCACTTCCTATTCTCCATCCCGCCCATCGCTTTGACTGGACTAGGCGCAGCGGCCATTTAATTCACCTCTGCCTTCTTCCCCCGAAAGGCTCTCCTCTTTTCTTAAGAACTTTGCAAGCGTTCATGTGGAAGAAAAATGTGGAAGTGGGGCCAAACATAAAACTGTGCTCAAACGCTGAATGGCGTTGACGTCATGCGGCGCCCCTGTGGCCGTGACGGAGAATTCATCACTAGCCCGCATCACCGCCATCATTTTCATCCATTTTTTTTTTTTTTTAGGATTTCCACTCAAACTTGGTGGAATGGCATGCAACTTACATAACAGGTCACCATGTCCTCCTCCTCCTTCTTCTTCTTCTTCTTCTTCTTCTCCTCCTCCTCATTTCTTCACATCCATCTCCATCTTTGTGCCACAGCAGCTGATGGGATTGATCTCTCCAAAAATCAATAATATCACCGGTGCAAGCGTGATCAAGCGGGATTGGAACTGGTGACCTGCAGCTCTTTTGCGAGGTTGCTTTCATCTTCCTCATCAGGCCAGGCTGCTGCTGCTGCTTTTTTTTTTTTTTTTTTAAAGATTCAAGTGCTGTGAGGGAAAACAACACAGGGAGGATGAAGCGGGTGGAGGAGAGGTGAAGGTTATTCTTCTCGCTGTGCGCTTTAATGCGATGGCCAGCTTGTGAACCCTTCATGTGATGTGTGTGGGGGGGCTATTGCTCTTATTATTCATTCTACGTACAGTCCCCCCCCCCCCCCCCCCCCCCCCCCCCCCCCCCACTATTTTTAACTTTGCCCAGTCATGAGAAAAATAACTGACATTTGTGGCGCTCCCTTGTGGGGTCGTGGTTAAGATGCTCTGAAAGACATGCTAGCGTTCACGTAATACGGGACTTTTACAATCATGAGCTCAAGGGTGTCAAAAGTACGGCCCGTGGTGTATTATAAAAACATAATTTATCTATGAAAAAATTTTAATCCAGTAATATTCTAACATGTTCAACATTAAGGGAAAATAGGCTCTCCCATTCCGTGTGGAAGTGGTTAAGATGTTCTGAAAGACATGCTAGCGTTCACATAATACGGGACTTTTACGATCATGAGACCACGGGTGTCATAGCATATTATAAAAACATAATTTATCTACAACATTTTTTAAAAAAAATCTGTAGTAATCTTCCAAAAATAAAGTATATATTTTTTAAAAATTGGTTGGGGAAAAAGTCATAATAATAAAGAATAATAAAGAGCATTGAAATAGGAAACTGCAGAAATAGAAAAGAAACAAATGTAATATTATGAAAATAAAATCAAAATATGAAGAGAAAAAAGTAATATTCTAACATGTTAAACATTAGGGGAAAATAGGCTCTCCCATTCCGTGTGGAAGTGGTCAAGATGCTCTGAAAGACATGCTAGCGTTCACGTAATACGGTACTTTTACAATCATGAGACCACGGGTGTCAAAAGTGCGGCCCATGACATATTATAAAAACATAATTTATCTACGAAAAAATTTAAAAAATCAGTAGTAATCTTCCAAAAATAAAGTAAAATTTTTTGAAAAATTGGTTGGGGAAAAAGTAATAATAAAGAGCATTGAAATAGAAAACTGCAGAAATAGAAATAAATGTAATATTATGAAAATAAAGTCAAAATACGAAGAGAAAAAGTAATATTCTAACATTAGGGGAAAATAGGCTCTCCCATTCCGTGTGGAAGTGGTTTAAATTAGAAGAAGTTAACTGGAGGCTAACTTGTGTCCCTGCAGCAAAAGATGCAACGTGGTGTAAACAAAGAATAATTGGGGTGCTTTTTAGATGTTTTTATATACTTTTTTGCACATTAAAAAACAATTAAGTCATGTCTACAGGGTTCTAATAATGTTAAAAAAAAAATTCTATGAACGTTGAATCCTATATCGCTGAAATTCATTTAACGCTAATAGCGGATATAACATAGTTTAACCTCAACTACAATAATGTGCATCATCACCTCAGAATAACTGGATCAAGCAAAATGGAGGACTTGCATGCAAAAGAAGCTGACTTGAGATCAGCTCACCGTCATGGCAGTGAGCAGATCTGGGTTGTGAACAGCTGCCTGCTTCTCTAATTAAACATCCAAATGCCTCTGGTGCAGAATGAAGTCAGCATTTTGGTCCAGGGTGACGGAAGTCGCTGTGGTACAAACTGGAGGAGGTTTATGGGAGATGTAGTCCGGCTTATTTTGCTTTGGAGTTGATATAAGTCTTTTCCCCTTTTGCCCAAAGGAAAAAAATGGCTGCTAAACAGCTAACTAACAAACAACATTTTGATTCTCAATGTTTTTGTTTAAAAGAAATACATATTTCTCTCTCTCTATATATATATATTGACCATCTAAAATGGTACAGCCCCATTATCTTACATCATCCTTCATGAACCAGGAAGTAGCCAGCTCGCTAACAAACATACAAACTAACACAAACAGGACAAACGTGTGGTTTAAAGATGAACATTTGTTAATTAAGATAATAATAGAAAAGTAAACTTACTTAAATAAATGTATCACCATGAACCAGGAAGTAGAATACTAACTAACAAAGTATTATTATTGTAAGACCTTAGACTCAAAATGGCACCTTCCTGGCCTTCTGTCATATCGTCCTCCATGAACCAGGAAGTAGCCTGCTAGCTAGCAACAGACAGACAAAGCAATACAAATAGTGGGAGGCTACTTTTAATTCTCCATAAACCTGGACGTAGCCTGCTCACAACATTCATAAAAAATTTATTTACAATAAAAATGGTATTGCCATTGGTAATGAACCAGGAAGTAGAATGCTAACTAACAAAGTATTATTATTGTAAGACCTTAGACTCAAAATGGCACCTTCCTGGCCTTCTGTCTCATCATCCTCCATGAACCAGGAAGTAGCATGTTAGCTAGCAACAGACAGACAAAGCAATACAAATAGGGGGAAGTTACTTTTAATTCTCCATGAACTAAGACATAGCCTGCTAACAACATTCATAAAAAAATATATTTACAATAAAAAATGGTATGGCCATTGGTAATGAACCAGGAAGTAGAATGCTAACTAACAAAGTATTATTATTGTAAGACCTTAGACTCAAAATGGCACCTTCCTGTCCTTCTTTGATATCATTGTCCATGAACCAGGAAGTAGCCAGCTAGCTAACAAACATACAAACTAACACAAACAGGACAAACGCTTTCATGTGTAGATGAAAAACTGTTAGCTAACAGTGTTAACATTTGTTAATTAAGATGATAACAGAAAAGTAAACTTACATAGATAAATTTATCGGACATTTGCCACTTGGGCCTCCCACCACCTGAGATGTATAATGGCACAGTCCAATGTAATTCACCATGAACCAGGAAGTAGAATGCTAACAACATTCATAAAAAATATTATTTACAATAAAAACTGGTATGGCCATTGGTAATGAACCATGAACCAGGAAGTAGCCAGGTAGCTAACAAACATACAAACTAACACAAACAGGAGAAAGCTATCATTTGTAGATGAAAAATTGTTAGCTAACAGTGAGTGAGTGAGGAAGTAGCATGCTAACTAGCATGAGTATAGAAGAACAACTTATTTTTCATGTATGAATTTGTTTTTCTCCCTGTTTGTCCTGTTGTGGAATTCAAAATGTATAACAACATAGAATGTTAACAACATTCATAAAAAATATTATTTACAATAAAAACTGGTATGGCCATTGGTAATGAACCATGAACCAGGAAGTAGCCTGCTAGCTAGCAACAGACAGACAAAGCAATACAAATAGGGGGAAGCTACTTTTAATTCTCCATGAGATAAGATGTAGCCTGCTAACAACATTCATAAAAAATATTTACAATAAAAAATGGTATGGTAAATGGTTCACCAGGAAGTAGCCAGCTAGCTAACAAACATACAAACTAACACAAAGGAGAAAGCTATCATTTGTAGATGAAAAATTGTTAGCTAACAGTGAGTGAGTGAGGAAGTAGCATGCTAACTAGCATGAGTATAGAAGAACAACTTATGAATTTGTTTTTCTCCGTGTTTGTCCTGTTGTGGAATTCAAAATTTGTCAAGTATTTGGGTTAAAGTTAACCAGATTATATTTTTCATCTTTTTGGTCCAACCAAAACTTTGTCGTAGGCCTGCATTGTACCGAGTGTCACTCAGTTGTAGTATTTTTTTTTTTTTTTTTGCGCCGCTTCGCACAACGAAGGCCCGCCGAGGCTCAAAGGTCAGCCGTGTTGTGGTCCAGTAAGAACGTGCTGGTCGGTCAGCAGCCTTGCCTGACATTACAAATGTGCTACTTGAGAGGGAAGGAGTCCTCAGAGTCCAAGGTGTGACCACACATCCATGTTGGGTAACTATGATATCATGGCCGAGACACCCCCTTTCTCCATGTTCCTTCCCCCTTCTCGGCGTGTCTGTCCTGCTCCATCACTCCTCGGTAAAGCAGCTGAAATCACATTTGCACATTTGTTTTTTCCGCTGGAACCACACGTGCAGGACGCAATTGTGCATGGAGAAATGCTGCGCTCACAACCGAACAAGCGTGTTGTCTCCACATGACCGCTGCAATACTGTTTCCTCCCCTTCATCCTGCTTGTTAATTACATGTAAAATACCTGCCTGCAAAATAATACTCCTCTCTGAATGTTAATTAGCTGCCTGCGAATTAAAAGATTTAAACAAAACCAGCTGTGGTGGCTTCCACGATGGAAGGAATTAGTGGGGCGGGAGCGTTTCCCTTTTAGAACCGTCATTAGCGATGTCGACGTAGCCGTGAGATGACCGGTCCGGTCTGCGCGTTAGGAGAATACAACCTCTCTCGTGTACGTAACGCGCGTGCGTTTGAATTAGCGACCATTTTGATCGTGTTTGTCCAAACTGATCCTGTTCCATTTTATTTTCCAGCATGTGGAAAATAAGCTTGTGTTATTTTTACTCAGTGTTGCCATGACAACGCAACCTCTTCATTTTTTTTTTCCTTCCCCGCTGAATCTGAGGAAGTCAAGGCAAGAAAACAAGGTCTTTTTTTTCTATAATAGGCTTTTTTTTTCTTTCCTTGAGACTTCTAACATTTATATTACAAATGCCCTCTTTTGTTGTTTGTATTGTTATTAGATTACATGCACATGCGACTGACCTGCATGTACAATCCACGCAAATGACGTTAAATCCGTGATGTAAGCGAACGTAGCATAGCAGTGGTACTTACCAAGTATTCTGATGTAGTACTTGATGTAAAAAGTGAAGTGTAATACAGTATCTGTGACTTGCTGTGGATTAAATTAAGAAGCGAAGTCTGGGAAGTGTCAGCTAGCTAGAGTCGAGCCTAGCAGCAAATTAGCAGTGTAGAGAGTGTCCGACAGCAGCTCCTGTGGGAACGTTTACTGTTCTGTGCTTATTAATAAATCCATTGAAACGCATCGCTAGTCACTCCTTACCAAGTATTCCACACTGGTCTTTAGTAACGTTGAGTCATGAGTCACCAGGAAGTACATTGTCATGTTAGCTTGTTAGCTAGCTATTATCTTATTTATGTCTAAGATGCCTTATTCCTACTATAAAATCTACTAAAAATTGTGTAATACATGTAGAGAGTTGACTATAGGGGTGTTAGTTTATGTCTACAGGGCTCTAATAGTGATAAAACCTATATTTAGAAGGTGATAAATAGGTTTTCTATGCTATGAGAATATACAATTTATTAATATTGAATACTACTACCTTCTTGAGGTATTATTATTCTTCTGAATGCCTGGAAACAGGAGTTTTATGTCTAAGATGCCTTATTTCTACTATAAAATCTACTATATTGTGTAATACATGTAGAGAGTTGACTATAGGGGTGTTATTTTATGTGTACAGGGCTCTAATAGTGATAAAACATATATTCAGAAGGTGATAAATAGTTTTTCTATGCTATGAGAATATACTATTTATGAATATTGAATACTACTACCTTCTTGAGGCATTATTATTCTTCTGAATGCCTGGAAACAGGAGTTCAGAACATTCAGAGAGGGTCAAATGCACATCCCTAATGAAACGTCTTTATGTCTAAGATGCCTTATTTCTACTATAAAATCGACTAAAAATTGTGTAATACATGTAGAGAGTTGACTATAGGGGTGTTATTTTATGTCTACAGGGCTCTAATAGTGATAAAACCTATATTTAGAAGGTGATAAATAGGTTTTCGATGCTATGAGAATATACAATTTATTAATATTGAATAGTACTACCTTCTTGAGGTATTATTATTCTGTTGAATCCCTGGAAACAGGAGTTCAGAACATTCAGAGAGGGTCTAATGCGCATCCCTAATGAAACGTCCAGATTGAAGTTGCATACTTGAGTAAAACAATGCCGTTTATTAACCTTATGAACGCTTACTTTTGATATTTTTTTGATTCATTGTTATTTAATCCATATTTCATTTATTTTTATTGGCTCAAATTCACAGTTAGTGTTTTTTTTTGTGTGTGTGTCGGCTACTTTGACTGCTCTGTTGACCCCAACGAGCAGCTTTAAGATACGACTGGCAGCTGCAGGACAAAGTCATTAGTTATGCTAAGTGGACGCACAGATTAATATGGTCAGAAGCATAATTATAGCACAAGAACAACACTTAATCCCGGGGCTTTTTTCTTTATGCACACTGGGTTTTTACAGCTTTATGTTTAATCCGCGGAGACCGTCTCGTTTGTAGATACAAATATATAACAATGAAAGATTAGGAATACACAAAGTATACATACAGCGCGGTATATTATATTTCTTAACAGTTCCAAAGAAGGCAAATGTATTCACTCTTGATGAGTGAATAGCTGTTAGCTAATAGCTGGTCTACGGACCAAAAAAAAAAAAAATGGCCGAATCAGACCGCTCCATTAAAGGCCTTTAATGTGTTGATGACTTCCTTAATGATTCTGTCGGGCATTTTTTCCTCGGAAGCTAAGTGGCTGGAAAACAGTTCATTGGCTGCAAACAGCAAAGAATCATACCAGTGTCATTGGCTTCACACTCACATTCATACCTATGGACAATTTGGAGTCGCTAATTAACCTAGCATGTTTTTGGAATGTGGGAGGAAACCGGAGTACCCGGAGAAAACCCACGCATGCACGGGAAGAACATGCAAACTCCACACAGAGATGGCCGATGGTGAGGAAAGACAAAATAAGAAGCCAAAAAGTTACCACTTCCACACAAAATAGGAGGAGAACTCATTAATTTTCTCCTGCTTATGCTCACCAGGGTCGCGGGGGGGGTGCTGGAGCCTATCCCAGCTGTCTTCGGACTAGAGGCACTAGAGTACACCCTGGACTGGTGGCCAGCCAATCACAGGGCACATATAGACAAACAACCATTCACACTCACATTCATACCTATGGACAATTTGGAGTCGCTAATTAACCTAGCATGTTTTTGGAATGTGGGAGGAAACCGGAGTACTCGGAGAAAACCCACGCATGCACGGGGAGAACATGCAAACTCCACACAGAGATGGCCGAGGGTGTGGAAAGACAAAATAAGAAGCCAAAAAGTTACCACTTCCACACAAAATAGGAGGAGAACTCATTCATTCATTCATTTTCTACCGCTTATCCTCACAACGGTCGCGGGGGGTGCTGCAGCCTATCCCAGCTGTCTTTGGGCGAGAGGCGGGGTACACCCTGGACTGGTGGCCAGCCAATCACAGGGCACATATAGACAAACAACCATTCACACTCACATTCATACCTATGGACAATTTGGAGTCGCTAATTAACCTAGCATGTTTTTGGAATGTGGGAGGAAACCGGAGTACTCGGAGAAAACCCACGCATGCACGGGGAGAACATGCAAACTCCACACAGAGATGGCCGAGGGTGGAATTGAACCCTGGTCTGCGCGCTAACCACTCAACCACCGTGCAGCCCGCTTGTAAACGATAATTCATATTATACAGGAGAAATGTAGAGATTGTTAGTGCATTAAAAGTGAAGCCGTCAAATCTGTGCACCATAAGTGCGCGTTCATTGCCCCCCCCCCACCCCCACCACACCCCCTTCTCCGTATGGGCTGTGATGGCTGATGTAGTCGTAATGGAGGTCTTGTAACAACAGTCGCCTGTCAGATTTCTCAGGGAAACACAAACGTACTCGTTGTCACTCTGTCAGATTCCTAATGGGAGGATTGTTAGCCCAAGAAACACAACTGTCGCTGTGCAACCAACCTTGATGCATTCCAAGCCGGCTGCGCCCTCGTTGGATCTTCATTGCATTTTTTTTTTTACATTTGGGGTGTTGTCGTGATCCTTTTTCTTTTTTTTTTCTTTTTTTTTTTTATTCAATGCTCTTCACAAGATGTCTTCCTCACTGGTGCTCACTGAGCCGTCTGCGTCACGTTAATGGAGTTTGTGACAAGGAGAGTGAAGGTCGCTTTTGCAAGCCTACACTCCGACACAGGATCTCGGTCGTCTGTAGCGTTTTTTGGGGGGGATGCATGGCCATGCTCACCTGCCTGTTTGTTTTCCTCCTCTTTCTCTGAACACACCATGCTAAAAAAAAAAAGAAACAATACGGTGATGCATTGCAGACGTGTACATTGCTATGATTTTATGACATGTGCATTATACATATAATGGTTTAATCCATGCTGCAGTAAAAAAAAAGATCACAGTAGATGGTATGTGTGTAAAAGTACCATCTGTAAGCTAGTAATTGCATGAGCACAACATGCAGTTGTTATCTACATCACAGGTACACAACAACACACCTGGTTGGTCACCAATAACAACAATTGCAATTTTACTGTACTTCTGACCATTCAAACTTACAGTAAACTTACAGTCAACGCCACTTGTGAGGTCTGGTGATTGGTTGACTGAGATTTGATGTTGGATGTTGGAGTTAGCCGGCTGATAACAAACATGACATGACATTGTATGACCTTGACACTACACTGAGTCAGCAATGGCATGTCTGACATTCATTCATTCATTTTCTACCGCTTATCCTCACAAGGGTCGTGGGAGATGCTGGAGCCTATCCCAGCTGTCTTCGAGCGAGAGGCGGGCGGGGTACACCCTGGACTGGCACATATAGACAAACAACCATTCACACTCACATTCATACCTATGGACAATTTGGAGTCGCTAATTAACCTAGCATGTTTTTGGAATGTGGGAGGAAACCGGAGAAAACCCACGCATGCACGGGGAGAACATGCAAACTCCATACAGAGATGGCCGAGGGTGGGGAAAGACAAAATAAGAAGCCAAAAAGTTACCACTTCCACACAAAATAGGAGGAGAACTCATTCATTCATTCATTTTCTACCGCTTATCCTCACAAGCGTTGTGGGAGGTGCTGGAGCCTATCCCAGCTGTCTTCGAGTGAGAGGCAGGGTACACCCTGGACTGGTGGCCAGCCAATCACAGGGCACATATAGACAAACAACCATTCACACTCACATTCATACTTATGGACAATTTGGAGTTGCTAATTAACCTAGCATGTTTTTGGAATGTGGGAGGAAACCGGAGTACCCCGGAAAAAGCCCACACATGAACGGCTTGGCCGAGGGTGGAATTGAACCTGGTCTTCTAGCTGACAGGCGTTATTAATGAATATCCTTTACCCTTAAAAGTGAGTCAGAGCTTTTCTGCCTGTCATTCACACACTGAATTCCACTGAATAACGTTTTAAGTGGGGGGTGCTGGAGCCTATCCCAGCTGTCTTCAGGCAAGAGGCGGGGTACACCCTGGACTGGTGGCCAGCCAATCACAGGGCACATATAGACAAACAACCATTCACACTCACATTCATACCTATGGACAATTTGGAGTCGCTAATTAACCTAGCATGTTTTTGGAATGTGGGAGGAAACCGGAGTACCCGGAGAAAACCCACGCATGCACGGGGAGAACATGCAAACTCCACACAGAGATGGCCGAGGGTGGAATGTCTGACATGTTAGAGTTAATAAAAAAAAGTTATCCTCCCATTACGTGTGGAAGTGGTATATTTTGTCCTTCTTCCCCGCTTGGTTTGAAACCCTCTCCTAAGTTTAGAATACATAAATTTTAGGCTAGTTAGCTTCCTAGTATGTTATGTTTAAAGCATTGGTGTCCCTGCAGTGATCCTGTAGCATGTACATTAGCAATGTGTAAACAAAGAACAATTAGAATGTAAAGATGACTATAGCACCTTTGCTCCAGCACCCTCGCGACCCTCGTGAGGATAAGCGGTAAAAAATGAATGAATGAATGAGTTCTCCTCCTATTTCGTGTGGAAGTGGTAACTTTTTGGCTTCTTATTTTGTCTGTCTTCACCCTCGGCCATCTCTGTGTGGAGTTTGCATGTTCTCCCCGTGCATGCGTGGGTTTTCTCCGGGTACTCTGGTTTCTTCCCACATTCCAAAAACATGCTAGGTTAATTAGCGACTCCAAATTGTCCATAGGTATGAATGTGAGTGTGAATGGTTGTTTGTCTATATGTGCCCTGTGATTGGCTGGCCACCAGTCCAGGGTGTACCCCCTACCATGCTATGTTATTATGGATTAATTTTTCTGCTTATATACCCACATAAGTGATATTATATATTGGTGTAATTACCAATAACATGTTGAGACTCATTGAGAATTCATTGTGGCCCCTCTGAGACAACTCAAAGCCGCCTGGATGCTCTTCCTCAACATGGCGACCGAGATGCTGCCTGAGTGCGTGACGCGCTGAGCCGTCAGGCATCAGCTAACGATCCCATAGGTGACGGAGCCGTGCGATCGGCAGCCAGATAATGAGACGGGGAGGAAGAAGGAGCGTGAGAGGAAAAAAAAAAAAAGCGGGAACTCTGTGTGTGTAACGGGGGGGGGGGGCAAAGGACGCCCAAGTCCTCACTTGACTTTTCACTCCTGCAACAACATCAACATGGCAGGAGCTCGTGTATTTTTAGATGCCCTTTTTACACAACAGCCGTGGTAGCGCGCGGTGCAGGCGGGCGAATAAGCGAGACTCTCCCTTGCACCCAAAGTGGCGATTGCTTTGTCACGCCCGGTGTGCAATAAAAAAAGAATGACTCGGGGAAAACACCAAAACAACTGTAGTGAGCCGTGATGATGTCGTCGTTTTTTATTTCTTTTTCCCACACGCCGCCATGCCTCTGCAAAACGCCGTTAAAGAGCACATCACACTGCAGTGGCTGTGTGGGTGTCACGAGAAAACCGAGATGAGGTTTCATCTTGGAGCAGCAAAAAAATATTTCGCGTTTCCTCGCCGTATCTTCTGGCTATTCATCACAAAAGCAGAATTAAAAAAAAAAAAAAAAAAGCAAAGAGATCCCACAAGCGGAGACGGTGGCGGCGGCGGCGGCGGCGAGGCCCCAGCTGCAGGAAGCTATTGGCTATTTTGCATCACAGGCAAAATTGTCTCAATAAAGCGGAAAGTTTCGTCATTTGTTCCAGCGGAAGGAGATATTTTTAGCATGACAACAGTCAGCCAGCTGAGAAAGTTAGCCTCCGGTTATGATGTCAAAATTAGGAGGATTTGTTGGATTTTAAGCCACACAGCGCAGCCGTCATGGCCCCCGCCGGCACAAGCAGTGCCCTTTCAGTCCATAGATGACCTTTTTTTTTTTTTATGACCTTCATGTATGATGCGTGTATATTTTACGTGTTTGGGTTTATTTTTAAAAGATGCATCATGTGTTTTCATACTCGAAAAATCGAAAATGCTATTTTTAGCCTTTATTTGTGAGTGGTGATGTTGTGAGGGAGCAAGGATATGTCTTTTTATAGGCTTTATGAATAAACAAGAGCACTCATAGACGCCAGATGGGGAGGTGGTGTCCTCCTTTTCTTTTCTTCCCTTCTGAAATGCTTGAAATTTAGGCAAAAAAATACCTAAATGGGTTTTTATTGACAGTTCATTCATATGTTGAAAATGCTACCATTCTTGATGTCATTTGAAGCACAAATAGCTGTAAATAAAGTTGTAAGTCAGGGGTGCTGGAGCCTATCCCAACTGTCTTCGGGCAAAAGGCGGGGTACAGCCAATCACAGGGCACATATAGACAAACAACCATTCACACTCACATTCATACCTATGCACAATTTGGAGTCGCTAATTAACCTAGCATGTTTTTGGAATGTGGGAGGAAACCGGAGTACCCGGAGAAAACCCACGCATGCACGGGGAGAACATGCAAACTCCACACGGAGATGACCGAGGGTGAAGAAAGACAAAATAAGTAGCCAAAACGTTACCACTTCCACACAAAATAGGAGGAAAACTCATTAATTCATTAATTTTCTACCGCTTTTCCTCACGAGGGTTGTGGGGGTGCTGGAGCTTATCCCAGCTGTCTTCGGGCAAGAGACGGGGTCCACCCTGGACTGGTGGTCAGCCAGCCAATCACAGGGCACATATAGACAAACAACCATTCACACTCACATTCATACCTATGGACAATTTGGAGTCGCTAATTAACTTAGCATGTTTTTGGAATGTGGGAGGAAACCGGAGTACCCGGAGAAAACCCACGCATGCACGGGGAGAACATGCAAACTCCACACAGAGATGGCCAAGGGTGAAGAAAGACAAAATAAGTAGCCAAAAAGTTACCACTTCCACACAAAATAGGAGGAGAACTCATTCATTCATTCATTTTCTACCGCTTATCCTCAAGAGGGTCGCAGGGGGTGCTGGAGCCTATCCCAGCTGTCTTCGGGCGAGAGGCGCGATACACACCCTGGACTGGTGGCCAGCCAATCACAGGGCACATATAGACAAACAACCATTCACACTCACATTCATACCTATGCACAATTTGGAGTCGCTAATTAACCTAGCATGTTTTTGGAATGTGGGAGGAAACCGGAGTACCCGGAAAAAACCCACGCATGCACGGGGAGAACATGCAAACTCCACACAGAGATGGCCGAGGGTGAAGAAAGACAAAATAAGAAGCCAAAAAGTTACCACTTCCACACAAAATAGGAGGAGAACTCATTCATTCATTAATTTTCTACCGCTTAGCCTCACAAGGGTTTGCAGGGGGTGCTGGAGCCTATCCCAGCTGTCTTCGGGCGAGAGGCGGGCGGGGTACACCCTGAACTGGTGGCCAGCCAATCACAGGGCACATATAGACAAACAACCATTCACACTCACATTCATACCTATGCACAATTTGGAGTCGCTAATTAACCTAGCATGCTTTTGGAATGTGGGAGGAAACCGGAGAAAACCCACGCATGCATGGGGAGAACATGCAAACTCCACACAGAGATGGCCGAGGGTGAAGAAAGACAAAATAAGTAGCCAAAAAGTTACCACTTCCACACAAAATAGGAGGAGAACTCATTCATTCATTCATTTTATACCGCTTATCCTCACGAGGGTCGCAGGGGGTTGCTGGAGCCTATCCCAGCTGTTTTCGGGCGAGAGGCGGGGTACACCCTGGACTGGTGGCCAGCCAGCCAATCACAGGGCACATATAGACAAACAACCATTCACACTCACATTCATACCTATGGACAATTTGGAGTCGCTAATTAGCCTAGCATGTTTTTGGAATGTGGGAGGAAACCGGAGTACCCGGAGAAAACCCACCCTTAAAAGTGAGTCAGAGCTTTTCTGCCTGTCACTCACACACATTCCATTCAGCGTATTTGAACATTGTGTATTTAATATGCTATACGCTGACTTCCTTTCCCATCCCGCAGGACTACACATTGACGATGTACTTCCAGCAAGCATGGCGGGATAAGCGCCTCTCCTATTCCGAGATCGCCTACAACCTCACTCTGGATAACCGAGTGGCCGACCAGCTTTGGGTCCCGGACACGTACTTTCTCAACGACAAGAAGTCCTTCGTGCACGGCGTCACCGTCAAGAACAGGATGATCCGACTCCATCCCGACGGCACCGTGCTTTATGGACTCAGGTAAGCCGCTTACAGCTGCCCCCTCCCCCCCCCCTCTTGTGTGTCATGATTAGCGCATTGATTATGAAGCATAATCAGCTAACAAGCTTGGATCTGCTGTATCGGTCTTTTAGCCTTTTTTGATGTGTGCTGCTGGGTTGGTTGTTTAGACACTTTTGATACACAGAGGCCACAACTTGAACACACTTCACTACAATCAATTTACAATTTACGCGATGTAATTGAAGCCATCATATAGTGGTGTCATTCTGAGACAAAGCTACATTACTATTCAGTGACGAGGCAAAAAAACACATAATTCTTAGTGTTCAACACAAGATAATAAAGGAATTAAGAGAGACTATGAAGTGAGCTCAAGGCGATATCAAAATTTTAATTTAAACAACAACAATACAGATGAAAGTGCTGCACAATAGATGAATGAACACATTTGAATCCTGGGAGAAAAAAGTAATAATATGTATAATAACATAATAATAACATAATAATAACAATAATAATAATAGGTGGCATGGCGGTCATGTGGTTAGCGCGTAGACCTCACAGCTGGGAGGACCAGCAACGCAATGCATTGTGGGTTATCATGTTGGTGATGGATTGGGTATGCAGTATAGAGTGTGGATAGTATGAGCATGGGAGTACACATGTAGTAGTTAGTATGCGGTTTTGAACACAGCCTTTTATTGAGTGTGACTGCGAAATAACCCACCATGGGGCCAAAGAAAGTTGTGAGTGCTAAAACGTCTGATTGGATTTGATACTGCCAGGATGTACGGGATGTCTGCATGTTTGATTTGTTATTTATTATTATTATTTTTTATTTTAATTTTATTTCATTTTAATTAATAATTTTATTTTTATTATTATTTTTAATTTATTTATTTTAATTTTATTCAATTGTAATTAATAATTTTATTTCGATTATTATTATTTGTTATTTTAATTTTATTTAATTTTAATTAATAATTTTATTTTTATTATTATTATAATTTTTTTATTTTAATTTTATTTAATTTTAATTAATAATTTTATTTTTATTATTATTTTTAATTTATTTATTTTAATTTTATTTAATTGTAATTAATATTTTTATTTCTATTATTATTATTTTTTATTTTAATTTTATTTAATTTTAATTAATAATTTTATTTTTATTATTATTATTAATTTTTATTTTAATTTTATTTAATTGTAATTCATAATTTTATTTCTATTATTATTATAAATTTTTTATTTAAATTTTATTTAATTTTAATTAATAATTTTATTTAATTTTAATTAATAATTTTTTTATTTTAATTTTTTTTTATTTTAATTTTTTTTTATTTTAATTAATAATTTTATTTTATTTTTATTATTTTGTTATTAATAATGATTCATTTTTGTTATTCATTATTATTTTCTGCGTGTATAACTATTCTCTATAAAATTTATTTTTAGGCACATCATAACGTATTGCGTAGCCGCTATTTTCTTGATTTATCCCGATTATCAATATCAATAATAGACCCCCCCCCCGATCAATAATGAAGCAGGGTGATGCAAACAAGCCGATATGGCTCAGCCAGCCTACAAGCCATCTTCGCTCGCCGTCAGGCCGTCCGAGCAGAATGCAATACATAATGTATAACACCCAATCAATAATGCAGCCATTCAATACAAACACTCACTGATGTTTGCACATCTGCCTGAACTGTCCGTGGTGCTGCTTGGCCATCCTCACATGATCTCTGATTCATAACCAAAATGAAAATTGTTACTAGTACACAATGTTGCTGCATTCACTCATTCTCTCGCTAGACGCTCACATGCCTTTCTTGCGCAAAGACGCCTTAAAATATTAAAGCATCTGCACTGCACCAGATTATTCATCCCAACATTTTGTTGAGAAATGTAATTCATAACACTCTGAGCCAATTATATAAGCCCAACACATATGCTTTGCATAACCACAAACAGAAATGGAGGCCAGGAAGAGGGCTTGTTGTGAATTTGAGGGTGTGCGTGCAGCACGGCGATGCAGTTGTTACCTCACATACGTCGTCCTTGTCAGTGCCGGTGCCTCCCGGCTCCTCCATTATTTGCTTCGTGGGTTCGGTTCAGGTTTTATTTGATGCTAGCGCGTCCAGACACAAGCTGCTGTCAGAGTCAGGCCGGCCAGATGCCTGAGTGCTCTGAGCAGGCTGACACATACCTGCAGAGACGGGGCGGCCTGGTTTGCAACAGCAGGGTTTTTAGTGGATGTGCACAAGATGGCCAACTGAGTGGAGAGGAAAAAACACGATGAACGTGAGCGCATCGCCGGTCGTAGAATCACGGTGCATGTCTGAGATGTTGTTCATTAGCATGTAAATCCTGCTTGAGTAGCATACTCTAGCGCATTTGGCTTTTATTGATGATGGAATAGTCACGACAGTGCATGATATGCTGATTTGCCTCCAAAACAACAATTTTCATCGCGTTTTCATAAAATCCTGAATGCTTCAGCATTTTGGTACAACAATTATTGATTTTGATAATGTGAAAATAGGAATAAGAAAGTGCATGATATGCTGCTTTGCCTCCAAAACACCAGAATAGTCACGACAGTGTATTATATGCTGTTTCTTCCTACATCATAAACAAGGACATTTGCTAATGCTAGCAATACTGTCTTGTATACTCGAAAAAAATGTATACTCGACGTGAGTACTTTGATTATGCTGGAATAGTCACGACAGTGCATGATATGCTGCTTTACCTCCAAAACAGCAATTTTCATTGCGTTTCAATAAAATCCTGAATGCTTCAGTATTTTGGTACAACAATTATTGATTTTGATAACATGAAAATAGGAATAAGAAAGTGCATGATATGCTGCTTTGCCTCCAAAACACCAGAATAGTCATGACAGTGTATTATATGCTATTTCTTCCTACATCATAAACAAGGACATTTGCTAATGCCAGCAATACTGCCTTAAAAAAAATTTATACTCGACGTGAGTACTTTTATTATGCTGGAATAGTCACAACAGTGCATGATATGCTGTTTTGCCTCCAAAACAGCAATTTTCATCGCTTTTTCATAAAATCCTGAATGCTTCATCATTTGGTACACCAGTTATACAAGTGATGTGGCTGCTTTGACAACACCAGAATAGTCATGACAGTGTATTATATGCTGTTTCTTCCTACATCATAAACAAGGACATTTGCTAATGCTAGCAATACTGTCTTGTATACTCGAAAAAAATGTATACTCGACGTGAGTACTTTGATTATGCTGGAATAGTCACGACAGTGCATGATATGCTGCTTTACCTCCAAAACAGCAATTTTCATTGCGTTTCAATAAAATCCTGAATGTTTCAGTATTTTGGTACAACAATTATTGATTTTGATAACATGAAAATAGGAATAAGAAAGTGCATGATATGCTGCTTTGCCTCCAAAACACCAGAATAGTCATGACAGTGTATTATATGCTATTTCTTCCTACATCATAAACAAGGACATTTGCTAATGCCAGCAATACTGCCTTAAAAAAAATTTATACTCGACGTGAGTACTTTTATTATGCTGGAATAGTCACAACAGTGCATGATATGCTGTTTTGCCTCCAAAACAGCAATTTTCATCGCTTTTTCATAAAATCCTGAATGCTTCATCATTTGGTACACCAGTTATACAAGTGATGTGGCTGCTTTGACAACACCAGAATAGTCATGACAGTGTATTATATGCTGTTTCTTCCTACAACATAAACAAGCACATTTGTGAATGCTAGTAATACTGTCTTAAAAAAAATTATACTCGACATAAGAACTTTGATTATGCTGGAATAGTCATGATAGTACATGATATGCTGCTAAGCCTGCAAATGTGATGTGACTTTGAAAGTGTATTACATGCTACCTTGCCTCCAAGACAAATGTGGCCGTTGTCGTTTTCATGAATGTTTGACTCTAGCTATGTAACTTGTTAGCTTCCTTGTTAGCTTCCTTTGTTGCCTATGGACAATTTGGAGTCGCTAATTAACTTAGCATGTTTTTGGAAAAGTGGGAGGAAACCGGAGTACCCGGGAGAAAACCCACGCATACACGGGGAGAACATGCAAACTCCACACAGAGATGGCCGAGGGTGGGGAAAGACAAAATAAGAAGCCAAAAAGTTACCACTTCCACACAAAATAGGAGGAGAACTTATTCATTCATTCATTTTCTACCGCTTATCATCACAAGGGATCGTGGTGGGTGCTGGAGCCTATCCCAGCTGTCTTCGGGCGAGAGGTGGGCGGGGTACACGCTGGACTGGTGGCCAGCCAATCACAGGGCACATATAGACAAACAACCATTCACACTCACATTCATACCTATGGACAATTTGGAGTCGCTAATTAACCTAGCATGTTTTTGGAATGTGGGAGGAAACCGGAGTACCCGGAGAAAACCCACGCATGCACGGGTCTCCGAGCTGTGAGGTCTGCATGCTAACCACTCGACCACCGTGCAGCCCTCATCTGAAACTAGCTTTTTAAAGTGTATAAATGGAATAGTTTTGTCGTCAGAGCATAAAAAACTTCTCACGCTGTTTAACATTTTTAGAGCCCTCTAGACAGAACATAACACCCCTATATTAACCTTTACAATCGTATTACCTAATATGGTAGACGGGAAAAAATAAGTTGTACTCGCAAGCACACGCATGCACAGAGAGAACATGCAAACTCCACACAGAGATAGCCGAGCGTGGAATTGAACCCTGGTCTCCTAGCTGCAAGGTCTCTGCGCTCTAACCAAGAGAACAAACCAATCTCCATTTTGTGGAAGAGGTTGCTCGCATGGCTCCTGAAGCATGTTGCTCAAATCCAAAAGGGAAAGGTCAGGAAAGGAAGATCCAGAGAGAAAGAGACGTGAAGGTCAGACTTCATTCAAAATGGAGAAATTCTTAGGAATCTCCTTCCTTTCCTCTCACCCGGTCCCGGAAAAGGAACCAGGATGAGGAAAAAAAAGCTGCTGAGCGGAGAAAGAGAGGGATTTAATTCATCCCTGTTCCTATCAATACACTTTAAAGTTATCAATCCCACTTTCGAGCCCCTGATCAAACACAGCAGCTTTTATATATTCCATGTGCGCAAAAAAAAAAGCTTTGGCACTGCAGACATTTTATTTTGAAATCCGTCCGCGCGGGGAGAGACACCGTCACAAGTTTCCTCTCGGCATTCTCTTATCCAAAATGGAGGCAGCGTTCTCCATCGTCATTCAAACGTCGAGCTTCATTAAGAAACTCGAACGTGATTGGATGCCAAAAATGTCAGGTTGATCACGTTGTCACGTTTTTTTTTTTTTTTTTTTGGTTTCACTTTCACTGCTGTGACGCTCCCTGGAAATGAGATCCTGTCTGGGAATCTGCGGTGCTTGTGTTAGTATGTCCGTAAACAAGGTCATTGGGAACAAAGGTGCACTGCTCCCCTCAGGGGGGGGGGGGCGCTTATAAACACACACACACATGAACTATGAGGGAACATGCATGGGAAAAAACAGCCTTTTTTTTTTAGAACTGCATGTCCTATTAGCTTCGACGCAGAGCAAATGTAGCGTGTTTGAATCTGCGTGATATGCTCCAGCGCGGCCTCTCCTCCGGCAGGTTGGGGCCGAGAGAGAGAGAGAGAGATGGGGGGGGGGGGGGGACCAGTACGGCCCCGCCGTGATGGAGATGAAGAGCAAACAAGGCCGTGTGTGCTGCAGAGGTCCACTTTGGCTCACTGCAGCAAAGACAAAAAAGGAGTTTAAAAAAAAAGGGGGGGGGGGCCCTCCTCCATGTTTGTTAATTGTTACCGTGTCGACCACGCTAGCACGGATGCTAAAGATGATGCAGAGTCTCCGCTCAGACAGAAAATCTTCGAGACTTCTACTGATGATGTAGGTGGGCTATAAATAGACTGGTATTTATAACCCCTGCCATTTTGGCCTGTTTTTTTTTTTTTTTTGCGTCTTTCCTCTGCCGCGCTGATGACACCGAGCGATACTTGACTAGCCGGAACTTGCCAATCATCAGAAAAGATTTTTTTTTTTTTTTTTTTTTTTAACTAGGGCGGATTTTGAGACTCCTGTGTTAATCCCCCAATGCACCACGGCTCTGCTAACTGGCTCTTACATAAGAGCCCAGAGAGCAAGAAAAAGGAGGCACAGTGTGAAAGTGACAACCAGGAAGCGTGTGTGTCTTTACATCTGAAAAATACCAAAAATCTTGTAAAAAAAAAAAAAAGTTACCACTTCCACACAAAATAGGAGGAGAACTCATTCACTCATTCATTCATTTTCTATCGCTTACCCTCACGAGGGTCGCGAGGTTGCTGGAGCCTATCCCAGCTGTCTTCGGGCGAGAGGCGGGGTACACCCTGGACTGGTGGCCAGCCAATCACAGGGCACATATAGACAAACAACCATTCACACTCACATTCATACTCATGGACAATTTGGTGTCGCTAATTAGATGGCCAAGGGTGGGGAAAGACAAAATAAGAAGCCAAAAAGTTACCACTTCCACACAAACTAGGAGGATAACTTATTAATTCATTCATTTTCTACTGCTTATCCTCACGAGGGATTGCGGGGGTGCTGGAGCCTATCCCAGCTGTCTTTGGGCGAGAGGCGGGGTACACCCTGAACTGGTGGCCAGCCAATCACAGGGCACATATAGACAAACAACCATTCACACTCACATTCATACCTATGGACAATTTGGAGTCGCTAATTAACCTAGCATGTTTTTGGAATGTGGGAGGAAACCGGAGTACCCGGAAAAAACCCACGCATGCACGGGAAGAACATGCAAACTCCACACAAAGATGGCCGAGGGTGGGGAAAGACAAAATAAGAAGCTAAAAAGTTACCACTTCCACACAAACTAGGAGGAGAACTTATTCATTCATTCATTTTCTACCGCTTATCCTCACAAGGGTTGCGGGGGGTGCTGCAAACTCCACATAGAGATGGCTGAGGGTGGGATTGAACTCGGGTTTCCTAGCTGTGAGGTCTGCGTGCTAACCACTCGACCACCGTGCAGCCCGATAATTAATACAAATAATGTAATATATTTAATATGATACTTGTTGCTCCCGGGATTTAGTTGTTAGCAGTCCGTTCCCCAAAATAGCCCAAAACCAACTTCAACATGCGTTCACACTTGTCGGCCATATTGTGTCCTGATAGGTGATCACAGATCCAGTACATTGTCGCTGTCTGAGATGGACGACTTGAGAGTAACCCTTTATGACAAGGTCAAAGGTCACCGCCAATACTGCTATTATTGTTAATGGTCACATGATGCTATCATGTTTTATATCAATCAGTGTGTGTGTGTGTGTGTGTCTTAAAGGCGTAGATGACGTTTCCGTGGTTACATCCAGACAGCCTCTGGGGTTTGGCCCTGCCCGACTCAGCTTGGACCAACTTGTCGTGTGTGTGTGTGTGTGTGTGTGTGTGTGTGCGTTACAGGAAGTACGCTAAGAGGAGCTGTCGGATGTGGCCGACTCTTTCTCCCTGACTTTTTTTTATTTAAGGCTCTGTGTGACCACAAGATGAACCCCTTTTTGTTTTGGTACCATGTGACAGAAGATGCTACATAGCCATGGGTATACTGTACGGTGCGGCCATGTTGAAATTGCATGCCGAGTATGACAAATTCATACATGTTGGCGGGTATGTAGTAATATTGAACGTTATCCCGACTTCTCATACTACTACAAAGTAATGGTTGTAGGGTGAAAAAATTGATCCTAATAAAGATCTCGGCTCTAAATTATCCATAAGTGTATATATATGTATATATGTGTGTGCCCTGTGATTGGCTGGCAACCAGTCCTGGGTGTACCCCGCCTTTCTGGGCTCCAGCATACCCCATGTGACCCCAGTGAGCACAAACAATGTACTATGTATGGATATATGTTATTAATACAGTACCGCTATTGTGTGGCTGATATACGTACTACTACTGTCTTATATAAGAGTGTAAGAAAATATTGTTTCGGTGATATATTGCGATACTTCGTTCCACGATACTGTATCGATATTAAAAAGTATGATATGGATTTTTATAGACATTTATCATAGACTGTATATGATATTTATTCAAGTGCAGACACGGCAAAGGTTCATTTCTGATTTGAATTTAAACCTCCGATCGCTAGGTGGCAGCACTTACATAGTCAATCAGGCAAGGACGTTGAACGAGATTATATTTCGTATATACATATTGCAGGTATTTTGTTTTTCAAATTGATATGACTATTTTGTTAAATAATGGTTATTTCAAGCATCCTAGAAGTACTTTTCACTGATGTTAGTTACTTTGTTCCACAAAAATACTCTTCTGATGGTGGATAAGTCAGGGACTGGATACTCGGCATTTTTTCACCGCTAATAGAATGTGAACATTTGAGCAGGATCTTGAGACATAATTTAATTTATTTGTTTTTTATGTTTTTTTTTTTGTAAATTTAAAGCTGGATGTTTTATTTATATATTTATTATTATATTTTTATTATTAATTATATATAATTAATTATATTATTAATTGTATTATTAATTATATTATTAATTATATAAAATAAAATTATTTTTTATTATTTATTTATTATTTATTTATTTATTTATTTTTATTATTATTAATATTTTATTATTAATTACAATTAATTAATTAACTATATTTACTTAAAAGTAAAATAAAAGTAAATTTGTAAAGTAAAGTAAATATACATAAAACAAGATTTACATAAAATAAGAAGCCAAAAAATTACCACTTCCACACAAAATAGGAGAAGAACTCATTCATTCGTTCATTCATTCATTTTTGACCGCTTATCCTCACAATGGTCGCCGGGGTTGCTGGAGCCTATCCCAGCTGTCTTCAGGCGAAATTAATTAATTAATTATATATTTATTTATATAGCTTTATTTATCCAAATGCTACACTTTTAAGTTTGTGATACAGCGTAACATACTGTTGTATGTATATGGAATAAAATGGAATAAAATGTGTTTATTAAGTTATTACATATTGCTGGTGTAATTCACTTTTTTCCAGGAAATAATCTTTAACTACAAGAAAAACAACAAAAAAATATCGCCTTGTTAACAGTATTATGATATATTGTGATATATCGTATCGTTAGCCTAGTACCGTGATACATATCGTATCGCCAGATTGTTGCCAATACACACCCCTAGTCTTGATAGTGATTAGCGTAGCATCCATTTAGCCCATAAAGAGCGACATGGATATTTAACTGCAATGCAAGGAGTCATTAAGAGCAGGCGTGCGATCAATATTGTTTGTCGTTGAAAGTCAATCAACACAAGCACACGTTTTATTATCTCAACCGCTAACCGTGTCTTTGACATTTAGCATACGGAATCAAGGTCATCATTAAAAATGGTGTCTTCTCTCTCTCTCTCTCTCTCTCTCTCTCTCTGTGTGTGTGTGTAGGATCACCACGACCGCAGCCTGCATGATGGACCTGCGCCGTTACCCTCTCGATGAGCAAAACTGCACCCTGGAGATTGAAAGCTGTAAGTACCGTCGTCCATGACAACCGGCTCTCACTCCCACTCTGCCGACGTAGATTTAGATCCCACGTACGTACGTACGTACATACGCATGCATGCATGCAGCTCTGTGGGTTTTTTTTTTTTTTTTTTTTTTTTTTGAAGAAATTGCGAGGTAGAATACTGTGGCGTGATAAGGCGGGGATGTAAAATGCTGAGAAAGGCTGATGAGATATGAGGAGATACAGATCAAGAAGAGGAACATCACTAATGGTTCACCGACTGATAACATCCACACTAATTAATTCAGCTACACTGGCTGTGATGAGGTGCTGTGTTTGTGCTGTGAATGTGGATGGTAACGGCGCCATGTTTGGTGAGCCGGTTCCTCGTGGAGTTTGGTCATTTTTACCGTGGAGTGCAAAGAAGGAACATGAGAGAAAGATGAGGTCCTCATCGTGCTTTATCTGGGTCCCCCTGGGGAGAAGGATTACGGGACTGGGATGTGGTGTAGGGCTCAGTCTTTCTGGGTTTCATCACAGTGTTGTCGGCATTAAGTAAGCAGAGGAAAAAACAGTGGTGGGTCAGAACCGCCCCCCCCCTTCTCTCTCTCTCCATTATGCTCACCATCTCTCCTCTCATCACTTTCTCATTTCTTTTCTTTGCACAGCCTTTTTATCTCCTTCTCTCCATCACTCATAACCTCTTTTTTTCTCCTCCTCTTCTCTCCGACACACACACACACACACACACAGTCTCGGTTTTGATCACCAGACAGTATCTGCTCTCATATGGATTAACTGGCAGCGGTTTTAACGTTGGAATCGCTTCATGCCAGAACATGCTATTTTATTCAGACTAATGAGCGCAGAGAACTCTCACTTGACTCGATCAACTCGATGCATTTTTAACAGACATTGAGTCTTAAAAGCCCAGATAGCCCAGCGCCGCCGCAACTGGGACTCGGAGGCCACTGGTTTCACATGCCGAAGCTGCTTTTATTTTTACTGGAAACACCCCCCCCCCCCCCCCCCTTGGGTTGACTGTTCCCTTTCATTTCATTCAAGGAAATAGGCTTACCTCTACCGTAACAGGTGATAGATTAATTAAAAGTGGACATTTGGTTTGTAAACACAAGACTTAGGTAATGGTTTAATTTCATTTGAACATGCATCAGATTACAATTGAATGCATCACATAATCAGTTCACAGTTCCACATGTCCAAAAGGAGTAGGAAGAAGCAAAGCTTATTAAATCCTACCCCTCCATCTGGTACTTTTACAATCAGTGACTGTTACATTTGTTCACTTCCTGTTACATTTGTTCACTTCCTGCGTTCCTAATATAAATTAAGTTTTTTTTTTTTAATTAATGAATTTATTTTTTTATTTTTATGTACCGAAGTACGAGGTGATATGACCATCCAATGACATAATGGGTACCATCGTAACTGTCAATATAGTGATATATATAGCACATCATGACTGGTGAATGCATCCCATAATCAGTTCACAGTTCCACATGTCCAAAAGGAGTAGGAAGAAGCAAAGCTTTTTAAATCCTACCCCTCCATCTGGTACTTTTACAATCAGTAACTGTTACATTTGTTCACTTCCTGTTACATTTGTTCACTTCCTGCTTTCTTAATATAAATTAAATTTGTTTTTTTAATTAATGAATTATTATTTTAATTTTAATTTTAATTTTAATTTTAATTTTAATTTTAATTTTAATTTTAATTTTAATTTTAATTTTAATTTTAATTTTTTATTTTATTTTATTTTTATTTTTCACTTACCGAAGTACGAGGTGATATGACCATCCAATGACATAATGGGTACCATAGTAACTGTCAATATAGTGATATATATAGCACATCATGACTGGTGAATGCATCCCATAATCAGTTCACAGTTCCACATGTCCAAAAGGAGTAGGAAGAAGCAAAGCTTATTAAATCCTACCCCTCCATCTGGTACTTTTACAATCAGTGACTGTTACATTTGTTCGCTTCCTGCTTTCCTAATATGAATTAAGTTTGTTTTTTTTATTTTTATTTTTATTTTTATTTTTATTTTTATTTTTATTTTTATTTTTATTTTTATTTTTATTTTTATTTTTATTTTTATTTTTATTTTTATTTTTATTTTTATTTTTATTTTTATTTTTATTTTTATTTTTATTTTTGTTTTTGTTTTTTATTTTATATATTTTTATTTTTCACATACCGAAGTAGGAGGTGATATGATTCCACATACTGAAATGCTATGGCTTTTTAACGTAGTCCTAGCATAGAAGTGTTTCAAATGTACTTCTTCCCTGAGATCATATTTTTCAAAGAAATTTGCAAGTGATCCCAAACTTTTGAGTGTATATCAGTCTAAATATCGATCAAAGTGAAAGTTATACTTAAAATCTCTTTTTTTAGTGTTTTTATTACCCTATTTATGTCATTCATATGATGTGTGTACAATGTAAAAGCACCAGGATCAACCAAAGTATGAAACAAAGTACACCAAAAACACATTAGAGAAGTCATCCATTGTACACACAAACAAGTAGTATTGTTCCAATTATAGTAAGATACATTTTTTTTCCGTGTACTCCCATGTTTGACAATCTGCTACCACATTCGGTGCCATTTTACTACCCAAAACTGCTGGTGTCCGCGTCTAAAAATAGAAACCATGGCATATTTGAGTGGTCACAACATAAAAAGGGTGATGTCATATTATTGCCAGCCAATCAGGTGTCCTGTTGTTTTTCCGGTACATGTCCGCTTTGTCACAGCTGAGCCAGCAATGATATCGGTATGATATCACCGTGAATAATTTCTAGAACTATGCGGTCATTTTAATAAATATCAATTCATTTATTGGGCACCTGAGTCCCTTTGATTTGATGCAGCACTTCCTGTCCTCTAGCGCCAAATATCTGCTGATTCCCTTTATTAGGCAAATAGAGGCCACATGAAAAAGTACATTATTCAAGTGTACTGTGGCTAAATACTGGCCACCAGTCCAGGGTGTACCCTGCCTCTTGCCCCAAGACGACTGGGATAGGCTCCAGCACACCCCCGAAACCCTTGTGAGGATAAATGTTAAAAAATGAATGAATGAATGAATGAGTTCTCCTCCTATTTTGTGTGGAAGTGGTAACTTTTTGGCTTCTTATTTTGTCTTTCCCCACCCTCGGCCATCTCTGTGTGGAGTTTGCATGTTCTCCCCGAGCATGCGTGGGTTTTCTCCGGGTACTCCGGTTTCCTCCCACATTCCAAAAACATGCTAGGTTAATTAGCGACTCCAAATTGTCCATAGGTATGAATGTGAGTGTGAATGGTTGTTTGTCTATATGTGCCCTGTGATTGGCTGGCCACCAGTCCAGGGTGTACCCCGCCTCTCGCTCCAAGACGACTGGGATAGGCTCCAGCACCCCCCGTGACCCTTGTGAGGAAAAGCGGTAGAAAATGAATTAATTTTCATTAAATTTTTATTTTTATTTTTATTTTTATTTTTATTTTTATTTTTATTTTTATTTTTATTTTTATTTTTATTTTTATTTTTATTTTTATTTTTATTTTTATTTTTATTTTTATTTTTATTTTTATTTTTATTTTTATTATATATATTTTTTGCCATCTGTGAAGATCTACTGCATACCAATATGGCGGTATGATGTGAATGCTTCTCTAAGTCAGCATGTTTGCTTCGTGTCCAACAGATGGTTACACTACAGATGATATTGAGTTTTACTGGCGAGGAGGAGAGGGCGCGGTGTCCGGCGTGGACAGGATAGAGCTACCGCAGTTTTCCATCGTGGACTATAAACTCATCTCCAAGAACGTGGTCTTCTCCACAGGTAATACTGTATTTTTTTTTTATTTTATTTTATTCACCGTGTCAGTAGTAAAAATACGGACACCAGTGGGCGTCACTGAGTCAAATATATTTTGGTTTTCTTCCTTTCAGGTTCCTACCCCCGCCTGTCCCTCAGCTTCAAACTGAAGAGGAACATTGGTTACTTCATCCTGCAGACATACATGCCTTCCATCCTGATTACCATCCTCTCCTGGGTCTCCTTCTGGATCAACTACGATGCCTCGGCTGCCAGAGTGGCCCTGGGTAGGACGGCCCCCGGCTGCTGCTAACAATAACCCGTAGTTACGTCATCGAACGCCATTTCACATACATTTTGGGCACGGCTGCGTGTGTCATGAGTCTGATGTGTGTTTTGACTGCTTTTCTCATTAGCTTTAAGCATGCTAGTGATAGCAGATTGTGATAGGCTGCCTGGCTAAATGTCTGTTGTTCCGATGACTCCGTGCATGACTCATTCCGAGCGAGGCGCGGCGGCCTCGACCTTGAAACGTGCCGTCTTTCTCTCCGCTTGTCTGTCTCTCACCGGCTAGCTAAGTGACGTCCTATTACAATAATGCACTTTTTTTTTTTTTAATATATTTCCGGTCACAAAAAATAAAAACCAAATGCCGAAGCCGAGCTCCATTTTGGCGTTCGTCTCGGAAGGTGAAAATCCACATGTTTTTCCCCAAAAGTGGGACACATGCAGGTTGGAGCCCCCGCATTAAGGATGTTTGGAGGCTAACGTGATTAAAAGATGCGTACGCTCGCAGCGTCCTGCAAACATGCAGCGAGCGAGCTAGCAAGCGAGCCAATGAGAGACGAGGCTGCAAGCTACAGAGACCACTGGGTTATTTATAATACGTGTGAATCTGACCAAATGCAGATTGTGCATGGAGATGACTAATGTATCAAACACAATGCGTGGACGTAAAAAAAACAACAAAGAAAACAGGTGAATTGTGCTGTGACTAATAGCAGATGTTTGTTAGCGCTTTGCTTTGTTTTTAGCCTGCAGTTTGTTTCTTGTCCATCTAGATAAATAATTCAATACCATGTAAACACTCACTCGTTCATTTAGAATTAGAACACATTCATACCTATGGACAATTTGGAGTCGCTAATTAACCTAGCATGTTTTTGGAATGTGGGAGGAAACCGGAGTACCCGGAGAAAACCCACGCATGCACGGAGAGAACATGCAAAATCCACACACAGATGGCCGAGGGTGGGGAAAGACAAAATAAGAAGCCAAAAAGGTACCACTTCCACACAAAATAGGAGGAGAACTCATTCATTCATTCATTTTTTAACGCTTATCGTCACAAGGTTCTCGGGGGCATGCTGGAGCATATCCCAGCTGTCTTTGCATGAGAGACGGGATACACCCCAGACTGATCGCCAGCCAATCACAGGGCACATATAGACAAACAACCATTCACACTCACATTCATACCTATGAACAATTTGGAGTCGCTAATTAACCTAGCATGTTTTTGGAATGTGGGAGGGAACCGGAGTACCCGGAGAAAACCCACGCATGCATTGGGAGAACATGCAAACTACACACAGAGACGGCCGAGGGTGGAGAAAGACAAAATTAGTTACCACTTCCACACAAAATAGGAGGAGAACTCATTCATTCATTCATTTTCTACCGCTTATCCTCATGAGGGATCGCGGGGTGCTGGAGCCTATCCCAGTCGTCTTGGGGCGAGAGGCGAGGTACACCCCGGACTGGTGGCCAGCCAATCACAGGGCACATAGAAGAAGCTAAAAAGCTACCACTTCCACACAAAATAGGAGGCAAACTCATTCATTCATTTTCTACCGCTTATCCTCACGAGGGTCGCGGGCGTGCTGGAGCCTATCCCAGCCGTCTTCGGGCGAAAAACCCACGCATGCATGGGGAGAACATGCAAACTCCACGCAGAGATGGCAGAGGGTGGAATCGAACTCGTGTCTCCTAGCTGTGTGGCCTCCGCGCTAACCACTGGAATGATATAAACCATAAAAACTTGTTGGAGGTCTTTGTAGGCGATCCATTACATGCAGTTATTGTCTATTTTTATCTGTTCTGGTATCTTTATAACACACATAACACTCAGAGAAAGACTGTCCAATGAATTTCAGGATCCATCTTCTTCCTGCTTTGCTTCTTAAAACTTAAAACTCCAAAACGATGCTTTCCAGGCATCACCACCGTGCTGACCATGACCACCATCAACACCCACTTGCGAGAGACGCTCCCCAAGATCCCCTACGTGAAGGCCATCGACATGTACCTGATGGGCTGCTTTGTGTTCGTCTTCCTCGCCCTGCTGGAGTACGCCTTCGTCAACTACATCTTCTTCGGCCAGGGTCCGCAGCGGCAGAAGAAAGCGGCCGAGAAAGCGGCCACGGCCAATAACGAGAAGCTGAGACCCGATCCCAACAAGGTAAAAACGCGTGGACTCGAACTCGCTATGTGTGTGTCGCTTGTGTGTTTCTTCTTCTCTTACAGGTCAATGTGATCAATGCTAAATGTCCTTTTTACACTCCATGGATGCGTGTTCAAAAAAAAAAAAAACGAATGAATGCAGAAATGACTGGCTTGTCTTCATGTTGCTGTGTCTCTCTCTAAGGGTTAAATAAAGAAATAAAAAAAAAAAAAAATTCCGATATGTGGCGCCATAGCCTCCCCTTATTTGAAACGACTCAGCTGCAACTACAGCAACATCGAAAATTCAAAATTTTCAAAATTCAAAATTCAAACCCCTTCTTTTTCCCTTCCCCCGGAAGTAACAGTGCTGATTTTGTATGCTTGCAGTGGCTGGTGGGAAATGTAGTTCAGAGAGATGATGCTCTGTATGCCAGAATGAAACAGAGGGAAATTGACGCGTATGACTCGATGTGGGATCCCATCTTTGTGGACGATGCCGCATTAGGACTAGGCGAGCAAAGAAATAAGGTACTGGAGGTTTTTGAAAAGTGGAAATTAATAATCATGTCATTAATCTGAATCGATCCCGATCAGAGGAAAAAAAAAAATATGCTGTTAGTTTTTGTGCATCTCTTTGATTTCTATAAATTTTTTAAGGCAACTTTGATCATCACTTCCCACCATTGTGTTTTTTTTTTTTTTTCCCTTTCTTGGTTTGCTCTTCATGCATTTTCCTGACAAGCACGACTTAATTTTTTTGCAGGATTTTACTAAATTCTACTTGGATTGTATAATAATATAATAATTCAAAATTGAAATATTACACAAGAAGCGAACATATAGAAATACTGTGAAGTCACTGTGGGCTCAGTGGAATAAACCAATGGGATTGTGCGATTTAAAGATGATTTTCACTCTAGTGGCTTCACTTCAAATTCCCGGGATTAAGTGATTTTTTTTGGGAGGTATTTTTTTTTTTTATTTATTTATTTTTTTCCTCAGAAGTCAGGCTATGGATGAAGAAATGTTCAAGTGAATTCACCTTTCCTGAACCCGCCTGAACCTTTTCAGCCTTTCCTCCCATCTTTGCAACGTCCCTTACAGTTTCTCTCAACCTACCTTCTTCCTGTCACATATTTTTTTTTCCTTTGCGTTGCTTCCTCTTTGATTTGATTCTGTTTGTGTTTGTTGTTGAATCGACAGAATTTTAGCCCCCCGGCAGCTGAAATTCTGAGATGAAAAGTTCTCCATGACAATTATTTTGTGGAGTATGTTTTACTTTTTTTTCTTTTTTTTTTTTCCTCTAGGAATGTTATTTCATCGTGGTGTGGTTGTATTATCACATGACAGATGATCAATAGTTTGATTTACGGTACGCTGGAACCTCTCACGTCCAACGTCTTTTTAGTCGGAAATAATACAATTATGTTAGTTATTATAATAACTATCAAAGCAATCTTCACTCGCTAAATGTACTGTAAAAAAAAGGTCAGTAAGGATAATTCATAATGCCGCCGACAGAGAACATACTAACTGACAAAAAATTAAAATTAAAATTAAAATTAAAATTAAAATTAAAATTAAAATTAAAATTAAAATTAAAATTAAAATAAAATTAAAATTAAAATTAAAATTAAAATTAAAATTATGATTATGATTATGATTATGATTATGATTATGATTATGATAATATATATGAAAAATATATTAAATTATATCAGGAAAGCAGGAAGTGAACAAATGTAACATTTACTGGTTGTAAAAGTGACAAAAATAAAATAAAAAAATAAATACTAAAATAAAATAAAATAAAAAAAACTTTTTTTAACATTTTATGAAAGCAGGAAGTGAACAAATGTAACAGTTACTGATTGTAAAAGTACCAGATGGAGGGGTTGGATTTAATAAGTTTTGCTTCTTCCTACTCCTTTTGGACATGTGGAACTGTGAACTGATTATGTGACAAAAATAAAATAAAATAATAATAATTTAAAAAAAATAAATAAAAAAACTTAAACATATTATGAAAGCAGGAAGTGAACAAATGTCACAGTTACTGATTGTAGAAGTACCAGATGGAGGGGTAGGATTTAATAAGCTTTGCTTCTTCCTACTCCTTTTGGACATGTGGAACTGTGAACTGATTATGGGATGCATAACTTACCTGTATATTAACCGAGTTACATATTGTTATTGTTATTATATCAAAAATAATACATGCGATAATGATTATGAGGGCTTGTAACTGTCAGTTTAAGAGTAAAAAGAAGCTAACTTTTAAAAACCATGCAACTTTGAAGTGAATGTTATTATTAATGTATTTAATTATTATTATAATAATTCTTTATTTTAATTATTATTTAATTATTATTAAATAACTATTATTAATTAATAAAAATTATAATTAATGTTATTAAGTATGGTGGACTTCTCTCTTTGGTGGCGTTTGAAGTAAGTACACGGAAAAAAATAAAAAATAAAAATTAATTGATGGATTGCGAGCAGATGATGTCGCTGACATCTTTGAGACTGACTCAACAGCGCCTCCGCTGGTAGCAGCCAGGTAGTGAACTTCAGAATGAACTTAGTTCATTCTGATTGATGGGAAATTGGCGCCTTGTTTTTAGCTAATCGTTAGCGCTGATGGATTGTTCGACTTTAGAACGACTGTGTGGAAATATGTTTGACTTTAGAGGTTCCAGCGTATCGTTTTCCTAAGTCCTGAATCATATCTACGTGGTTGCATCGTTACCTCGCTTCGACTCCCCACGAGCAGTCACTTCTCATGGCCCCGCCTATCTTTGCACCCCCCCCCCCCCACGCAGATGACCCCCGACGACAACATCTTATTCAGCACCCTGGAGATGAAGAACGAAATGGGTGGCGCCGGGGATCTGTCTCGGGGCCTGGGAGCGCCCGGAGACCCCCGCAACACCATGCTGGCCTACGACAGCTCCACGCTGCAGTACCGCAGGGCGGCCATGGCCCGCCAGAACTATGGCCACAGCGCCTTGGAACGCCACGCTCAGAAAAAGTCCCGCCTACGGAGACGGGCCTCGCAGCTCAAAGTCAACATCCCGGATTTGTCCGACGTGAACTCTATCGATAAGTGGTCCAGGATGATCTTCCCGACTGTGTTCTCCTTCTTCAACGTGGTCTACTGGCTCTACTACGTTCATTAAAAGCCGCGGCCATCTTGAGGCAAGCGTTCCGATACGGGAATCGGGGGGGGGGGGGGGGGGGGGATTAGCTTAAGCGACGGCGTGAGAGCGTGAATGAGTAGTTCCGGTTCATTTTAGACGACGTGACAGGAGACCGCAATGACATTTTTGGACCGCAGAACGCAGCACCCAACACTTTGGTGACTCTTTCAGCATTTTTGGGAAACACCTTCAGCGGATGGGACAAAAAAAAAACAAAAAAAAAAACTTTCAAAATAAGAGTTTTAAAAAAAGACAGTACTGGTGCCTGTGCCGCAATTTCAATATATCACTAATATTTGTCATTCGTAGCTTACTCTCTCTGTGGATCAAATATTTATGCTTGTGTTTGCATATACTTTAAGGATTTGTTTTGTTTAGTATCTATTTACTTCGTAGCCGAAGCTGTCTGCATCCCCGGGAAAAGCTTTATAAATGATTTTAAAAGGAGTCATCCTTGATAGTCTATTTTCCTAGAATTACTGTAAATCCCAAATATCCTTTAAACAGCATGCTCATGTTTGATTTCATTTGCATATCACTTATGAGAAGAAGTTTTGTCGGTTGCTTTGGATAACAAACAGAAGGTGGCGCTATTTTAATAATCAGAGGAACACAAGGAGCCGCACTGTTGGACAAGTTTTTTTTGTTGTTTTTTTTTTGCAGCACGGACCGAATCAAGTCCATTTTTAACGTGTTTTTTTTTTTGTCTTTTTTTTCGAAAAGAAAAAAAATTTTGGTCTTTTTTTTCGAAAAAAAATTGTTTTGTCTTTTTTTTCAAATTTTTTTTGTCTTTTTTTCAAAAAAATTTTTTTTTCTTTTTTTCGAAAAAAAAAAAAAATGTTGTCTTTTTTTTGAAAAAAAAAATTTTTTTGTCTTTTTTTTCAAAAAAAAAATTTTTTTTGTCTTTTTTTTCGAAAAAAAAAATATTTTTTGTCTTTTTTTTTCGAATTTTTTTTTTGTCTTTTTTTTCCCGAAAAAAAAAGGACTCTCGACTCTTCCTTCCTTTCAGCAAAGGCTTTATAACGTGACCTCAAAAATGATGATGATGGAAGAACTTTGATATTATTAGTCCGCCCCTTTCATTGCAATGAGTTGCTGCATACATAATAAATATGGCAAAAAAAACCACAATCATCTTTATATCAGTAGAGTTGAATGATAGACGTATGATACGTTTCATTGTGGTTAGGTTTCTGTTTGGGAAAAAAAATGTAGATATAAATATAAATCATGTTAAAATTAAAAAAAAAATTTCATTTTTTATAAATCAATACTCACCTTATGTGTAAATATGATCAATTAATTCTATTTAACTGTTGTTTGTTTTGCAGTTGAATTCCAGAGCAATGATTTTTTTTCCATTACTTCAACAACAACAATAAAAAAAAAAGAAAAAGAAAGTTTTAATTCAGTTCAACTGAATGAAAAAATATGGAAAAAAATACAATCGGTAACATTGCTGTTGATGTAATTTTTGGACTTTTCCCTTTTTTTTTTTATTTTATTTTTTTTTAAAACGGACTCTTGAAGCACCTCCAGTATATTTGCTGAAACTAAAGCACTTCCAGACACCAGTGGCTACTGGGTCCATGTTTTTCTTCTCCGCAAAAACGACTTAACAAGGACCCCCCCGCCATCCCGGCATTGAAGTCAGGCGTATTTTGTACAAAGTTTATGTAAATTCCAATTGTAATATTTCATAAAGACTGTACATATGTTGTGTAATGATTGTCAACAATTATGAAGATGTATCTAAATTCAATTAAAACTCAATACAGTCTATCACTTCAATAACTAAAGTGCCAGCTGGCGTATTCGTGTGTCTTGTCACTTTAAGAAGCTCGCCAAATGGGTCGATGCACATTCAGGGGACGAGCATCGACAATGTAGTGCATCATTGATGACTTACTTTCCACTTTGTCCCGTGTGATGAGTTATGGTCGTTATTATTATTATTATATTATTATTATTGAGTTATTCATGAGCTTTGGGTCGTAACCGAAAAAAACAGAGTTTCCTCTGTAGGGTGGCTGGACTCAGATTAGTAGCAGCCACATAGTCCAGACTCCTCCCTGGTGAGGTGTTCTGGGCATGCCCAGCCGAGACAAGGCCCCTTGGAACACCTTAGTGGGAAAAAAACGGGCAAAGTAATTGAGGGCTGGACTCAGATTAGTAGCAGGCACGTAGTCCAGATGACTCCTCCCTGGTGAGGTGTTCTGGGCATGCCCCGCCGAGACAAGGCCCCTTAGAACACCTTAGTGGAAAAAAAACGGGGAAAGGAATCAAAATGTTTTAATTCCATTTCCATTTTGTACTAATTTGTCAATGCATAAAGGATGGCGAGGCAACGCCATGAGGAGGAGGAGGGCGGGTGGGTGCGGTGGTCTGGGCATGCCCAGCCGAGACAAGGCCCCTTGGAACACCTTAGTGGAAAAAAAAACAGGGAAAGTAATTGAGGGCTGGACTCAGATTGGTAGCAGGCACATAGTCCAGACTCCTCCCTGGTGAGGTGTTCTGGGCATGCCCAGCCGAGACAAGGCCCCTTAGAACACCTTAGTGGGAAAAAAAACGGGGAAAGTAATTGAGGTCTGGACTCAGAGTAGTAGCAGGCACATAGTACAGACTCCTCCCTGGTGAGGTGTTCTGGGCATGCCCAGCCGATACAAGACCCCTTGGAACACCTTAGTGGGGGAAAAAACGGGGAAAGTAATTGAGGGCTGGACTCAGAGTAGTAGCAGGCACATAGTCCAGACTCCTCCCTGGTGACGTGTTCTGGGCATGCCCAGTCGAGACAAGGCCCCTTAGAACACCTTAGTGGGGAAAAAACAGGGAAAGTAATTGAGGGCTGGACTCAGAGTAGTAGCAGTCACGTAGTCCAGATGACTCCTCCCTGTTGAGGTGTTATGGGCATGCCCAGCCGAGACAAGGCCCCTTGGAACACCTTAGTGGAAAAAAAAACAGGGAAAGTAATTGAGGGCTGGACTCAGAGTAGTAGCAGCCACGTAGTCCAGATGACTCCTCCCTGGTGAGGTGTTCTGGGCATGCCCAGCCGAGACAAGACCCCTTGGAACACCTTAGTGGGGAAAAAAAATGGGGAAAGTAATTGAGGGCTGGACTCAGAGTAGTAGCAGGCACAGAGTCCAGACTCCTCCCTGGTGAGGTGTTCTGGGCATGCCCAGCCGAGGCAAGGCCCCTTGGAACACCTTAGTGGGAAAAAAACGGGGAAAGTAATTGAGGGCTGGACTCAGAGTAGTAGCAGGCACGTAGTCCAGACTCCTCCCTGGTGAGGTGTTCTGGGCATGCCCAGCCAAGACAAGGCCCCTTAGAACACCTTAGTGGGGAAAAAAACGGGGAAAGTAATTGAGGGCTGGACTCAGAGTAGTAGCAGTCATGTAGTCCAGATGACTCCTCCCTGCTGAGGTGTTCTGGGCATGCCCAGCCGAGACAAGGCCCCTTGGAACACCTTAGTGGGAAAAAACGGGGAAAGTAATTGAGGGCTGGACTCAGATTAGTAGCAGGCACGTAGTCCAGATGACTCCTCCCTGGTGAGGTGTTCTGGGCATGCCCATCCAAGCCAAGGCCCCTTGGAATATATTAGTGAAAAAAAACAGGGAAAGTAATTGAAATGTTTTAATTCCATTTCCATTTTGTACAAATCTGACGATGCATAAAGGATGACAAGGCGACACCATGAGGAGGAGGAGGGTGGGTGCGTTGGTCTGGGCATGCCCAGCTGAGACAAAGCCCCTTGGAACACCTTAGTGGGAAAAAATGGGGAAAGTAATTAAAATGTTTTAATTCCATTTCCGTGTTGTTCAAATTTGTCGATGCATAAAGGATGGCGAGGCGACGCCATGTGGAGGAGGAGGGGTTCTGGGCATGCCCAGCTAAGACAAGGCCCCTTGGAACACCTTAGTGAAAAAAAACGGGGAAAGTAATTAAAATGTTTAAATTCCATTTCCATGTTGTACAAATTTGTCGATGCATAAAGGATGCCGATGCAACGTCACGAGGAGGAGGCGGGCGGAAGGGTGGGTTCATCTGGGCATGCCCGGCCGAACACCTTAGTGAAAAAAAACGGGGAAAGTAATTGAAATGTTTTAATTCCATTTCCGTTTTGTACAAATCTGACGATGCATAAAGGATGGTGAGGCTACGCCATGATGAGGAGGGCGGGAGCGTGCGGTGGTCTGGGCATGCCCAGCCGAGACGGCCTCAGGTGACATTAATGCAGAGAAGCATTCATACAGAATTTGACTTGGGGTCCGGGGGAAAATAACGACAACTAAAAAAAAACCCGTCACTCCACCCTGCTGCACTCCTTCCCTGACCTCAACACCCAACATGGTTCCAACCCTTAAATGGCTGCTGTTGAATATTTCATAATGCAAAACACTGAATATTTCATATTTGATAAGAGATTGTGTCTTAGCTCTGACTAACGTACAACTAAGTCTTGATTTTCAAGTATGGACACACTCGTAGTGAAAAAAGTGTTTTGGGTTTTTTTAATGGAAGAGTTAAAGAAAACGATGTAGTATTTGACGACAGGAGACTAATGGTTGCTGTGGAAAAACGGCCATTACTGTTGGCATGTGGAAGGAAAAGGAAAAGGCAGATGCTTTGGACTTTGTAGTGTTTCCGTGTCACTGCTCTAATTATGGATGCACAAACCTCTGCTCTGTGGAATTGTGTGTGTATATATGTGTGTATATGTGTGTATGTGTGTGTGTGTGTACTCCCAGCTGCGCCGCTTGCATCGAGTCCATGCATCACCCCGCCTCGCACCCCCCGCGACCCTCGTGAGGATAAGCGGCAGAAAATGAATGAATGAATGAGTTCTCCTCCTATTTTGTGTGGAAGTGGTAACTTTTTGGCTTCTTATTTTGTCTTTCCCCACCCTCGGCCATCTCTGTGTGGAGTTTGCATGTTCTCCCCGTGCATGCGTGGGTTTTTTTCTGTGTACTCCGGTTTCCTCCCACATTCCAAAAACATGCTAGGTTAATTAGCGACTCCAAATTGTCCATAGGTATGAATGTGAGTGTGAATGGTTGTTTGTCTATATGTGCCCTGTGATTGGCTGGCCACCAGTCCAGGGTGTACCCCGCCTCTCACCCGATGATAGCTGGGATAGGCTCCAGCACCCCCACGCGGTAGAAAATGAATGAATGAGTTCTCCTCCTATTTTGTGTGGAAGTGGTAACTTTTTGGCTTCTTATTTTGTCTTTCCCCACCCTCGGCCATCTCTGTATGGAGTTTGCATGTTCTCCCCGTGCATGCGTGGGTTTTTTCCCGATACTCAGATTTCCTCCCACATTCCAAAAACATGCTAGGTTAATTAGCGACTCCAAATTGTCCATAGGTATGAATGTGAGTGTGAATGGTTGTTTGTCTATATGTGCCCTGTAATTGGCTGGCCACCAGTCCAGGGTGTACCCCGCCTCTCGCCTGAAGACAGCTGGGATAGGCTCCAGCAGGACCCTCATGAGGATAAGCGGTAGAAAATGAATGAGTTCTCCTCCTATTTTGTGTGGAAGTGGTAACTTTTTGGCTTCTTATTTTGTCTTCCCCCACCCTCGGCCATCTCTTTGTGGAGTTTGCATGTTCTCCCCGTGCATGCGTGGGTTTTTTTCCGGGTACTCCGGTTTCCCCCCACATTCCAAAAACATGCTAGGTTAATTAGCGACTCCAAATTGTCCATAGGTATGAATGTGAGTGTGAATGGTTGTTTGTCTATATGTGCCCTGTGATTGGCTGTGGGAATGTGTGTACGGTTTCCCAGGAAAGAAAGTCCTAACATTCCGAAAAAAAAATACAATACAAAACAATTTCATAAAACATAAATATTTCAGGGCTGCACGGTGGTCGAGTGGTTACCGCGCAGAACTCACAGCTTGGAGACCCGAGTTCAATCCTACTCTCTGTGTTCTCCCCGTGCATGCGTGGGTTTTCTCCGGGTACTCCGGTTTCCTCCCACATTCCAAAAACATGCTAGGTTAATTAGCGACTCCAAATTGTCCATAGGTATGAATGTGAGTGTGAATGGTTGTTTGTCTATATGTGCCCTGTGATTGGCTGGCCACCAATCCAGGGTGTACCCCGCTCGCTCTCACTCAAAGACACCTAGGATAGGCTCCAGCACCCCTGCGACCCTTGTGACGATAAGCAGTAGAAAATGAATGAATGAATGAACCACTAACTACCTCACGTGCATCACTAACTCTAATGGAGGAACGAAGTAATCAGCTACGTGTTTCCACACAGACGAATATTTAATTGCGCTGCCAGTCTTTACACCGCGGACACTCGACAATGACATAATATTTGTAGAAAATTATAAATAAATGTTAACTAAAAAAAAAAACCACGATATTGGATAATTCCTCGCGGCACACCAGATGATTTCTCATGGCGCCGCGGTTGAAAATAACTTCTACTCTACGCTGTGGATTCAATCAGGCAGGTACACTAAGGTTCCGTGTGTGAGTGTAATGAATGGTTGACTCCTGAGCAAATGTGCCTTGTTTGAACAGGTTCAGCAGCCTGATATGGAAAAGACAACATATGTCAACATGAGGAAGTGGAAGGCATCCTACATACATGCCATCTGTGCAAGAGGCTGCTTTGTCGTATGCACACACACACACACACACACACACACACACACACACACACACACACAGGCACATTTAAACATTCAGTTCTTATCACTAAAGCTGTCATCAACTCTCTTGCAAAAGACAAACAAAGATCATTTCTTTATCTTTAAAAAGGTGTTTGGTTTAACTCAAGGTGGGAATGTGTGTACGGGTTCACAGAAAAGAAAGTCATAACATTCAGAAAAAAAAAATACAATGTGATACAATTTCATAAAACATAAATATTTGAGGGCTACACGGTGTTCAAGTGGTTACCGCGCACACCTCACAACAAGTTCAATCCCACCCATATTCCAAAAACATGCTAGGTTAATTAGCGACTCCAAATTGTCCATAGGTATGAATGTGAGTGTGAATGGTTGTTTGTCTATATGTGCCCTGTGATTGGCTGGCCACCAGTCCATGGTGTACCCCGCCCACCTTTCGCCCAAAGACAGCTGGGATAGGCTCCATCACCCCCTGCAACCCTTGTGAGGATAAGCGGTCGAAAATGAATGAGTTCTCCTCCTATTTTGTGTGGAAGTGGTAATTTTTTGGGCTTCTTATTTTGTCTTTCCCCACCCTCGGCCATCTCTGTGTGGAGTTTGCATGTTCTCCCCGTGCATGCGTGGGTTTTCTCCGGGTACTCCGGTTTCCTCCCACATTCCAAAAACATGCTAGGTTAATTAGCGACTCCAAATTGTCCATAGGTATGAATGTGAGTGTGAATGGTTGTTTGTCTATATGTGCCCTGTGATTGGCTGGCCACCAGTCCAGGGTGTACCCCGACTCTCGCCCGAAGACAGCTGGGATAGGCTCCAGCACCCCCGCAACCCTTGTGACAATAAGCGGTAGAAAATGAATGAATTAATGAGTTCTCCTATTTTGTGTGGAAGTGGTAATTTTTTGGTTTCTTATTTTGTCTTCCCCCCCCCTCGGCCATCTCTGTGTGGAGTTTGCATGTTCTCCCAGTGCATGCGTGGGTTTTCTCCGGGTACTCCGGTTTCCTCCCAAAAACATGCTAGGTTAATTAGCGACTCCAAATTGTCCATCAGTATGAATGTGAGTGTGAATGGTTGTTTGTCTATATGTGCCCTGTGATTGGCTGGCCACCAGTCCAGGGTGTACCCCACCCGCCTCTCACCCGAAGACAGCTGGGATAGGCTCCAGCATCCCCCGCGACCCTTGTGAGGATAAGCGGTACAAAATTAATGAATGAATGAGTTCTCCTCCTATTTTGTGTGGAAGTGGTAACTTTTTGGCTTCTTATTTTGTCAGATATCAGCTGATATTGATGGAATCAGCATTTTTTTATGCTAATGACATGAAGTCTTTATTCATGTGTCACATCTCGTCAGGATAATCTTCCTTTCAAATATGATCTAAATCTGTCCGATTGTGATCCTACAGATTTGAATTAGGATTTAGGCCCGGGTTCTAGCTGAACCCTTTACTGCTGTATTAGAACCACTGTGTACTGTGAGTTAATTATGTATTTGTTTTTTTCATTAGAGTGTTGCATAATGCAGGTGTTCCCTTCTTTGGGAGACGTCATGACTTGAGGAATGTGAACACACCTGTCAAAAACGAGGGGGGCGGAGTCACAGCAAGGTGTGTTGTCACCTGTTTACATCGACACACACACACACACACACACACACACACACGGGTAGCGGAGTGAGAATGGGAAGAAAGTGAACGTGCTGACAAGGAAGGAGACTTCTACCATGGGGTGGTGGAGCCCTCTGTCCCTGATGAGGGACTCCCTCAGAGGTCAAAGGGCACGTGATAAAGACCTCCGCCACTTGGTGTCTAATCTTCCTTACGAGGGCCTGGAGAAGAAGAAGCAACCCAACCGCTACTTTCCCGGGAACGCCATCAAAACCACCAAATACACCTTGCTCTTCTTCATCCCGGTGAACCTCTTTGAGCAGTTTCACCGCCTCGCCAACGTCTACTTCGTGGGTCTCGCGATTCTCAACTTTGTCCCGGTCGTGAACGCGTTCCAACCCGAGGTGGCTCTCATTCCCATTTGTGTCATCCTGTCGCTCACCGCGCTCAAAGACGCCTGGGAGGATTTCAGGAGGTACCAGTCGGACAAGAAGCTCAATAACTTACCGTGCTTCATCTACAGCAGGTAAAAAAAAAAAAAATGGTGCGTTCAGGGCGCCTCCGCACTAAATGCAGCAGCACAGTCAGTGTGTGTGTGTGTGCGTGTTTCTTCTTCTTCTCCTCCCTCTTCTTCTGTGTTTCAGCCCCTGGTGGGAATTCTTGACTTAGAAATAGAAATTGTGTGGGAGATGATTCCTCTTTGAAGAGGCTCACAACGGTATCTCTCGCCACGGCGTTGCGTACATTTGATGAACGCCTCAACTGGGTGTTTTTTTTTTTTGTCAGTAGAGACACCAAGGTTAGCAGCGGGTGTCTATTTTTGAATCACTGGTGTGAAATTACTTATTTTAAATATTCCGTCTCCGTTTTGATGGTGTGATTTTGGAGTACTGTGGGCACTTCCTGTCATTGAAAGCGTTCTATAAGACGAGATCTCACGATATAAAAACGAGATTTCGTGTCTCGGCTACATCCAATGCAATGGTTCAGCACCTAGACCAGGGGTGGGCAAACTACGGCCCGGGGGCCACATCCGGCCCGCCAAGTGTTTCAATATGGCCCACCTGTTTTTTTTCCAAATATTTCATTTGAACTCAACATACAAGCTGGCATCGTGGCTTGGGCCAATTTTTTGATGGTTGAGGTAGCTGCTTTACCAATTTTGTTATTTGATGTGGTCTGTTACAAAATGCTCCTGTAAAAAGGGACACAAGCACATAATAATAATAATAATAATAATAATAATAATAATAATAATAATAATAATAATAATAATAATAATAATAATGTTGTCAATAATGATAATAATACTACTATTATATTAATATTGTTGTTAATAATATTAATATAATAATGGTAGTAATATTACAAAATGCTCCTGTAAAAAGGGACACAAGCACATAATAATAATAATAATAATAATAATAATAATAAAAATGTTGTCAATAATGATAATAATACTACTATTATATTAATATTGTTGTTAATAATATTAATATAATAATGGTAGTAATATTACAAAATGCTCCTGTAAAAAGGGACACAAGCACATAATAATAATAATAATAATAATAATAATAATAATAATAATAATAATAATAATAATGTTGTCAATAATGATAATAATACTACTATTATATTAATATTGTTGTTAATAATATTAATATAATAATGGTAGTAATATTACAAAATACTCCTGGAAAAAGGAGCACAAGCGCAATAATAGTAATACAAATAATGATAATAATACTACTATTATATTAATATTGTTGTTAATAATATTAATATAATAATGGTAGTAATATTATTAATATAACAAAATAATAATAATAATATAATAACATTACTATAACTAATAATAATAATAATTCTAATGAAAATAACAATAATAATAATAATACATTGAGAAACACATGTTACATCAAATAAATGATTTCAAAGTGCACATATAGCAGATTGCATGACACTTTTACATGTAAAATATGTGTAAAAATATAGGTGTAAAAATGGACTGTTACGTGTAAAATACTACATAATCCCCCCCCCCCCCCCCCCGTCAATTTTGTTAAATTAATGCGGCCCGCGAGTCAAAAAGTTTGCCCACCCCTGACCTAGACTCATCATAGAGCAATGATGTTCCATAGAATTACAGTAAACAGTCAGTAATATAGTGGGAAGAGGCGGGGCCACTAGCGTACACACACAGCACAACAGTAGAACCTCATAAGGACGCATTCAAGGTAACATAGGAAAAAATGAGTCGCAAAAAAGACGTAAAGACACTCAAGCGATGACAAAAACAAGTTCATGTGCGTCCCTCCTGGCTCTATGTTCATCCCTACTACACTTTTATTCAATCCACGAGTGCTTTAAAGTCAATGCAATCAAACAGGTGGCTCGTTTTCCAAACATCTGCCACACATCCATAGCGAGTTGCCTTGACGTGTCTTATATCATGTAGGCCATCTTATCTATTTCATCTCCACTTCACACTCTTGTCAATCATTCCCCGCGTTCAAGTTCTTGCTGTTTTTCAAGGCCGACATGCCAGAAGTTCACCTGAGGCTCTTTAACGCTTTTGTTTTGTTTTTAAATAAAGTTGGACACATTTAATCATATTCAGTATGGCAAGGACACTTTTTCACCTTAAAGTATACTTATATAAATACTTATATATATGTACGATGTTTCCCCAAGCTAAGGTTCATTCATGGTCCTGAATGAGATGGCTAATAGGGTTTCAAACATTCATTCATTTTCTACTGTTTTTCCTCACAAGGGTCGCGGGGGTGCTGGAGCCTATCCCAGCTGTCTGGGTACACCCTGGACTGGTGGCCAGCCAATCACAGGCAACATATCAACAAACAACCATTCACACTCACATTCATAACTATGGACAATTTGGAGTCGCTAATTAACCTAGCATGTTTTTGGAATGTGGGACGAAACCGGAGTACCCGGAGAAAACCCACGCATGCACTGGGAGAACACTGGGAGATGGCCAAGGGTGGGGAAAGACAAAATAAGAAGCCAAAAAGTTACCACTTCCACACAAAATAGGAGAACTCATTAATTCATTCATTTTCTACCGCTTATCCTAACGAGGGTCACGGGGGATGCTGGAGCCTATCCCAGCTGTCTTCGGGCGAGAGGCGGGGTACACCCTGGCCTGGTGGCCAGCCAGCCAATCACAGGGCACATATAGACAAACAACCATTCACACTCACATTCATACCTATGGACAATTTGGAGTCGCTAATTAACCTAGCATGTTTTTGGAATGTGGGAGGAAACCGGAGTCCCCGAAGAAAACCCACGCATGCACAGGGAGAACATGCAAACTCCACACAGAGATGTGGAATTGAACCCTGGTATCCTAGCTGTTAGGTCTGCGCGCTAACCACTCGACCGCCGTGCCGCCTGGTTTCAAACAAAAATTGGGGAAAAAGGACAATATAAAAAGCCAAAACTTTACCACTTCCACACAAATTGGGAGAAGATTTTTTTTTTCTCCTATGTCAACCATGGCATTCCAATCATAACTTAGGGCACTATACACAAAAAGACAGTAATACCGCATCATATTATGAAAAATATGACAATGCGCACGTTTGACGATAAATTACGTATGTAGCTTAGTGATGCGTAATATCCCACGCTAAAAATACACATCTACTCCGCCTCCTTGTGGCTAAGGTGTGGCGTATTGTGAGGAAGCCACCCAATCAGGTCGTACATGATGGGCAGCATACCTGCACACGTCTGTCAGTCTTGTACACATAATACACATAATACACTTAATACCTCCATGGGAATCTGCACTTCCTCTGTAGCTCTCAAGCGACGTTTATGACTGTAAAAAATAAAAAAATGTCTCCTGCAAAATTAATTATCTGGTTGTGAATTTCAGGAAAGACAAGAAGTTCATGGAGCGGCGTTGGAAAGACGTGCAAGTGGGTGACTTCTTGAAGGTGCTTTGCAATGAAATTGTCCCCGCAGACCTGCTGCTCCTGCACACATCGGACGCCGACGGTGTGTGTCACATCGAGACGGCCAATCTGGATGGAGAAAGCAACCTCAAGGAGAGGAGGGCGGTGGCCGGCGTCTGCGTCACGGTGAGGATTAGTAGTCATTAGTCGTTATTCCAGTGGTTGGCGATGACGTTTAACACAAAGCAAGTTGACGTACCTTTTTAACTGAACGTATCCACAGTCAGTGATTAAAGGCTGCCGATGCGTATATGCACCAGTCGGATGACATACCTGAGAGGCAGACTGCTTGTTGTCTTGCCGAATAATATGTGATGTCACTCTGGAAGGACGGGTTATATGACATCTTAAGTACGTCTATTCCAACTCTCTTTGCACAGGAGCCCGACTTTGACCCTGAAAGTTTCAGCAGCATCGTGGTGTGTGAGAAGCCCAACAACAATCTCAATCACTTCAAGGGTTATGTGTGAGTATCAAATACACAGGCACAGTCCACAAACACACTGTGGGGAACAGTAACAGTAACCACTCTAAATGTACAGTATGTGTCTTAGTAATTTGTTCCTCATTAGTTCCTCAGTAACCACTCTAAATGTACAGCATATGCCTTAGTCATTAGTTCTTCATTAGTTCCTCAGTAACCACTCTAAATATACAGTACAGTATGTGCCGTAGTAATTAGTTCCTCATTAGTTCCTCAGTAACCACTCTAAATATACAGTATGTGCCTTAGTCTTTAGTTCTTCATTAGTTCCTCAATAACCACTCTAAATGTACAGTATGTGCCTTAGTCATTAGCTCTTCATTAGTTCCTCAATAACCACTCTAAATGTACAGTATGTGCCTTAGTCATTAGCTCTTCATTAGTTCCTCAGTAACCACTCTAAATGTACAGTATGTGCCTTAGTCATTAGTTCCTCTTTAGTTCCTCAATAACCACTCTTAATGTACAGCATATGCCTTGGTCATTTTTTTTTTCATTAGTTCCTCAGTAACCACTCTAAATATACAGTATGTACCTTCGTCCTTAGTTTTTGTGTAAGTTCCTCAGTAACCACTCTAAATGTATGTGCATTATCTATTTGATCTCCATTAGTTCCTCGGTAACCACTCCATTTGTACAGTATCTGTCTTAGTCATCAGTTCTTCATTAGTTCCTCAGTAACCACTCTAAATATACAGTATGTGCCTTAGTCATTAGTTCTTCATTGGTTTCTCAGTAACCACTCTGCGTGTACAGTATGTGCCTTAGTCATTAGTTCTTCATTAGTTCCTCAATAACCACTCTAAATGTACAGCATATGCCTTAGTCATTAGTTCTTCATTAGTTCCTCAGTAACCACTCTAAATGTACAGTACAGTATGTGCCGTAGTAATTAGTTCCTCATTAGTTCCTCAGAAACCACTCCAAATGTACAGTATGTGCCTTAGTCATTAGCTCTTCATTAGTTCCTCAATAACCACTCTAAATGTACAGCATATGCCTTAGTCATTAGTTCTTCATTAGTTCCTCAGTAACCACTCTAAATGTACAGTACAGTATGTGCCGTAGTAAATAGTTCCTCATTAGTTCCTCAGTAACCACTCTAAATATACAGTATGTGCCTTAGTCATTAGTTCCTCAATAACCACTCTTAATGTACAGCATATGCCTTAGTCATTATTTCTTCATTAGTTCCTCAGTAACCACTCTAAATATACAGTATGTACCTTCGTCCTTAGTTTTTGTGTAAGTTCCTCAGTAACCACTCTACATGTATGTGCATTATCTATTTGATCTCCATTAGTTCCTCGGTAACCACTCCATTTGTACAGTATGTGTCTTAGTCATCAGTTCTTCATTAGTTCCTCAGTAACCACTCTAAATATACAGTATGTGCCTTAGTCATTAGTTCTTCATTAGTTCCTCAATAACCACTCTAAATGTACAGTATGTGCCTTAGTCATTAGCTCTTCATTAGTTCCTCAATAACCACTCTAAATGTACAGCATATGCCGTAGTAATTAGTTCCTCATTAGTTCATCAGTAACCACTCTAAATATACAGTATGTGCCTTAGTCATTAGTTCCTCAATAACCACTCTTAATGTACAGCATATGCCTTAGTCATTATTTCTTCATTAGTTCCTCAGTAACCACTCTAAATATACAGTATGTACCTTTGTCCTTAGTTTTTTTGTACGTTCCTCAGTAACCACTCTACATGTATGTGCATTATCTATTTGATCTCCATTAGTTCCTCGGTAACCACTCCATTTGGACAGTATGTGTCTTAGTCATCAGTTCTTCATTAGTTCCTCAGTAACCACTCTAAATGTACAGTATGTGCCTTAGTCATTAGTTCTTCATTAGTTTCTCAGTAACCACTCTGCGTGTACAGTATGTGCCTTAGTCATTAGTTCTTCATTCGTTCCTCAATAACCACTCTAAATGTACAGCATATTCCTTGGTAATTAGTTCTTCATTAGTTCCTCAGTAACCACTCAAAAGGTACAGCATATGCCTTCGTAATTAGTTCTTCATTAGTTCCTCGGTAACCACTCTAAATGTACAGTACAGTATGTGCCTTAGTAATTAGTTCCTCATTAGTTCCTCAGAAACCACTCTACATGTACAGTATGTGCCTTAGTCATTAGTTCTTCATTAGTGCCTCAGTAACCACTCTAAATGTACAGTATAGTATGTGCCTTAGTCATTAGTTCTTCATTAGTTCCTCAGTAACCACTCTAAATGTACAGTATGTGTCTTAGTCATTAGTTCTTCATTAGTTCCTCAATAACCACTCTAAATGTACAGCATATGCCTTAGTCATTAGTTCTTCATTAGTTCCTCAGTAACCACTCTAAATGTACAGTACAGTATGTGCCGTAGTAATTAGTTCCTCATTAGTTCCTCAGTAACCACTCTAAATGTACAGTATGTGCCTTAGTCATTCAATCTTCATTAGTTCCTCAATAACCACTCTTAATGTACAGCATATGCCTTAGTCATTAGTTCCTCATTAGTTCCTCAGTAACCACTCTAAATGTACAGTATGTGCCTTAGTCATTAGTTCCTTGTGAGTTCCTCAGTAACCACTCTAAATGTACAGTATGTGCCTTTGTAATTAGTTCCTCATTAGTTCCTCAGTAACCACTCTAAATGTACAGTATGTGTCTTAGTCATCAGTTCTTCATTACTTCCTCAGTAACCGCTCTAAATGTACAGTATGTGCCTTAGTAATTAGTTCTTCATGAGTTCCTCAGTAACCACTCTAAATGTACAGCACATGCCGTAGTCATTAGTTCTTCATTAGTTTTGCAGTAACCACTCTAGATGTATGTGCCTTAGTCATTCGACCTTCATTAGTTCCTCAGTAACCACTCTAAATATACAGTATGGGCCTTAGTAATTAGTTCTTCATTAGTTCCTCAGTAACCACTCTAAATGTACAGTATAGTATGTGCCTTAGTCATTAGTTCTTCATTAGTACCTCAGTAACCACTCTAAATGTATGTGCCTCAGTCATTAGTTCTTCATTAGTTCCTCAGTAACCACTCTAAATATACAGGATGCGCCTTTGTCATTAGTTCGTAATTAGTTCCTCAGTAACCACTCTAAATATACAGTATGTGCCTTAGTCATTGATTCTGCATTAGTTCTTCAGTAACCGCTCTAAATGTATGTCTTGGTCATCCGATCTTTATTAGTTCATCAGTAACCACTCTAAATGTATGTGCCTCAGTCACTAGTTCTTCATTAGTTCCTCAGTAACCATTCTAAATGTACAGTATGCGCCTTAGTCATTAGTTCTTCATTAGTCCCTCGGTAACCAATCTAAATGTACAGTATGCGCCTTAGTCATTAGTTCCTCAATAACCACTCTGAATATATGTGTCTTGGTCATTCGATCTTTATTAGTTCCTCAGTAACCACTCTAAATGTATGTGCCTTAGTCATTAGTTCTTCATTAGTCCCTCGGTAACCAATCTAAATGTACAGTACGTGCCTTAGCCATTAGTTCTTCATTATCTCCTCAGTAACCACTCTAAATATATGTGTCTTAGTCATTAGTTCTTCATGAGTACTTCAGTAACTACTGTATTTTTGTGTTCCTTATTGTAAAGTGAGACCAAACCAAATCCCACTTATGGAATCCTTTTCTGACTTGAGCCAAAGTCAGGCATGATAATGGTTTGACCTCTGATACTGGAGGCATATTTCAGATATTTTTGGTTGAGTTTTGAATTGTACCAACAAAGGTCTTAGAATGTAAAGGAGTATTCTTACTTCCAACCACAGGGAGAAAGAAAACAAAGACAAAGTGGGTGCTGGAATAGAGAGTCTGCTGCTTCGAGGCTGTACTGTCAGAAATACGGACCATGCCGTTGGCTTTGTGGTCTATGCAGGTATCCACCATATTTACCCGATATCACCTTCATGGTATATCGGTATTTTGGACTGTTCTTTGAAGTGACCCATATCTGCTATCGCTATGTGCTTAAGCAAAATGGCATACACTTTAGTTCTGTGTGTCCTCATTGTCGCCCCTTGTTTCCTTATTAAAGATATTTTCTAGCGTTATTAACCACTTTTCTTTCAAGGTTAGGCCTCAGGGTTCCCACTGAGAACGTGAACGCTAACGCTTCCTCATTTCATCTTCAAGGCCACGAAACCAAGTCAATGCTGAACAACAACGGGCCGAGATACAAGCGCAGCAAACTAGAGCGGAAACTGAACGTGGACGTCATCTTTTGCGTCATTCTCCTCCTCGCCATGTGTCTGGTCGGAGCAGTAGGTCGGTGATGAATTCCGTAACTCAGCCATGAAAATCGTTACGCAGATCAGTTTATGTTTAAAAAGGTTTTTTTTTTTTTACACTTGTGAGCGGGCGTTTCGCTACAGCACCAAGCCCCTTGATCAGTTACTTTGGCCTCAAGCCCGCTATGCTGGATGGGGGACGGGGACGGGGGGGACGGGGGGGAGGATGAGAAGGTGTGGCGCCAAAAATAGCCTCCCTCCTTGTGCCAGTCGATGTGATTAAGCCTCCTGTCCTCACACATTTAGGTCACTACTTTTGGCGACAGACGCTACCCGGCGTGCCCCCTTACCTGGTCCCCGACAGCAGCGGTCACCTGGACGGTCCCAGTCTCTCCAGCTTCTACATGTTCTTCAGTATGATCATATTGCTGCAGGTGGAAAAGAATCTTCACTATATTTTTGTTTTACCTTTTCTTTTCACACCTTTTTACAGTCTTATCCTCTTCCAGGTTTTGATACCCATCTCGCTTTATGTTTCCATCGAGCTGGTGAAGATAGGCCAGATCTTCTTCATTATGAACGATATAGATCTTTACGACGAAGACACAGATAGTCGTATTCAGTGTAAAGCCTTGAACATTACAGAAGACCTGGGTCAGATTGAGTACATCTTCTCAGACAAGACCGGAACGCTCACGGAGAACAAGATGGTGTTTCGGCGTTGCTCCATCATGGGTACAGAGTACCCGCACGAAGAAAACGGTAAACATGAACCAAGATTGACTTCATTTAATTATTACATATGATACATATGATTGTGTTTGCATTCCATGTTAGCATAGTAGGGCGGCACGGTGGGCGAGTGGTTAGCGCGCAGACCCCACAGCTAGGAGACCGTGGTTCAATTCCACCCTCGGCACATCTCTGTGTGGAGTTTGCATGTTCTCCCCATGCATGTGTGGGTTTTCTCCGGTTTCCTCCCACATTCCAAAAACATGCTAGGTTAATTAGCGACTCCAAATTGTCCATAGGTATGAATGTGAGTGTGAATGGTTGTTTGTCTATATGTGCTGTATGATTGGCTGGCCACCAGTCCAGGGTGTACCCCGCCTCTCGCCCAAAGATAGCTGGGATAGGCTCCAGCGACCCTCGTGAGGATAAGCGGTAGAAAATGAATGAATGAATGAGTTCTCCTCCTAATTTGTGTGGAAGTGGTAACTTTTTGGCTTCTTATTTTGTCTTTCCCCACCCTCGGCCATCTCTGTGTGGAGTTTGCATGTTCTCCCCGTGCATGCGTGGGTTTTCTCCGGGTACTCCGGTTTCCTCCCACATTCCAAAAACATGCTAGGTTAATTAGCGACTCCAAATTGTCCATAGGTATGAATGTGAGTGTGAATGGTTGTTTGTCTATATGTGCCCTGTGATTGGCTGGCGACCAGTCCAGGGTGTACCCCGCCTCTCGCCCGAAGACAGCTGGGATAGGCTCCAGCACCCCCCTGCGACCCTTGTGAGGAAAAGCGGTAGAAAATGAATGAATGTCCTGGAAATACCAGAAAGTTGTTTTTTTTGCGGTTGTTTTTATTGTTCACCTCAATGGAATGCAGACATGCTAGGTGTTTTTTCTAACCCATGTTAGTAAACGATGTATGGGTTACAGTAAATATGTGCCTTAGTTCCTCATTACTTCCCCATTGGTTACCAACTACGGTATTTTGTTGTAATTTGAGACCAAAACGGTTATTACAGTAATCCCTCGTTTCATTCATTCATTCATTCATTTGCCGTTACAAGCAATCCCTCGTTTGTTGCTGTTAATTGGTTTCAGACCCGACTGTGATAAGTGAATTTCGACCAAGGTGGATTCCTTATTCATAAACAGAATATTTGTTTAGTAATTGTATAAGAAACCTGTTTATGAGCTTCTAAATACATTATTTGACATTATGAGAGCCCTCTAAACATATTCTAGCACCCCTATAGTCACATTTACATTAATTCATTCATTTTCTAACGCTTTTTCCTCACAAGGGTCGCGGGGGTGCTGGAGCCTATCCCAGCTGTCTTCGGGCGAGAAGCGGGGTATGGACAATTTGGAGTCGCTAATTAACCTAGCATGTTTTTGGAATGTGGGAGGAAACCGGAGTACCCAGAGAAAACCCACGCATGCACGGGGAGAACATGTAAACTCCACACAGAGATGGCCAAGGGTGGGGAAAGACAAAATAAGAAGCCAAAAAGTTACCACTTCCACACAAAATAGGAGGAGAACTCATTCATTCATTCATTCATTTTCTACCGCTTATCCTCACTAGAATCACGGGGGTGCTGGAGCCTATCCCAGCTGTCTTCGGGCGAGAAGCGGGGTACACCCTGGACTGGTGGCCAGCCAATCACAGGGCACATATAGACAAACAACCATTCACACTCACATTCATACCTATGGACAATTTGGAGTCGCTAATTAACCTAGCATGTTTTTGGAATGTGGGAGGAAACCGGAGTACCCGGAGAAAATGCACGGGGAGAACATGCAAACTCCACACAGAGATGGCCGAGGGTGGAATTGAACCCTGGTCTCCAAGCTGTGAGGTCTGCGTGCTAACCACTACACCGCCGTGCCGCCCTTAATCCCTCGTTTATTACGGTTAATTATGTCCAGACCCAATCGTGATAAGTGAATTTTTTCTTCTAGCCATCCGTTTGGCTGTTATTGATGAGCAAGATTCCGAAGAGGAGGTCATCTTCCACCAGCAGCCCCCGCAGCCTGGATGGTCTCTGGACGTTGAGGACGGCAGCCCTGAAGGCACCGCACATCATCACCATGGAAGCAGACACAAGAGCAAGTTTGCAGGAAACGCCCAGAGCAACGTGGCCTTCAGCAGTCCGCTGGTAAGACGAGCGCTCAGTCAAGATTTACTTCTCGAGATGCTGGAGGGAGGGGGCTGGGGGTCGTGGACTTGCTTGGTTGCTCATGAGCGTCTAAGCGAGTCAGTTCCACTAGACTGGGGTGCTCGCACTTTTGCAGCCTGGGTGTCCCAAACAGCTACTTCCTATATAATAATAATAACTCATAAATACTCATGATTGGTATTTCACATGATTCATTCATTCAATTATGGTAATGGTTTAATTTCATTTGAACATGCATCAGATTACAATTGAATGCATCACATAATCAGTTCACAGTTCCACATGTCCAAAAGGAGTAGGAAGAAGCAAAGCTTATTAAATCCTACCCCTCCATCTGGTACTTTTACAATCAGTAACTGTTACATTTGTTCACTTCCTGCTTTCATGTTATAATTTATTTCATTCATTCATTCATTTTCTACCGCTTGTCCTCACGAGGGTCGCGGGGGGTGCTGGAGCCTATCCCAGCACCCCCGCTGTGTAGGCTACTCAATTTTTTTCTTTCTTTTTTTCTTCACTGTAAAGCATCTTTGAGTACTATGAAATGCGCTATACAAATAAAATGTATTATTATTATTAATAATAATAATAACTATTATTATTATTATTATGTTTCTTGACTTTGTTTCATGTCCTGAACTCCACTATAGAAATGTGTGTTTTCTACACGTATTATTATTATTATTATTATTATTATTATTATTATTATTATTATTATTATTATTATTATTATTATTATTATTATTATTATTATTATTATTATTATTATTATTATTGTTATTATTATTAATATTATTCATAATAATTTGGCATCCTGAACTCCAATATAGAAATATGTGTTTTCTACACTTTGAAAATAAAATAAAATAAAAATGATAATTAATAATAACATTATTATTATCATTATTATTATTATTATTATTGTTATTATTATTATTATTATTTTTATTATTATTATTATTTTATTCATAATAATTTTGCATCCTGAACTCCAATATAGAAATGTGTGTTTTCTACACTTTGATAATAAAATAAAATAAAATAAAAATTATTATTAATAATAACATTATTATTATTATTATTATTTTTTTTTTTATTTTTTTTTTTATTTTTTTATTTTTATTTTTATTTTTATTTTTATTTTTATTTTTATTTTTATTTTTATTTTTATTTTTATTTTTATTTTTATTTTTATTTTTATTTTTATTTTTATTTTTATTTTTATTTTTATTATTATTATTATTATTATTATTATTATTATTATACTACTTCTTCTATCTACTTCTTCTTTCATCAAAATGATGATGATGATTATTATTAATACTAATAATAATAATAATAAGTGTAGAAACACACATTTCTATAGTGGAGTTCAGGACGCCAAACAAAGTCAAGAACCATCCATCCATCCATCCATCTGTTTTTTAAGCCGATGACTTGAGACTTGACTCAAGGCTTGCAAAACATTGACTTGTCTTACTATTTCTATTTCTTCTTTCATCCAAATGATTGTTATTTCATCAACAACTCTCTATTTCTATAAAGAAGCGAGTCCCTTTTGGACACAATGTGATTACCAAACTCAAAGTGACATTTGTTTATTCACTCATCCTTGGGTCAGTAGGCCTCTTGAGCCCGCCGCCCGATGCAGATGCTCAAGCTGCGAGGCGCCAGTGATGAGCGCATTCGTCTTGGCTAAAAGTGTTGGTGACAGGGCATATGGTCACGCTGGGCGCCATTTGGCTTCGACCACCGATGTCGCATAAACCGTAAACGTGCACCATAGATTTGTTATAACGTACGGTCGAGTAGCTCAGAGTCTATATTTATCTAGGAAATCAAACAGTGTCACACTAAGAAATGTCCTCCAATGAGGTTGAGTTAAAACTTAGTACTAATACTAATAATTAGTATTAGTATTCTTTCTTATGATTTTTTGGAGATGTGACATAACAGCCAATACAACGCAATATAAACAAAACATGACTTGCGATGAGTTCATGAACAGATTCACTTCACTCTAACAGGAAACGGACGTGATTCCAGACAGGAAGCTGCTCCAGCAGGTCAGCATTGCAGCGAGAAGCAGCAGCGTCCGGAAGATGGATCCATACCTGGACTTTTTTCTGGCTCTCGCCATTTGCAACACGGTGGTGGTTTCCATGGCAACAGCTCGGAGACAGAGGGTGAGTGTTCTGTTTACTGTCAGTGTGGATGAGAAGTAAAGATGGAGGGAAAAAAAGATGATAAAGGGATTAGTTTTTGGAATAAAAAAATGACCTTTTGGTGTCATATACACCAAATATTTGACCAATATTTTGGATTATCTCAATGAACATTCATTCATTTTCTACTGCTTGTTGCTGTTAATTGGTTTCAGACCCGACTGTGATAAGTGAATTTCGGCCAAGTAGGAATTCTTATTCATAAACAGAATATTTTTTTAGTTATAGTATAGAAAACCTGTTTATGAGCCTCTAAATACATTTTTTAACATTACGAGAGCCCTCTAAACATGTTCTAGCACCCCTATAGTCGCATTTACATTCATTCATTCATTCACTTATTTTGGTTTCAGACCCTACTGTGATAAGTGAATTTCAGCCAAGTAGGATTCCTTATTCATAAACATAATTTTTTGTAGTTATAGTATAGAAAACCTGTTTATGAGCCTCTAAATACATTTTTAACATTATGAGAGCTCTCTAAACATGTTCTAGCACCCCTATAGTCACATTTACATTCATTTATTTATTCATTTTCTCCCGCTTGTTGCTGTTAATTGGTTTCAGACCCGACTGTGATAAGTGAATTTCGGCCAAACAACTCTAAACATCTTCTAGCACCCCTATAGTCACATTTACCTTCATTCATTCGTTCATTTCTTTTGGTTTCAGACCCGACTGTGATAAGTGAATTTCGGCCAAGTAGGAATTCTTATTCATAAACAGAATACTTTTTTAGTTATAGTATAGAAAACCTGTTTATAAGCCTCTAAATACATTTTTTAACATTACGAGAGCCCTCTAAACATGTTCTAGCACCCCTATAGTCGCATTTACATTCATTTTCTACCGTTTGTTGCTGTTAATTGGTTTCAGACCCGACTGTGATAAGTGAATTTCAACCAAGTAGGATTCCTTATTCATAAACATTATTTTTTTTACTTATAGTATAGAAAACCTGTTTATGAGCCTCTAAATACATTTTTAACATTATGAAAGCCCTCTAAACATGTTCTAGCACCCCTATAGTCACATTTACATTCATTCATTCAAGGTTTGCGGGGGTGATGGAGCCTATCTCAGCTGTCTTCGGGCAAGAGGCAGGGTACACCCTGGACTGGTGGCCAGCCAATCACAGGGCACATATAGACAAACAACCATTCACACTCACATTCATACCTATGGACAATTTGGAGTCGCTAATTAACCTAGCATGTTTTTGGAATGTGGGAGGAAACCGGAGTACCCGGAAAAAAACCCATGCATGCACGGGGAGAACATGCAAACTCCACACAGAGATGGCCGAGGGTGGGGAAAGACAAAATAAAAAGCCAAGAAGTTACCACTTCCACACAAAATAGGAGGAGAACTCATTCATTCATTCATTTTCTACCGCTTATCCTCACTACAATCACGGGGGTGCTGGAGCCTATCCCAGCTGTCTTCGGGTGAGAAGCGGGGTACACCCTGGACTGGTGGCCAGCCAATCACAGGGCACATATAGACAAACAACCATTCACACTCACATTCATACCTATGGAAAATTTGGAGTCACTAATTAACCTAGCATGTTTTTGGAATGTGGGAGGAAACCGGAGTACCCGGAAAAAAAAACACGCATGCACGGGGAGAACATGCAAACTCCACACAGAGATGGCCGAGGGTGGGGAAAGACAAAATAAGTAGCCAAAAAGTTACCACTTCCACACAAAATAGTAGGAGAACTTATCATTCATTCATTTTCTACCGCTTATCTTCATGAGGGTCGCGGGGGGGCTGGAGCCTATCCCAGCTGACATACAAACTCCACACAGACATGGCCGAGGGTGGGATTGAACTCGGGTCTGCTAACCACTCGACCACCATGCAGCCTTTATCTCACAAAAATCCTGAATAAAAATTGCTAGTAAAAACACAGGCTACTGTTACGGCCATAAAATTCAACACATGATGTCACTTCCTGTCTGCATGCCAATCTGTACTCCTAGAGCACATTTATAGCAACACAAATTGTATTTATGTCTTAAATGGTCTATGATTTTGGGGTAATATTGGGTTATACAAGTGTAAACGTGACTATAGGGCTGTTAGTTTATGTTCGGAGGACTCTAGTATTTATTATGTGTCTCAGATTTGCTTAAAATACAAAATTAATTTTGTATTTTAAGCAAAATTAATTAAGTATTTTTATTTTTCTATGAGAACAAAATCCACTTCCATGTGTCGTCAGCCATCTTGATTTGTGTTTACTACTAAATGAACTGGAGTTTGATGTTTTCTTTACTGTGTAATTTATGATGAAATTATGAAGCGTCCGTGTGTTTGGGAACACATGAATATGAAACAAATAATATTTTCTTTGTTCCAGACACAAGAGCAGCCATGTTCCTTCCAACCAAATAATCCCCTGGATGACTTCTCCAACTTTTTGAAGAGAGCGGCTTCATTTCGGAACATATTTACATCCAAAACCAAAAGGAACCGAACCTTTTCAGAGACCTCGTTCAAAGAGTATGACGGATTTAACCCCGCTACAAAAGCCGACGACTCGGGAGTTTTGACATCACATGATCAGAACGGCGAGCCCAGCACGGTGTGCTATCAGGCGGAGAGTCCAGACGAAGCGGCTTTGGTGTACGCCGCCAAAGCGTATGGCTTCACTCTGCTGAGTCGCACCCCCGACAGTGTGACTGTGAGGATGCCATCTGGACAGAATCTGGTCTTTGAGGTTCTGGATACTCTCGCCTTTGACTCCAATAGGAAGAGAATGTCTGTTCTGGTTCGACACCCGATCACTAAAGAATTGGTGCTGTACACCAAAGGTGCGGACTACGCCATCATGGAGCTGCTTGGTGCACCATATGCTGGTGAAGACTTTGTTTGATTCCCGTGACTTCATATTGGAAATGACACTATACAGTAAACCTCGGATATATCGGATTCAATTGTTCCTACTGGTTTTGTCCGATATAAGCGAAATCCGTTATATGCGTATACCGGAAATGTCCGTTTTACGCATATATCGGATTTATATCCGGTATATGCGTAAAACGGATTTTATCCGTTATAAAAAGGCACTTCCTTGACTATGTTTCCAATGTACCTGGACGCGCAGGCAACGCTGCAAATGACGTCGTATAGCGGCTTGTCACGATTCGGCGAATCGGAGCGCCACGATGCGGCCATCCGATATTCATTCATTCATTTTCTACCGCTTTTCCTCACGAGGGGCGCGGGGGTGCTGGAGCCTATCCCAGCTGTCTTCGGGCGAGAGGCGGGGTACACCCTGGACTGGTCGCCAGCCAATCACAGGGCACATATAGACAAACAACCATTCACACTCACATTCATACCTATGGACAATTTGGAGTCGCTAATTAACCTAGCATGTTTTTGGAATGTGGGAGGAAACCGGAGTACCCGGAGAAAACCCACACATGCACGGGGAGAACATGCAAACTCCACATAGAGATGGCCGAGGGTGGGGAAAGACAAAATAAGAAGCCAAAAAGTTACCACTTCCACACAAAATAGGAGGAAAACTCATTCATTTTCTACCGCTTATCCTCACGAGGATATTGCTGGAGCCTATCCCAGCTGTCTTCGGACGAGAGGCGGGGTACACCCTGGACTGGTCGCCAGCCAATCACAGGGCACATATAGACAAACAACCATTCACACTCACATTCATACCTATGGACAATTTGGAGTCGCTAATTAACCTAGCATGTTTTTGGAATGTTGGAGGAAACCGGAGTACCCGGAGAAAACCCACGCATGCACGGGGAGAACATGCAAACTCCACACAGAGATGGCCGAGGGTGGGGAAAGACAAAATAAGAAGCCAAAAAGTTACCACTTCCACACAAAATAGGAGGAAAACTCATTCATTCATTCATTTTCTACCGCTTATCCTCACGAGGATATTGCAGGAGCCTATCCCAGCTGTCTTCAGGCGAGAGACGGGGTACACCCTGGACTGGTGGCCAGCCAATCACAGGGCACATATAGACAAACAACCATTCACACTCACATTCATACCTATGGACAATTTGGAGTCGCTAATTAACCTAGCATGTTTTTGGAATGTGGGAGGAAACCGGAGTACCCGGAGAAAACCCACGCATGCACGGGGAGAACATGCAAACTCCACACAGAGATGCCCGAGGGTGGAATTGAACGCTGGTCTCCTAGCTGTGAGGTCTGTGCGCTAACCCCTAGACCACTGTGCCGCCCGCCATCCAATATATGCGAGGGAAATTTAATGGAAATGCATTGGAACGGGACTGGAGATTTTGTCCGAAATAGGCGAAATCCGTTATAAAAAAAATCCGATATATGCAATGAATTTTTATTGGAAATGCATTACAGAAAAATCGGTTCATTGTGAGCGAATTTCCGATATATCCGAGTCCGATATATCCGAGGTTTACTGTATATTAATACTTCTAATTGTAATATTTCCAGAACATCTCAAAGGAAGTCAGAAGAATATTGTTAAAGATACTCAATATCACGTAGACGGCTACGGTAAAGAGGGCCTGCGTACGCTTTGCTTCACTAAGAAGGTACTCGAGTATACCGACGACTATTTTTACGTCCTGCAACGCCAACAGCATTGTGTAATTTCGCTCGTATTACAGGTACTGAGCGCCAAACACTATGAAGACTGGTACGCGAGCAGACAGAGAGCAATGGCCGCCATCGACGGCAGAGAGCAGCTCATTACGGACACCGCCGTGCAGCTGGAGACGAACCTCACCCTGCTGGGTAAAATCCCACGCGTTCGTTGTAAAACGTATACATTTATGATGAACTCTTGTCTCTTCCCTGCAAAAAAGGGGCGACAGGTATTGAGGACCGTCTGCAGGAGAGCGTTCCAGACACCATCCTGGCGCTGCGGGAAGCGGGGATCAAGGTGTGGGTGCTGACTGGTGACAAGCCGGAGACAGCTGTCAACATCGGCTACGCCTGCAGGCTGCTGGAAGATGAAGACCTGGTGATTAACATGAGCTGCAAAAACAAGGTGAGGAGACACTTGGCTGTCCTGCTCTAACTGCTTAGCTACACCTCCTCTCGCCTCGCCGTAATGACTGTTGGTGCTTCTGAAAGGGGCGGAAACATCTCAGCTTATATATATATACATATATATATATATATATATATATATATATATATATATATATATATATATATATATATATATACGCTACGTCAGGGGGTTCCCAACTCACGGCCCACCTTTGTCCTATAAACAGTAACAGACCAAATGCTGCGTTCTCAGAGCACTTGATAATGATAATGATAATGATAATGATAATGATAATGATAATGATAATGATAATGATAATGATAATGATAATGATAATGATAATGATGTTATTATTAATAATTATTATTATTATTATATTTTTTTCTATTTTATAATTTGTCCCATAAACAGTGCATAGACGAAATACTGTGTTCTCAGAGAAATGATAATAATAATCATCATGTTATTGTTAATAATAATTTTGTTTTATTTTATTTTATTTTATTTTATTTTATTTTATTTTATTTTATTTTATTTTATTATAATATATATTTATTTTATAAATTGTCCTATAAACTGTACATAGACGAACTGCTGCATTCTCAGAGCACTTAATGATAATGATAATAATGTTGTTATTATTCATTCATTCATTTTCTACCGCTTTTTCCTCACGAGGGTCGCGGGGGTGCTGGAGCCTATCCCAGCTGTCTTCGGGCGAGAGGCGGGGTACACCCTGGACTGGTCGCCAGCCAATCACAGGGCACAGTTGTTATTATTAATAATAATAATTATTATATTTTTTTAATATTTTTTTCTATTTTATAATTTGTCCTATAAACAGTACATTGACAAAATGCTGTGTTCTCAGAGCAATAATAATAATGATAATAATAATAATAACAATAATAATAATAATAATGTTATTATTAATAATAATAATTATTATTATTATTTTGTTTTATTTTAATATTATATTTATTTATTTTATAAATTGTCCTTTAAACAGTACATAGACGAAATGCTGTGTTCTCAGAGCAATAATAATAATAATAATGTTTAATAATAATTATTGTTATTATTATGTTATTTTATTATTATATTAATTTATTTTATAAATTGTCCTATAAACTGTACATAGACGAACTGCTGCATTCTCAGAGCACTTCATAATAATATAATTATATAATAATAATATAATTATAATAATAATAATAATAATAGTAATAATAATAATATTCTCAATAGGTTATTACTCAGAATCATCCCATATTTTGAAAAATCAGAAACTACATTTGCGTAGCGGTTCCAGAATGAAGCTAAGATCTTTAAACAATGACATTGATCGGTCGTTTTAAAAGTCACCTGACCATTGGACCACTTTGGTGGTCTAACTGAAGGTCAAATCCTTCCAAGAAAAGTTAAGTTGTCAGATCCGCCCTTAATGACACGGTACGGGATGGAGCTATTATATATTTATATATATATAATAAACCCACCAAGAATGAGGCGTCAAATATCCTTAATTGGCATCCATCTTTTACCTGCTCCAGGTGATACACACGGTGAGCTTTCTGGAACTTGTAATGGATGACGGATGGAGTGAATTCCTGCCAATATAATAACGAATCCTTCTATATCTAATTAGCAGCCTAATATCGAGCCCTCGTAGGAAATATCTCTCCTCCTGTGATCCAATCTCTCATTGGTTCAACTATTTTTACCAGCAATGGCCACCCCAGGGATGCACTCCTCCAATCATGGCTTCACACTTAATATGACATTTTGACTGCATAGGATTGATGAAAACAAAACAGGATGTGACCTATTTTTTTTTTATTATGTTTTGGCTCAGGGGCTGAATTCTTCTACAGATGGCCTTGTTGTTGCTTGTAGTCAGACGTCATGAACATGACTCAATATCGTGTCGTTCATAAGCTTGCACCGCAACTTGACTACTTATTGAAATAGCCAATCTGAATATTATTATTTAAGTCACATGTATTTTCTTTTTAGCTCATATGCGCCTCGATCCTGGATTGCACTCTGGAGGAGGTGAAGAGGTACGAAAACGACCCCCGTAACGTGGATACGACGCCAGATATCTCTCTGGTGATCGATGGACGCACCCTGGCCATGGCGCTGTCTCCGGATCTGCAGGACCGATTTGTGGAGTTGGCAAAGTGTTGCCGTTCCGTGCTCTGCTGTCGAGTCACGCCCTTGCAGAAGAGCGGCGTGGTGAAGATCGTCAGGGAGAAGCTCAGGGTCATGACGCTAGCTATTGGTAAGACGGGTTTGTGTGTTATTGTTCATTGAGTACTTTTCAACCAAAAACATCAACAAAATTGATATATTAGTCCCCCCTTAATCTCAATTCATCCAATAATTTTAGAATTATTGCACGGTGGTTGAGTGGTTAGCGCATTAGGCCTCACAGCTAGGAAACCCGAGTTCAATCCCACCCTCGGCCGTCTCTGTGTGGAGTTTGCATGACCCTCGTGAGGATAAGCAGTAGAAAATGAATGAATGAATGAGTTCTCCTCCTATTTTGTGTGGAAGTGGTAACTTTTTGGCTTCTTATTTTGTCTTTCCCCACCCTCGGCCATCTCTATGTGGGGTTTGCATGTTCTCCCCGTGCATGCGTGGGTTTTCTCCGGGTACTCCGGTTTCTTCCCACATTCCAAAAACATGCTAGGTTAATTAGCGACTCCAAATTGTCCATAGGTATGAATGTGAGTGTGAATGGTTGTTTGTCTATATGTGCCCTGTGATTGGCTGGCCACCAGTCCAGGGTATACCTCGCCTCTCGCCTGAAGACAGCTGGGATAGGCTCCATCACCCCCGCAACCCTTGTGAGGATAAGCAGTAGAAAATGAATGAATGAATGAGTTCTCCTCCTAATTTGTGTGGAAGTGGTAACTTTTTGGCTTCTTATTTTGTCTTTCCCCCACCCTCGGCCATCAATAAGGAATAAGGAATACATTTTAAAACAGATATATTGGAGATATTTACAAAACCTCAAATGACAACATCTCCCATGTGACCTCAGGTGATGGTGCCAATGATGTTAACATGATCCAAGCTGCTGATATTGGGATCGGCATATCTGGTCAGGAAGGAATGCAGGTACAAAGCACCAGGATGTTTATTTTTATTTTTGTATTTTGTATTTTTTATTTTTTATTTTTTTTTTATTTTATATTTTTTATTTTTTTATTTTTTTTATTATTATTTTTAAATTATTTATTATTTATTTTTATTTATTTATTTTCCCTAATATTATTTTTATAATAATATTAATATTAATTTTTAAATGGTGGATTTTTTAATATTATTTATTAATTAAAATTGTTTTATTATTTTAAAACAATTAAAATACAAAGTAAAAAAAAACAATTATATTAGGAAAGCAGGAAGTGAACAAATGTAACAGTTACTGATTGTAAAAGTACCAGATGGAGGGGTAGGATTTAATAAGCTTTGCTTCTTCCTACTCCTTTTGGACATGTGGAACTGTGAACTGATTATGTGATGCATTCAATTGCAATCTGATGCATGTTCAAATGAAATAAAACCATTACCATTACCTTTTCAGTTTTTTAATGTTTTTGATAGAAAAAAAATGACTATGTGTAATTCTACTGTGTCCTCCACAGGCAGTCATGTCGAGTGATTTTGCAATATCTCGCTTCAAACACCTTAAAAAGCTCCTGCTGGTCCACGGACATTGGTGCTACACTCGTCTGGCCAATATGATCATTTACTTCTTCTATAAGAATCTGGTGGGTTGACATAAATATTTCATCATCAACCTGAACGACCAATCAACTTTGACTTCATGTCATCCATCCATCTCCCAGGCCAATGTCAGCCTTCTCTTCTGGTATCAGTTCTACTGCGGCTTCACAGCGGCCACCATGTTGGACTACTGGTTGCTGATTTTCTTCAACCTCTTCTTCACCTCAGCGCCCCCCATTATGTTTGGGATCATGGACAAAGACGTTTCGGCGGAGGTGCTGCTCGGCGTGCCTGAGCTCTATAGGACTGGCCAAGGTGCAGGGGTCAGTGGTTCATTATTATATTAATATAGCATGCATTTTATATCATATATTTTATGATATCTCATCAGGGGATAGGACAGGGGTCGGCAACCTTTACTATGAACGTATCAACATAGTTCATATAAGAAAAGACAAGTTGTAGTACTCTTGCGAGTATTGCAGATAAAGTACTGTAAACTTACCTGATTTGTTTACTCCGGTGCCCACGTGGTTGTTTTTAAAATGTCAAATATCTCTGGGAAAGTATTACTTATTTTCCTTCACGTTTACCTGCGTGAGGGAGAACTGAATAGCATCCAATCAGGATGCATTCATGGTCTCACATAAAGTTGGATTTTTTAAAAACACATTACAAAGATGTGCATTTTCCTCACTTGGGTGTTTAAAAATATTCAAGCATTGCAAAGGGCTGAAGAGCCACATGCGGATCTGGAGCCACAGGTTGCTGACCCCTGGGATAGGAGATATTTTCAGTAGATTTTTAATTTTAATTTTAATTTTAATTTTAATTTTAATTTTAATTTTAATTTTAATTTTAATTTTAATTTTAATTTTAATTTTAATTTTAATTTTAATTTTAATTTTAATTTTAATTTTTTAGTATTTTATTTTATTATTTTATTAATATTGTATAATTACTAATAAATAATTAATCAGTAATCATTAATATCAACATTGTATAATTTAATAAATAAATAACCAGTAATAATAATAATTATTATTATTATTATTAATTTAGTTAAGAGACTTTTTTTAATTTATTATTATTATAATATATTATTATTTAAATGATATGATATGATATGATATGATATGATATTATATGATATTATATGATATTATATTATATTATTATATACTACTATGAATAATAATAATAATAATAATAATAAGTAATTTATTTATTTATTTATTTTTGTCACATACCGAAGTACGAGGTAATATACCTTGAAAAAGGTTCTCTTGAAAAACTAAGTCAAACATATTTTTGTCTACATGAAGGTAATTTTATGGTTCCTTTATTCATATCATATAGCCAATATGTCAATTAAAAATTGACACTTGTGATTGGTATGGTAATGGGTACATAATGGGTAGTAACTGTAGTACTTACCGTGGTAGTAACCATAGTAACTGTCAATATCGTGATACTGAGATAATGGCTGAGTGTTGAGTCATTTTCAGCGGATATTTAATATATGTTGCTATACAAGCTGTATACTGACTACTCTAAAGTATTTCTCTGTTTCATTTCCATAGTCCTGAGGTGTTAAGTGTGTTATATGTTTTATGTATTAACATTTTAGGTATATAGATTTTCCACCTTCTGGATTTCCATGCTTGATGCCTTCTATCAGAGTCTGATTTGCTTCTTTATTCCATACCTGGTAAGAATATTTGGTTGTTGAGTTTTCAGTTGTACACAATTATATATAACTTAACAAACTTGGTTCTCTACAGGTTTACCAGGATTCGGACGTTGATGTTTTTACATTCGGAACTCCTTTGAATACAGTTTCCTTATTTACCATTCTGCTACATCTATCGATAGAGATCAAAGCATGGGTAACTAACTGACTAACTTTTAGCACACGTTTCTGACAAAAGTATGGAACTACGAGTGTTATGTGTTGCTATGGCTTGCAGACGGTGGTCCACTGGATCATCATGGTGGGCAGCGTTGCGGTCTACCTGGTCGTGACGCTGCTATACACTTCCTGCGTTACTTGCAACTCGTACTGGACGCTCCAGAAACAGATGATAGACCCTGTTTTCTACCTTGTCTGCATCCTCACAACTGTGGTGGCCCTACTGCCGAGGTAATCTCCCTGACGAAATAACGAGATCTTAATTTGACAGGAGATAATCACCAGATATGACAACATTAAATTCATCACACAGCAACTTAACACTGGATGGATGGATCAATGGCCAGTGCAGTGTCCCATTAAATCTCTTTAACAATTAATTTGACAGGAGATAATCACCAGCTATGACAACATTAAATTCATCACACAGCAACTTAACACACAATGGATGGATGGATGGATGGATGGATGGATGAATGGCCAGTACAGTGTCCCATTAAAGCTCTCTAACAATTAATTTGACAGGAGATAATCACCAGTTATGACAACATTAAATACATCACACAGCAAGTTAACACACAATGGATGGATGGATGGATGGATGGATGGATGGATGGATGGATGGATGGATGGATGGATGGATGGATGGATGGATGGGTGGATGGATGGATGGATGAATGGATGGACGAATGGATGGATGGATGGCCAGTACAGTGTCCCATTAAAGCTCTCTAACAATTAATTTGACAGGAGATAATCACCAGTTATGACAACATTAAACTCATCACACAGCAACTTAACACACAATGGATGGATGGATGGATGGATGGATGGATGGATGGATGGATGGATGGATGGATGGATGGATGGATGGATGGATTGATGGATGGATGGATGGCCAGGACAGTGTCCCAATAAATCTCTCTAACAATGAATTTGACAGGAGATAATCACCAGCTATGACAACATTAAATTCATCACACAGCAACTTAACACAAAATGGCTGGATGGATGGATGGCCAGTACAGTGTCCCATTAAATCTCTCTAACAATTAATTTGACAGGAGATAATCACCAGCTACGACAACATTAAACTCATCACACAGCGACTTAACACACAATGGATGGATGGATGGCCAGTACAGTGTCCCATTAAATCTCTCTAACAATTAATTTGACAGGAGATGATCACCAGCTATGACAACATTAAATTCATCACACAGCAACTTAACACACAATGAATGGATGGATGGGCGGATGGATGGGTGGATGGGTGGATGGATGGATGGATGGATGGCCAGTACAGTGTCCTATTAAATCTATCTAACAATTAATTAAATTCATCACACAGCAACTTAACACAGTGGATGGATGGATGGATGGATGGATGGATGGATGGATGGATGGATGGATGGATGGATGGATGGATGGATGGATGGATGGATGGATGGATGGAAGGATGGAAGGATGGCCAGTACAGCGTCCCATTAAATCTCTGTAACAATTAATTTGACAGGAGATAATCACCAGCTATGACAACATTAAACTCATCACACAGTAACTTAACACACAATGGATGGATGGATGGATGGATGGATGGATGGATGGATGGATGGATGGATGGATGGATGGATGGATGGTTGGATGGTTGGATGGATGGGCAGTACAGCGTCCCATTAAATCTCTGTAACAATTAATTTGACAGGAGATAATCACCAGCTATGACAACATTAAACTCATCACACAGCAACTTAACACACAATGGATGGATGGATGGACTTTGGACATTTTTACTTGTATGTTACACAGCACAGTGATGATATATTTTGTTCTGTGCGGTCGTGTGCGATGTCGCCCCTCATTAGTGTCATTCATGATTCCATATTTTATGTATTATTTTGAAAAATTCCACTGATAACAATTAAGTTTACATTCCCTCACTTCACCGCCGCCTCTCAAAGAGCAGATATTTAGAAGGAATGCCCTGATTTACATCAAAGTGCCGCATATTTTTCACTGGCCTACTTTCTCACCACTGCACTCTCTCCCCCAGGTATGTGTTTCACGTGATGAGGAACTCTATCGCCCCCACTCCCATTGTGCAAGCCAGGCATCTGGACCAACTGGCTCCCTCCACCAGAGAAGAGTGGATCAAAGAGTGGAGAGATTTCAGAGGTGGCGGCAAGGTCAAACGCTCTGAGCTGTCCACGCCACCGTTACCTGTCCTGGATTTGACTCCCCAGTCATTAAACACTACAAATTTTCTCGGGGATGAAATCACACTGAAATCTTACACATAGTGACTAATACGAAGAAGATAATTTATTCAGAATGGATGTAACTCCTTTTGTGGAATGTTTTCTCATCATCACCAGGAAGAGAAATCCTCACTGAGTTTTGCATGTGAAATATCATTGATGGACTAAAAAAAAAAAAAAAAAAAAAAAAGCTTGTTGAACCTTTCTCCTTTACTCATAAGCTGTCACAGTGAACACGTAAGCCTGTTACATTCTTGATGGGATTTTAGGGCACATAATAAGACATGCTAAGAGCGGAGAATAGTCAAATGTGTGTTCTGTAAATGACACTTGCCTATATGATGGAATCTATAGTCGTTAAGGCTGGTCCTGCAACTACACTGTAAATATTTTTTACATTTCCTGTAACAAACTGTGTGTGTTAAACTCTTCAGATGCATAGTTAATACAAGAAAAGGTTAATTCCTTATCACAGGGAAAGGATTATGGAAATTCAATGCTTCAGCACAATCCCCGTGTAAGAAAAAAAAAAAAAAAAAAGAGGGGGTTGACTTTTCATTGGCATACTTCATTATATAGCAGCAGTGGTAGTTATGTAATGTCCCGCAACTTGCTTTTTGATCACTGCTGCCCTCTAGTGTTGGATTGGAACAACTGCAGAAATGTCAAACAGGGCCTATATAAAGAACTCTAATGAGGAAGTCATATCTGATTTGAACCATACATAGTCATCATTTTTATTAATTAATAAACATTAATAGGGAGCACGGTGATCGAGTGGTTAGCGTGCAGACCTCACAGCTAGGAGACCAGGGTTCAATTCCAGCCTGGGCCATCTCTGTGTTTCTCTCCGTGCATGCGTGGGTTTTCTGGGTTTTCTTTATGAATGTGAGTGTGAATGGTTGTTTGTCTATATGTGCCCTGTGATTGGCTGGCCACCAGTCCAGGGTGTACCCTGCCTCTCGCCTGAAGATAACTGGGATAGGCTCCAGCACCCCTCGCGACCCTCATGAGGATAAGCGGTAAAAAATGAATGAATGAATGAGTTCTCCTATTTTGTGTGGAAGTGGTAACTTTTTGGCTTCTTATTTTGTCTTCCCCCACCCTCGGCCATCTCTGTGTGGAGTTTGCATGTTCTCCATGGATACTCCCATTTCCTCCCACATTCCCAAAACATGCATGTTATATTAATAGGTTTATTTTCCCTAAAAAATATCTGAGGTTAGCTTGGTATGTTTGAAAAGGTCTTTATTTTTCTCAAGCTGCAGAGAAATAAAATGGTAAATATTCGGAGCGTCATAAGGATTGAAAGATGGTTGGGGCTTCATTAAAGTTATGGGATATATTTCTTTATTAATATATAACAAAAGAGTTATCAAAAGACATATTTTCTTCCCCTTGTAAATGTAAAGAGATAAACTTTGCATTATACTTAACTTAACTTACACTTTAATTTGCGAACAATTTAATAAATATTACAATATTATACAATAATATTATACAATATTAGTAAATGCCTCGTTTTCTAATAAAAAATATCACTACCAACTTCAGGATCTTTCAGTTGTATGCTAGATGTTAATATTGGCATGCTTTTATTTTGAAGCTTACTTTGCGTATGATTTATGCTGTGTCACTAAATCAAATTTATGTTGCTTATTTATATTTTAATCATAATAATAAGTTGGATTATGACTCGTTTTAGCGTTTGAGCAACAATTATAGGCCGTCTTAGGTAAACATCATTAATAAAATTATAAATTCAACAGCAGGTATTGCTCACAAATTAATACAATGTTTTGGTGTGGCTTTTTATTATAGCCAATCATACTGTCTGATAGGCATCTTAATACGCAACAAGATATTAGTATCATCATTATGATTTATGAATGCTCACTATACAGATTTAGACAGACAAATCTGAGCTCTTTATAAATGCAGTTTTAAAAAAAGCGGACTCGAAAGTTTATGTTTATGTACGTTTCAGCCTGCGAGCCAAGATTCAGGGTGAGTCAACAATATGGTTGCCATGGATCTCTCTCGGTCAGTTCCGCCCATTGAGACTGACGTAGCATGGCAGCGGTCGGGCACGTCGGCATGCAAAAAGGAAACAATAGAGACTCTCGCAGCCGAGTTTTATAATCTGGAAAAGGACACTCTTATTTAAGGCCGAATTTCTGCTTCCTGGTCCGCTCACAAGATGCCGCGACGTGTCGTTAAGCAAGGAAGGGTGACGCGAAGAAGCTAATGTGTCTCGTGCTGTTAGCCTGTAGCTGGCTGTCACTATACTTTTATTAAGGTGAAGGTGAGCGCTTTACTTTTCTTATTTTTTTCACTTTTTACTGAAACTTTCTTCAACTGACAGTTATCTCTAGTAAAGAATCAGCTCATTTTCGTTGTAACTTGTTACATTTGTGAAGTCATATTGTTTTTTTTCAAGTTAGAAACAAGCAGACTAATGAAGCGTACAGCGACGCTAGCAATCATGCTAGCTAGCATGTTTATGTATGATATGTCATTTTCATTCTGTTGTCTCCAACTTTTTGATATAATAGTAGCTTCCGTTGAATATTAATATTATTTTAAGTATGCGTTAAAGGCTACATTTAAGAGCATCACATGTTTGTATGTTACACAAGGGGTAGTGACAATACGTACCTCAATAGATTATCAATACGGTAAATGATAAGCTAAGCAGACTCTGTTAACTAAGTTCAAACTATTTTTTTATTATTATTACCTCTATTGATTTTATCGTCATTTGTAATAATGAATTCGTCTTTTTCTGAAGTGTAATTATATTATTTACCTGTATTTTGTTCATTGCTTCTCTTCCGTTGTAATATATACTCAGTTCTTTTTGTTTACACTTACACAATTCAACAAGCCTGAAAAGGAGCAGGCAGAAACTAGAGGTGTGGACTCAAGTTACATTTTTTTTTAAACTTTCACTCGGATTTTAGTCTGATAAAATGAAAATACTTGAGATTTTGCGTAAAATTTATTATTTCTAAAATGACAACTACTTCAACTTGCTGATATAGTTCATCTTCAAACAGCTAAAATAATGCATAAGGCTAAAAATAACCAATTAGCTAAAAATGTCATCCAATACTTCTCTACAAGAGAGGAGAAATATGATCTCAGGGAAGAAGTACATTTGAAACACTTATATGCTAGGACTACGTTAAAAAGCCATAGCATTTCAGTATAAAATAATTTAAAAAATATTTAAACTATATTAGGAAAGCAGGAAGTGAACAAATGTAACAGTTACTGATTGTAAAAGTACCAAATGAAGGGGTAGGATTTAATAAGCTTTGCTTCTTCCTACTCCTTTTGGACATGTGGAACTGTGAACTGATTATGTGATGCATTCAATTGTAATCTGATGCATGTTCAAATGAAATAAAACCATTACTATTATAAAATATGTCCCCCATTCAAAGTTCCCACCTGGTAGCTTATCATTTTTAACAACTCTGAAACTGTGGACTTGACTCGAACCCCCTTTCCATGAAATATCCACCCATTTTACATCCAATGTGTATAATGGACTTTAAGATTTTATTAACAAAAGTTCTTTTGTCTTAGGAATCATGACACAGGAAGTCGGCGTGTGTTCGGTCACCCTTGGAGTGGAGGGCATGACTTGCGGCTCATGTGTCCGGTCCATAGAACAGCGCATTGGTTCTCTCCAGGGTGTCATACACATAAAGGTAATTACTTTATTATTATTTAAGAATGCCCTGTTGTTTCACGGCAGCTACCAGGAAGTTTCTTTTTGCTGACTTGCTTCCTGTTTGGAATCATATCACATGTCGTAGTTATTTTGAAAATCCGTTTCTTGTAGTCTTTGTCTTTGACTTCAAACCAGGGTACTGTATATCTCTGTTGCTGCAAACTGTTTGTTTATTGTGCATTTAGCCCTCAAGCTGGGACTAAATTACAAACATAATGCAATTGTATGTCCGAGATGGATCTCTGCCCTTTGTCGGACTGTGACAGTTGGTCGATATGGCGCACACACAGGAAATGTCATTTGGGTGTCTTTACAGAATTTAGTCTGTGTGTGTGTGTGGGGGGGGGGGGGGGGGGTCAACCTATCGACGTGATGTTCCTTACCGCTCCTGTAAGAAAAACAAATAACTAATCCAAGAGGCAGAAACGCTCAGCGCTAAACCCCCACTACGGTTTGCAAGGCATGCCTGAGTCAAGTGATCCCTTCAGATCAGTCACATGTTTCGTCTTTGTGAGGGAAGAGAACAACTCATCATGTTGTTAAAAGCATGTGGACCCATTTTATCGTCTTTTTTTCATATTGCTGCCATAATATAGATAAGATGAGTTCATGTTTGGTGGTAAACGTACAATCATGATAGTCATAACTCTTCTATTTGTGAACCGCTGCACACAAAACGGGGAAAATTTGTCAAAACATGCACCCCATTCTATCGCCTGTGTTATTATTTTTCACCTGCCACTGTTGAGAAACCCCAAAGTTTGACGACATCAAATGAATTGACTTGAAATTTGAAATGAAAAAATAAAACATACCTTTATTTTGTAGGTGTCTTTAGAGCAGAAGAATGCCACAGTCATTTTCAAGGACAGCCAACAGAGCACAATGTCCTTGTTGGAGGCCATTGACGACATGGGCTTCGAATCAAGTTTACCTGCATCCACTTCAGCCACATGTGTCTCCACTGACAACCAGCTCATCCCCACATCAGGACTGGAACCTGCAGCCCGACAGGATGCTTTGGAGAAGCTGTCTGAGATGCTAGGAGTACTAGATGTTCAGGAGAGCCTAACTGAAGAAGGTGTCATCGTCACGTTTGTGTCATCTTTGACATCCAAGCAGCAGCTCACTGAAGTTGTCACAGACATATTGTCATCCGAGAACGCCACACTCGGTAGCCCCGTCCAAAAAGACCCGTCGGTGTCTCCGTCTCACAACACGGCAAGCAAAGCCGCGCTTGTGAAGATGAGCATTCAAGGCATGACCTGTCACTCCTGTACGACCACCATTGAGGGAAAGATTGGGAAACTGAAAGGGATTGAAAAAATTAAAGGTGAGGCCTTTGACTGATTCAATGCATGCTGTCAATCCTAAGATTTTGATTTTCACATTTAGCTTTATTTGAGAATCAAATTGTAGGTACACTTGTTAGTATGGTAATGGTAATGGTTTTATTTCATTTGAACATGCATCAGATTGCAATTGAATGCATCACATAATCAGTTCACAGTTCCACATGTCCAAAAGGAGTAGGAAGAAGCAAAGCTTATTAAATCCTACCCCTCCATGTGGTACTTTTACAATCAGTAACTGTTACATTGGTTCACTTTCTGCTTTCCTAATATATTTTTTTATTTTTATTTTTAATTTAAATTTTAACCTCTCCATCTGGTACTTTTACAATCAGTAACTGTTACATTTGTTCACTTCCTGCTTTCCAATTTTAATTTTAACCTCTCCATCTGGTACTTTTACAATCAGTAACTGTTACATTTGTTCACTTCCTGCTTTCCTATTTTAATTTTAATTTTAATTTTAATTTTAATTTTAATTTTAATTTTAATTTTAATTTTAATTTTAATTTTAATTTTAATTTTAATTTTAATTTTAATTTTAATTTTAATTTTAATTTTAATTTTAACCTCTCCATCTGGTACTTTTACAATCAGTAACTTACATTTGTTCACTTCCTGCTTTCCAATTTTAATTTTAATTTTAATTTTAATTTTAATTTTAATTTTAATTTTAATTTTAATTTTAATTTTAATTTTAATTTTAATTTTAATTTTAATTTTAATTTTAATTTTAATTTTAATTTTTAATAAAGGTTATTTCTAATTTTTAAATTTAATTATTTTTATGTATTTATTATTTTATTTTATTAAATTTAATTGAAATGCTATGGCTTTTTAACATAGTCCTAGCATAGAAGTGTTTCAAATGTACTTCTTCCCTGAGATCATATTTCTCCTCTCTTGTAGAGAAGTATTGGATGACATTTTTAGCTAATTGGTTATTTTTAGCCTTATGCATTATTTTAGCTGTTTGAAGATGAACTATATCAGCAAGTTGAAGTATTTGTCATTTTAGAAATAAGGAGTTAGTATGTTCTCTGTAGGCGGTATTATGAATTATCCTTACTGACCTTTTTTGCAGTACATTTAGCGAGTGAAGATTGCTTTTATAGTTATTACCCCCATAGTATGATGCGGTTCTATAACACTGTGAACTATTATATTGTTATAGGAACAGTATAATCTGTGTGAAATGGTTCTTGTATCGTCCAATTCAACTGTGTGTATTTTTGTTTTTCCATTCAGTCACTTTGGAGTCTCAGGAAGCAACAATAGTGTACCTGCCTTACCTCATCAGTGTCCAGACCATCATCAACCAGATTTCTTTAGCCGGCTTTAAGGCTTGTGTCAAGTCCAAACCACGCCCCCTGCAGCTATCCCTCAGTGAAGTTGAACGTTTTGTTCATACTCGAAAACCCAGCCCTTCTTCCCCGTCAGAGATTTCATCGGAGACCGAAATCTTCATTGACACCGTGCTCGTCACGCTTGCGGTGAAAGGCATGCACTGTCGATCATGTGTGGTCAATATCCAAGACAACATCTCCACGTTGCCTGGTGTATCATCTGTAGACGTCTCTCTGGAGGAGGAGAAAGCCTCCATTTGCTACGACCCCTTAAGAGTCACAGTGCTTCAGCTGCGGCAAGCAATTGAATCCCTTCCTCCGGGAAACTTCAAGACTCAACTTTGGGACTCTTCTGCCTCGTCTCCGCTTACGTTATCATCAACTCAGACGTTTGGAGCGTTCCAAGCCAAACCTGCTGTATCCCAGCCTTGCTTCAGCCAACCTCTTGCATCCACGGCGAATATACGCATTGAAGGCATGACATGCAATTCCTGTGTCCAGTCCATCGAAGGAATGATGTCTCAAAGGAAAGGTGTGATGTCAGTGAAGGTCTCACTGGCTGATCATCAGGGCGTCTTTGAATACGACCCCCTCCTGACAAGCTCAGAAGAGCTGAGGGATGCCGTAGAAGACATGGGCTTTGATGCCTTTTTACCTGGTGAGAGCTTCTGCATTGTAATGAAAATTTTGCATTGTATAATCACAATAATGACAAATATCATATTTCTGTTTGCTACCATTATGGTGACTCTATTCCACAGAGACCAATTCTCTGCTACCTGTATCGGGTCCCAGTGTCCTCAAGCCTTCCAGTGTAGCGCCTATTAAAGATAAGGACATCGACCTCCTTAAAGAGACGCCACTGGAACACCAAACGAACAAGCGAGACAAACATTCCAAGTGTTTCATCCAGATCCGAGGCATGACTTGTGCGTCCTGTGTGGCAAATATTGAACGAAACCTCAAAAATGAACCGGGTGAGTTAGCGTTTTGGCTAAAAAATGTTATATTCTCTCAATTGGAGTCACTGAAATAGAAAATATTGCACATTTTCAGGTATATTTTCCGTACTGGTAGCACTAATGGCGAGCAAGGCTGAGGTGCGGTATAACCCGGAAACGATCGACCCGATGAAGATCGCCGAGTGTGTCAAAGAGCTCGGCTTCTCCGCTTCGGTTATGGAGAACTATGAAGGTTCAGATGGGAACCTAGAATTAGTGGTGAGTAAACTATACAAATTTCCTAAAGACCTGAAGTCTTCTTGAGAAGCTGAAGTGCCGTCTTTTGTCTCTTGATTCCTCTTCCTCACTTCCTGTCAGGTCAGGGGAATGACGTGTGCCTCTTGTGTCCACAAAATTGAGTCCACCCTCATGAAAGAAAATGGGATCATATATGCCTCTGTGGCCTTAGCGACCAACAAAGCACACGTTAAGTACGACTCTGAAGTGATAGGACCAAGAGACATCATCAAGCAGATTGAGGTACAACACACTTCCTTGCTTCCTAATAAACAATTTATTTAGTACTACTCAACAACATTGTTAGTGGCATGTTGATGTTAAAGTATCATAAATAGTATTTCAACACATTCATATTCATTTGATATTGTCTCTGATGTTTGTAGAATATGGGTTTTGAAGCATCTTTGGTGAAGAGGGACCGTGCCGCCAGCCACTTGGACCACAGCAAAGAGATACGACAGTGAGAAGGATTAGGATTTGGATTTTAACAATCCGCATGCATCTAGTCATGAGAAAAAACAACAACAAACTTTTTCTGTTAACAATTTGCTTTATTGAGAATTAATGGTAATGGTTTAATTTCATTTGAACATACATCAGAATACAATTGAATGCATCACATAATCAGTTCACAGTTCCACATGTCGGCTGCATAGAGGTCAAGTGGTTAGCGCGCAGACCTCACAGCTAGGAGACCCGAGTTCAATCCCAACCTTGGCCATGTTTTGTGTGGAGTTTGCATGTTCTCTCCGTGCATGCGTGGGTTTTCTCCGTGTACTCCGGTTTCCTCCCACATTCCAAAAACATGCTAGGTTAATTAGCGACTCCAAATTGTCCATAGGTATGAATGTGAGTGTGAATGGTTGTTTGTCTATATGTGCCCTGTGATTGGCTGGCCACCAGTCCAGGGTGTACCCCACCTCTCGCCGAAAGACAGCTGGGATAGGCTCCAGCACCGTGACCCCCGTGAAGATAAGTGGTAGAAAATGAATGAATTAACAAATAATCAGGGCTGCACAGTGGACGAGTGGTTAGCGCGCAGGCCTCACAGCTAGGACACCCGAGTTCAATCCCACCCGACCATCTCTGTGTGGAGTTTGCATGTTCTCCCCGTGCATGCGGGGTTTTCTCCGTGTACTCCGGTTTCCTCCCACATTCCAAAAACATGCTAGGTTAATTAGCGACTCCAAATTGTCCATAGGTATGAATGTGAGTGTGAATGGTTGTTTGTCTATATGTGCCCTGTGATTGGCTGGCCACCAGTCCAGGGTGTACCCCGCCTCTCGCCTGAAGATAACTGGGATAGGCTCCAGCACCCCTACGACCCTGACCCTCGTGAGGATAACCAGTAGAAAATGAATGAAGAATGTAAATGTAACTATAGGGGTGCTAGAACATGTTTACAGGGCTCTCATAATGTATTTAGAAGCTCATAAACAGGTTTTCTATACTATAAAAAAATTAATTCCGTTTATGAATAAGGAATCCTACTTGGTGAATGGTTGTGTGTCTATACGTGCCCTGTGATTGGCTGGCCACCAGTCTAGGGTGTACCCCGCCTCTCACCCGAAGACAGCTGGGATAGGCTCCAGCACCCCCCTCCGCAACCCTTGTGAGGATAAGCGGTAGAAAATGAATGAATGAATGTAAATGTGACTATAGGGGTGCTAGAATATGTTTAGAGGGCTCTCATAATGTCAAATAATGTATTTAGAAGCTCGTAAAAAGGTTTCCTATACTACAAAACAACAGCAACATCAACAAACGAGGGATTGCTTGTAACGGCCTGTGATTGGCTGGCCACCAGTCCAGAGTGTACCCTGCCTCTCGCCCGAAGACTGCTGGGATAGGCTCCAGCACCCCCGCGACCCTCGTGAGGAGAAGCGGTAGAAAATGAATGAATGAATGAGTTCCTGTTGTCCAAAAGGAGTAGGAAGAAGCAAAGCTTATTGAATCCCACTACTTTTATCCTACTTTTACAATCAGTAACTGTTACATTTGTTCACTTTCTGCCTTTCTAATATAATTTTAAAAAAATTTAATTTTATTTTATAAATTTGTATAAATTTTTATAATTTTTTATATATTTTTATAATTTTTTATAAAAAAAATTTTTTATTTTTTTTGTCACGTACCAAAGTACGAGGTGATCATACAATGATCATACAATGAAAGCTTTCTTAAAAAGCAACCACACATTAACACATCTATTTTCTATGTCACAACAACATGACGTCATCCACACTTTCACTTTCAATAACACAAGTCTCTCTGTTCTCTGAGGTGGAGGAAATCGTTCCTGGTGAGCCTCATATTCTGTGTGCCGGTGATGGGTATGATGACGTACATGATCATCATGGACCACCAGATGAGCATTTCACACCAACATAATACCACAGCTGAAGACCGCAACCTCTTCCACTCTACCATGTTCCTGGAAAGACAACTTCTCCCGGGCCTCTCCGTCATGAACTTGCTGTCTTTCCTCTTCTGTGTCCCCGTGCAGGTAAGTCAGTCGCTTAACTGCATGTGGAACCGTGGCATTTCTCATAATAGCGTGGTCTCTTTTCAGTTTATCGGCGGTCGCTACTTCTACATTCAAGCCTACAAAGCAGTGAAGCACAGATCTGCCAACATGGATGTACTTATAGTACTGGCGACCTCCATCGCCTTCACATATTCCTTAATCGTACTCATAGTGGCCATGGTGGAGAAAGCAAAAGTCAACCCCATCACCTTCTTTGACACGCCACCTATGCTCTTTGTCTTCATCTCATTGGGACGCTGGTTGGAACAGATAGCTAAGGTTCGACTTCATGATAAGACATTCAAAGTACTATGTTAAAATACTATGACTTAGTAACGTGGATTTGTATTTTTTTTTTTTTTTTTTTTTTCAGAGCAAAACATCTGAGGCGTTATCCAAGCTGATGTCTCTCCAAGCTACTGAAGCCACAGTGGTTTCACTCGGTAGCAACTCCTCCATTTTAAGGTACAGCATTAAGCATATCATGAATTTATCTTAGTATAGCTGATATGTAGGGCGGCACGGTGGTCTAGGGGTTAGCACGCGGACCTCACAGATAGGAGACCAGGGTTCAATCCCACCCTCTCTGTGTGGAGTTTGCATGTTCTCCCCGTGCATGCGTGGGTTTTCTCCGGGTACTCCGGTTTCCTCCCACATTCCAAAAACATGCTAGGTTAATTAGCGACTCCAAATTGTCCATAGGTATGAATGTGAGTGTGAATGGTTGTTTGTCTATATGTGCCCTGTCATTGGCCCTGTACCCCGCCTCTCGCCCAAAGACAGCTGGGATAGGCTCCAGCACCCCCCGCAACCCTCGTAAGAATAAGCAGTAGAAAATGAATGAATGAGTTCTCCTCCTATTTTGTGTGGAAGTGGTAACTTTTTGGCTTCTTATTTTGTCTTTCCCCCACCCTCGGCCATCTCTGTGTGGAGTTTGCATGTTCTCCCCGTGCATGCGTGGGTTTTCTCCGGGTACTCCGGTTTCCTCCCACATTCCAAAAACATGCTAGGTTAATTAGCGACTCCAAATTGTCCATAGGTATGAATGTGAGTGTGAATGGTTGTTTGTCTATATGTGCCCTGTGATTGGCAACCTGGCGACCAGTCCAGGGTGTACCCCGCCTTACGCCCGAAGACAGCTGGGATAGGCTCCAGCACCCCCCGCGACCCTCGTGAGGAAAAAGCGGTAGAAAATGAATGAATGAATGAAAAGCTGATATGTAGATTCCCCACAAATCATGTGACGTACACACGTGTTCCATGCGTCTTGTTGCAGTGAGGAGCAGGTAGATGTTGAACTGGTGCAGAGAGGAGATGTGGTAAAAGTAGTTCCCGGAGGAAAGTTTCCCGTCGATGGAAGAGTTATTGAAGGGCATTCCATGGCGGATGAGTCTCTCATTACAGGTTGGTGATACTCGAAAAAAATCCATGTAATTTTTTTTTTTTTTTGGAGCTTGAAAACTTAACGAGAAAGTCATTGGTGCTTTGGAACCTCAGGTGAAGCCATGCCTGTGACTAAGAAACCTGGGAGTTTTGTGATTGCGGGCTCCATTAACCAGAACGGCTCCCTGTTGGTCAGCGCGACACATGTTGGCATGGACACCACGCTGTCACAGATTGTCAAACTTGTTGAAGAGGCTCAAACCTCAAAGGTGCGTCATGGGAATCTGGATTCAGCGTTTATGTTGCTTCTTGCTTGTGGTTTATTTTATTCTCAATTCTCCATTTTGTTTTTAGGCTCCCATTCAGCAGTATGCGGATAAGATCAGTGGCTACTTTGTACCCTTCATCGTCGGGGTGTCAGTCCTGACATTGATTTCCTGGATTGTAATTGGGTTCCTGGATTTCCCTCTTGTGGAAAAGTACTTTCCAGTGAGTATTATTGCGAGTTTAATTATAACATGTTACTTATTTGTGTACAGAAGTGATCAGAATCAGAAATTGATTATTGCCAGGTACAGTAAACCTCGGATATATCGGAAATTCGCTCACAACGGACAGATAAAAAAAGAACCGATTTTTCTGTAATGCATTTCCAATAAAAATTCATTGCATATATCGAATTTTTTATAACGGATTTCGCCTATTTCGGACAAAATCTCCAGTCCCGTTCCAATGCATTTCCATTAAATTTCCCTCGCATATATCGGATGGCCGCATCGTGGCGCTCCGATTCGCCGAATCGTGACAGGCCGCTATACGACGTCATTTGCAGCGTTGCCTGCGTGTCCAAGTACATTGGAAACATAGTCAAGGAAGTGCCTTTTTATAACGGATAAAATCCGATTTACGCATATACCGGATATAAATCCGATATATGCGTAAAACGGACATTTTCCGGTATACGCATATAACGGATTTCGCTTATATCGGACAAAACCAGTGGGAACAATTGAATCCGATATATCCGAGGTTTACTGTATAATCAAACACATACTCGGAATTTGTTTTGATGAAGTCGGTGCAGATACATCTATTTAAAAAAAAATGGAAATACAAAATTTACATAATAAACAGTATAAATATATGTAAACAGTGTATTTTTTTGTTTGTTATTTCGGAAGTGCAGTCTGATTGTTTTTCCTAAGAGTCCAAACTTAGCGTTAATGTAACGCATATAGTGAGTATCAAAGAGGCACAATGAGGCAGAGGTGGGGTGTGAGGAGTGTCGGGAGGGGGGGGGGTTCGGGCCTTGTTGATGAGGCCTCACGATGAAAATGTGATTGAAATAGAAATAATATTAGATATTATTATGAAACTGCATTAGCCTTACCATTAAAATACATTGGGTACTCTCTGCTGATAAGGAGTAAACATCACTGTTCAATTGAATCTTCTTATATTGTTTCATTTCCTGCTCTTTAGCATTACTAAAGACAGTAAAGGTGAAAATGTTTGTAGTTTAACTATGAAAAAAAAAACAATTTCTCCTTGCAGGGTTACGACAAGAGCATCTCCAGGGCAGAGGCGGTGATTCGTTTTGCCTTCCAGGCTTCCATTACTGTCTTATGCATCGCCTGCCCTTGTTCCCTCGGCCTTGCAACCCCGACGGCCGTAATGGTGGGCACTGGGGTTGGAGCTCAGAATGGCATCCTGATAAAAGGAGGGGAACCTCTGGAGATGGCACATAAGGTATGTCAATAACAACTCCGGTGCTGTATAGTATTAAGGCACTTAACCCTTAAATGCATGAGTGACTGGACCCTACACTCTTCCATAAGTGGGTCAAAAATGACCCATACTAGAATCAATGCCTTTTTATGACAATTTTGCCGTTTTGGTTAGGAATAATAACTTGTATGATATTTAGTATTATATTTAGGAGTTGATAAGAATCAAACGTTCCTATTGGATTCCATAGAAAATGCATGCAGGTCATTTTTGACCCACTTATGGAAGGTTGGGGTAGTAACACAAAAACTAAAATTTCTTAAAATGTATAAAAGGTAAGTTAAAAATGTGAATGGCATGATATCAAAAACATGTTTTTAAGGAATACCTGGAATATGAAATGATAAAAAATGTTGATTACGAAAATATTTCAAGAAAACAACCTGACCGGGTCATTTTTGACCCACTTATGGAAGGTTGGGGTAGTAACACAAAAACAAAAAATTTTTAAAAGGTAAGGTAAAAATGTGAACGGCATGATTTCAAAAACTTGTTTTTTGAGGAATACCTGGAATATGAAATGATACAAAATTTTAATTTCGAAGATATATCAAGAAAACAACCTGACCGGGTCATTTTTGACCCACTTTTGGAAGGTTGGGGTAGTAACACAAAAACTAAAATTTCTTAAAATGTATAAAAGGTAAGTTAAAAATGTAATGGCATGATATCAAAATCATGTTTTTTGAGGAATACCTGGAATATGAAATAAAAAAATTCATATTCCAAAGATATTTCAAGAAAACAACCTGACCGGGTAATTTTTGACCCACTTATGGAAGGTTGGGGTCGTAACACAAAAACAAAAATTTCTGAAAATGTATAAAAGGTAAGTTAAAAATGTGAATGGCATGATATCAAAAACATGTTTTTTGAGGGAATACCTGGAATATGAAATGATACATTTTTTTTCATTATGAAGATATTTCAAGAAAACAACCTGACTGGGTCATTTTTGACCCACTTATGGAAGGTTGGGGTAGTAACACAAAAACTAAAATTTCTTAAAATGTATAAAAGATAAGTTAAAATGTGAATGGCATGATATCAAAAACATGTTTTTTGAGGAATACCTGGAATATGAAATGATAAAAAAATGTTCATTACGAAAATATTTCAAGAAAACAACCTGACCGGGTCATTTTTGACTCACTTATGGAAGGTTGGGGTAGTAACACAAAAACAAAAAAATCTTAAAAGGTAAGTTAAAAATGTCAATGGCATGATTTCAAAAACTTGTTTTTTTTAGGAATACCTGGAATATGAAATTTAATTACGAAAATATTTCAAGAAAACAACCTGACCGGCTCATTTTTGACCCACTTATGGAAGGTTGGGGTAGTAACAGAAAAACAAAAATTTCTTAAAATGTATAAAAGGTAAGTTAAAAATGTGAACGACATGATATCAAAAACATGTTTTTTGAGGAATACTGGAATATGAAATGATACATTTTTTTTCATTATGAAGATATGTCAAGTAAACAACCTGACTGGGTCATTTTTGACCCACTTATGGAAGGTTGGGGTAGTAACACAAAAACAAAAATTTCTTAAAATGTATAAAAGGTAAGTTAAAAATGTGAATGGCATGATATCAAAAACATGTTTTTGAGGAATACCTGGAATATGAAATGATAACAAAAATTAATTACAAAGATATTTCAAGAAAACAACCTGAACGGGTCATTTTTGACCCACTTATGGAAGGTTGGGGTAGTAACACAAAAACTAAAATTTCTTAAAATGTATAAAAGATAAGTTAAAAATGTGAATGGCATGATATCAAAAACATGTTTTTTGAGGAATACCTGGAATATGAAATAATAAAAAAAATTCATTATGAAGATATTTCAAGAAAACCACCTGACCGGGTCATTTTTGACCCACTTATGCATCTAAGGGTTAATTAGCTTTTTTTCAAACAGACTTAACTTAGGTGAAAATACAATGTGGTGACTAAAAGCAGCCATCCCTGCACAGGTCCAGTCAGTAGTGTTTGATAAGACGGGAACCATTACCTATGGCGCTCCAAAAGTGATCCAGGTCAAGATAGTCGTGGAAGGCAACAAAATGCCTCGCTCTCGGCTGCTCGCCATCGTGGGGACGGCTGAGAACAACAGTGAGCATCCTCTGGGAGCGGCTATCACCAAGTACTGCAAACAGGTAAATTTCCAGAGTGTATATGTTCTACAGAACATTTGTGTATATGACAATACTGTACTATGCAGGAACTCGCCACAGAGTCGCTTGGAACATGCACAGACTTCCAAGCTGTGCCGGGTTGCGGCATTCGGTGTCAGGTCAGCAACACGGAGATGCTATCAAAGCACACGGATAGCGACAGCGAGGATAACAACCAGCGCAACAGCGTCCTTGTTCAGATCAGCGATACCTGCACTTCGACCAGCGCCCATCCTCTTATTATGGACCCACAGCCACTTAGTACGCCATGATATTAATACTTGATATCTGCTTGTTTTTGTGACGTTACTCAAGTGTTTTGTATGTGTAGGTATTGTGCAGACTGCAAGCTACGTCGTTCTAATTGGAAATCGAGAGTGGATGAGCAGGAATGGTCTACAAGTCCGACCCGATATTGATGACGCCATGACAGAGCATGAGCGCAGAGGACGCACAGCGGTCCTAGTCGCCATAGACAGTGAGTGTATAAAATATTATATTATTATAATAATAATAATAATAATTATTATTATTATTATTACTATTATTCTACCGCTTTTTCCTCACAAGGGTCGCGGGGGTGCTGGAGCCTATCCCAGCTGTCTTCGGGCGGGGTACACCCTGGACTGGTGGCCAGCCAATCACATGGCACATATAGACAAACAACCATTCACACTCACATTCATACCTATGGACAATTTGGAGTAGCCAATTAACCTAGCATGTTTTTGGAATGTGGGAGGAAACCGGAGTACCCGGAGAAAACCCACGCATGCACGGGGAGAACATGCAAACTCCACACAGAGATGGCCGAGGGTGGGGAAAGACAAAATAAGAAGCCAAAAAGTTACCACTTCCACACAAAATAGGAGGAGAACTCAATTCATTCATTTTCTACTGCTTACTCTCATGAGGGTCGTGCTGGAGCCTATCCCAGCTGTCTTGAGGCGAGAGGCGGGATACACCCCGGACTGGTGGCCAGCCAATCACAGGGCACATATAGACAAACAACCATTCACACTCACATTCATACCTATGGACAATTTGGAGTCGCTAATTAACCTAGCATGTTTTTGGAATGTGGGAGGAAACCGGAGTACCCGGAGAAAACCCACGCATGCACGGGGAGAACATGCAAACTCCACACAGAGATGCCCGAGGGTGGAATTGAACCCTGGTCTCTTAGCTGTGAGGTCTGTGCGCTAACCCCTAGACCACCGTGCCGCCTGTATAAAATATAAACTTGCTTATCTTTAATGGATTAAAAAAAAAATATTACACTTCCTTTTTAGATCTTCTGTGTGCCATGGTCGCCATAGCAGACACCGTAAAACCAGAAGCTGAGCTAGCAGTCCAGACTCTTACCAACATGGGCCTGGAAGTGGTTCTGATGACGGGAGACAACAGCAAGACCGCACGGGCCATTGCGGCACAGGTGAGCCAACAATCTGACCCAACATTGAGAACCCACCATTGACGTCACTTGTGTGATTTCCCCTTCCTGTCAGGTGGGCATCAGGAAGGTGTTTGCGGAGGTGCTGCCCTCCCACAAGGTGGCCAAAGTGGAGCAGCTCCAGCAGGCGGGAAAGAGGGTTGCCATGGTGGGAGACGGCATCAACGACTCTCCGGCTCTGGCAATGGCCGACGTGGGCATCGCCATAGGAACCGGAACAGATGTGGCGATTGAGGCAGCAGATGTGGTGTTGATCAGGGTGCGAACATTTTTTTTAGTTCTCATATTTCCTGTTTTTTTTTATTCATAGCTCGTGTTATGTTTGTGTGACAGAATGACCTCCTGGATGTCGTCAGCAGCATTGACCTTTCTAAAAAGACGGTCAAGAGGATCAGGATCAACTTTGTCTTTGCACTCATCTACAACCTGGTTGGCATTCCCATCGCTGCAGGTACATGACCTTGATGGTATCTAGGATTCCAAAGGGTACATTAAAAAAAAATACAAATTGTGAGAAAGAAGTTGTAAGTGATCAAGAATAAAGAATAGAACACCAACATCTCTATACCTCCATTATAATAATATAATCAGGTACTATCATTAAAACCCTTGTTGATGAACCCAAAAAGACTATAGGGGTGTTATTGTATGTCTAAAGGGCTCTAACCATATTAAAAACCATATGTAGCAGGTCTGTAGTATGCTCTAAATACAAAAATATTTGATATATAAATAAGGAATCCTACTTTAAAATTAACCAATAAACGAGGGATTACTGTAATATAATAAGCTTTATGTGAGTATCGATGCAGTTATGGCTCAAACTTTAAATTATTATTATTTATTCAAAATTTGTTTAAATTTATTTAAATTATTTGTGCAATTTACTGTTTACGATGTACATTGTTGTTCATATTTGATGTCATCTATTTATTCACCACATTATTATTACATCAGTCCACATCTATCTATCTATCTATCTATCTAGTATCTATCTATCTAGTATCTATCTATCTATCTATCTATCTAGTTTCTATCTAGTATCTATCTATCTATCTAGTATCTATATATCTAGTATCTATCTATCTAGTATCTATCTATCTATCTATCTAGTTTCTATCTAGTATCTATCTATCTATCTAGTATCTATATATCTAGTATCTATCTATCTAGTATCTATCTATCTAGTATCTATCTAGTATCTATCTAGTATCTATCTAGTATCTATCTAGTATCTATCTATCTAGTATCTATCTAGTATCTATATATCTTTCTAGTATCTATCTTGTATCTATATATCTAGTATCTATCTAGTATCTATAGTATATCTATCTAGTATCTATCTAGTATCTACCTATCTAGTATCTATCTAGTATCTATCTAGTATCTATCTATCTAGTATCTATATATCTATGTAGTATCTATCTATCTATCTATCTAGTATCTATCTAGTATCTATCTATCTAGTATCTATCTATCTAGTATCTATATATCTTTCTAGTATCTATCTTGTATCTATATATCTAGTATCTATCTAGTATCTATAGTGTATCTATCTAGTATCTACCTATCTAGTATCTATCTAGTATCTATCTAGTATCTATAGTATATCTATCTAGTATCTATCTAGTATCTACCTATCTAGTATCTATCTAGTATCTATAGTATATCTATCTAGTATCTATCTAGTATCTACCTATCTAGTATCTATCTAGTATCTATCTATCTAGTATCTATCTAGTATCTATCTATCTAGTATCTATATATCTATGTAGTATCTATCTATCTATCTATCTATCTATCTATCTATCTATCTATCTATCTATCTATCTATCTATCTATCTAGTATCTATCTAGTATCTATCTATCTAGTATCTATATATCTATGTAGTATCTATCTATCTATCTATCTAGTATCTATCTATCTAGTATCTATCTAGTATCTATATATCTATGTAGTATCTATCTATCTATCTATCTAGTATCTATCTATCTAGTATCTATCTAGTATCTATCTAGTATCTATCTATCTAGTATCTATCTATCTATCTATCTATCTAGTATCTATCTAGTATCTATCTATCTAGTATCTATCTAGTATCTATCTATCTAGTATCTATCTAGTATCTATCTAGTATCTATCTATCTAGTATCTATCTAGTATCTATCTATCTAGTATCTATCTAGTATCTATCCATTTAGTATCTATCCATCTATCCATCCATCTATCTACCATCCATCCATCCATCCAACTATTGGGAATGACTAAAACATTGCAGCTACATTTAATTTTCGTGACCCTTGAGGGTGCAGATATGGGTCATTTGTACTATTTATCTTGTTCACACAGTATGTATTTATACAATGCAGAGTACCGTGTTTGTACTAAAAGTACTTTGAATCTGCAAAATATTTTTTTCAACCATATTTAACTCTGCAATTTTGCAAGTGTCTTACTTATTTTTGTCAGTTCATAATCTTCATGAAGATGTGTTACGTTGGAACTCGTGTGTCCTCAGGTGTGTTCCTTCCTATTGGTCTGGTGTTACAGCCGTGGATGGGCTCTGCTGCCATGGCGTTGTCTTCTGTCTCTGTGGTTTTGTCCTCCCTTCTTCTGAAATGGTAATCAGCCCTTTTTTGATATGAATACATTCTTTAAATATTCAAATCTGCACACACATGCTCAGCCTTCTCCCTGTCTGTCTGTCTGCAGCTACACCAAGCCCAGTGCGGAGAAGCTGGAGGCCCGATTGGGCAACACCAGGCGACAGGGCAGCCTCTCCGACGTCAGCGTCCATATCGGCATGGGCGAGCTACGACGACCCTCTCCTAAGCTCAGCCTCCTCGACCGCATCGTCAACTATAGCCGGGCGTCCATCAACTCGCTGCGCTCCGACAAGCACTCGATCCACAGCTTGGTCCTCAGCGAGCCCGACAAGCACTCGCTCCTGGTGGGGGAGGCTCAGTGTGAAGAGGAGTTCTGCTGAAGTTTACGTGGTCCGCCAAATGTTTGAAGGAGCTTCACGTTGTTAAAGGCCTTAGCTTCGTGCTGCGGGTGCACTCGGCTTCTTGTGTATCTTCACGCTCAACCAGCTGATCGCAAGCACTTCCGAGCACGCTTCACATCTTTTTTGTTGAAGTCTGAGCTCTAGGGCGCCCTCTCCGAGACGCCGTCTTAACACTTTGCTGTGTTTTTGGTCCAAAAGAGTGACCCCAAAGAATTCCAAAAGCCTATCCAAAGACATGTTTTTAGCCCTTTTCCCCTTCTGTGTTGTTTAATTGTGATATTTATATTTACCTTATTTATCTTCTTCTCCATTGAAATCAACGTGGGGCAAAAACGGGAATGCAAACCTTGCAGAAGTTGCATTTTAAAATCTCAACAAGTATCATCAGTCAGTGATGCTTTAGAGTGAAGATGGCGGATGTAGTCCGTGTTAGTGCCCGTTGGAAAATCCAGCACATTCCAAAGAGCGCACCTCGGACACGACAGGCTTTATATGTTTCCGTGGCAACGGTGTACGTGTCAGCCTGCAGCTGCTTAACTAATGATGGGATCTGTTTGTGTTTCTCACATCTTCATTTGCTGTTACACGAGAACGTCTCTGTGCTGAGATTTGGCTCATTGCCGTGCTGTTTGTCTTCTACACGCCATTGTTAAGTGCATTAGTACAAGTTGGATGGCGTTAGCGTTACTGCTTCAGAGCGTATGGCCGTAGTGTCACGTTATCATTTAATAATCAAATGCGTAGAAATTATATCATCTGAAGCACTAACTGAATGTTACGGGTGGTCACTGGGGGTGTCACAAGGTTGTAACGTGATAAGATTTCTCATTCAGAAAAAAAGATGTCATGGGCACTAGGCCTGGGACGAATTAATTAATTAGATAATTAGTTAATTTTAATTAATTTAACAATTAATTTTAATTAATTTAACAATTAGTTAATTTTAATTAATTTAACAATTAGTTAATTTTTATTAATGTAACAATTAATTAATTTTAATTACTTTGACAATTAATTTAAATAACTTTGACAATTAATTTTAATTGATAATTAATAAAATTTAATTGATTTGATAATAAAATTTAATTGATTTGATAATAAAATTAAATTAATGTAATAATTAATTAAACCCAATTAATAAAAATTAACCCGATAATTTTGCCATGTATGTATGCCTGTTTTCCTCATCTGTCGCCTCCAGATAGGAAGAGGGTTCACTCTGTGCATTTCTTTCAGCACCTCAGTGTGTTTGTTCCCCAGAACAACAACTCGGTGGGTGGAGGCGGGGCCGCTAGCATGCACACAAAGTGCTGAAAATGAAACATTGTATAAATTAAATTTGTAGAGTTGTATATGTGCAGTATATTGTGATGTATATTATAAGAATTCTCATTCAGAAAAAAAATGTGGGCACTAGGTATGGGACGAATTAATTAAATTTAATTAATTTGATAATTAATTAAATTAAAAAAAAATTTAATTTGATAATTAATTAAATGTAATTAAATTTGATTAAATTTAATTAAATTTAATTAATTTGATAATTCCTTCAATTTAAATTAATGTGATAATTCATTAAATTTTATTAATGTGATAATTCATTAAATTTAATTGATTTGATAATGCATTAAACCCAATTAATGAAAATGAATTAGATAATTTTGCCATGTATGTGTGCCTGTTTTCCTCATCTGTCACCTCCAGATAGGAAGAGAGTTCACTCTGTGCATTTCTTTCCGCACCTTAGTGTGTTTGTTCCCTAGAACAACGACTCGGTGGGTGGAGGCGGGGCCGCTAACATGCACACAAAGTGCTGAAAATGAAACATTGTACAAATTAAATTTGTAGATTATAGTATATTTTTTAATTGAATTTCTATTTTCTTTATGATGTTAAAATCTTGTTGCGTTGACCCAATCTTGTGTATCGTCTCGTGACACCCCTAGTGGCTACAGTTGTAATTACTGCTTTAGTTTCAGCCTTTTTAAATGTCTACAGTGCAGCCCGGTTTTAGTTTTTATGTAATTGCTGCCTCATTCCGTAGACGCATCGCCTTCCGAAGCGCCATGCCGGCCTGTTTGAACAACATAGTGCGTCTCTGTCTGCCGCCAAAATAAGCTTTGGCAACGCTCTGATTGTTCTTCTAAACATATTGTGCCTTGGAATTAAAATCAAAAACATTACCAGAAGGTGGCGCACTCCAGTTCATCCGGTTCATTTTATTTTCATCAAGATCACATCAATACTGCACAACCAAATGCCATTTCATCTAAATCTTTTTTTTTTTTTTTTTTGTACAAATACATCATGTGATTTGTATCACTTCCTGTACAGTGGAACCTCACAAGTCAGACAAAACTTGGGGCTCGAACCATCAGAATCAAAAAAAAGGGTTTGACTTTGCTTTTTCTTTGACTGCTGTGGGTTTGCTGTGATGCCATGTGATTATGACAGAAATTGTAGTGATAACCATAGACATTTCTTTTCAAAATGTACAAACGTACAGTAGATTCTAGTTTATTGCAAACTACTGCAAGTTAATACAATTTACTATGAATTTTGAATACGTTTCAGTGCTACTGCAAGTGTTCTTTGTCAACAATTACACGGTATGTTTTCGTAGTTAGAACATGGAAAAACCTGTTTATGACTTTCTATGGGTTTTACCATTGTTCTAGATGTGAAATAACATTCCTGTAGTTTTTTGGGGGGGGACTAATAGGCCACAGCCAACCACGAAACAGCCATCATTTATGAATGATGAAGACCCACGATAGAATGAAGGAGTGATGACGAATGTACGACACTCGGTGCTCTGAAAATAACTTCCTGTTTGTCTTCAAAGGGTGAGTAGTTTTACTTTATTTTACTTTAATTGTTGCGTTTGTGTGTTCGTGTTGAGTCTTCAAACAACTTCTTTGACTTTAAGGGAATATTTATTAAGGACAGTTTAAGCCTTAATGGACACAGACATGAAATGTCAAGTAGGTGAGTAATTTTACTTTATTTTACTTTAATTGTTGCGTTTTGTCTGTTCGTGTTGAGTCTTAGAACAACTTGTTTGACTTTAAGGGTTCCACTGTGAAACTTTATGAATATTTATTAAGAACAGTTTAGGCCTTGCCTTAATGGACACAGACATGAAATGTCAAGTAGGTGAGTAGTTTTACTTTATTTTACTTTGATTGTTGTGTTTGTTTGTTTGTGTTGAGTCTTAGAACAACTTGTTTGACTTTTAAGGGAATATTTATTAAGTACAGTTTAGGCCTTAATGGACACAGACATGATATGTCAAGTAGGTGAGTAGTTTTACTTTATTTTACTTTAATTGTTGCGTTTGTCTGTTTGTGTTGAGTCTTCGAACAACTTGTTTGACTTTAAGGGAATATTTATTCAGGACAGTTTAAGCCTTAATGGACACAGACATGAAATGTCAAGTAGGTGAGTAATTTTACTTTATTTTACTTTGATTGTTGCGTTTGTTTGTATTGAGTCTTCAAACAACTTGTTTGACTTTAAGGGTTCCACTGTGAAGCTTTATGAATATTTATTAAGGACAGTTTAAGCCTTAATGGACACAGACATGTAATGTAAATATGAAAATAGTATTATTGTGCTACTCCCTCAGTTGGTAAAAGGTGATCTGTGAAAAAAACACCGGTGGGGGACCACCGTGGTCCAAAAAAAAAAAAAATTGCAGCATTTCATTTCAGAGTCCCAACATTGTGCTTTTTCTGGTCAAAAAGATGTGGCTATAGCAGGAAAATGTTACATTCAGTTCACCTTGATGACGAGAACAAAAGTCACTTAATACCAGTTAGGGAACAGCAACCAAACATCTCCGGAAACACCAAATAAAGTCACTTGTACGGTACAACAATAATAGATTTTTGATTATATTAAAACATTTTTACAGTGATCACACCGTGAGCGATGGAATCCACGTTCACTAACATTTCATGTAAACATTTGCCTTCAGTGGATGAAATTATAAATTAACACTTGCTTGTGAGTTTGGTGGCTAGTTTGGATCCCTCCCCTCCCTTTCTTCTCTCATCCCTGATTTTAGAACAGGCCAAGGAAACATAAACGGGATTCAGGATCTTCATATGCAGGATGAAGGTGTATTATAGGACCGCCACAGTCAGTGGTATGATAAGACCGCCACAGCCTAGGTAGGTGTCATCTATCTATCTATGTATTATTATTCTGCTTTCTGTCAAAAACTGTGTAACACTGCTAGATCTTAATACAATAATCTGACATGATTCTGAATCATAATGTGCAAGAAAATCATCTTAACGTGTACCAAGTACTCATGTCGATAATAATACTTTTAAAAAATTAATTCTCCTTAATCTAAAACTACTTTGACCCTAACAGGATGTTGTGGATAACATACAATTTTGAAATGACACTTTTTTACAAGGAATGTAGATTATTTAATATGAGAATTTGTCACCGCAGTTCCTCAAATGGTGGTCCCCGCGCCCCAATTCAACACCGCTTGGTTTTAATGACGCTTTACAAGAAGGTACACAAAATTATAGTAGTACCGACCTAACCACGAATCATTAGTTTCTCAGTGTTTTTGTGTACCTTTTATTGTTAAGACATGGCATCTGTAAAGCTGACGACTAAGAAGAGCACATTCTGGAGACGCTTCAGTACTGATTGGAAAATAATTAGCGATTGGAAAACAACAATGGAATGAAACAGGGCGGCATAGCGGTCGAGTGGTTAGCGTGCTAACCTCATAGCTAGGAGACCAGGGTTCAATCCCACCCTCGGCTATCTCTGTGTGGAGTTTGCATGTTCTCCCCGTGCATGTGTGGGGTTTTTTTCTCCGGTTTCCTCCCACATTCCAAAAACATGCTAGGTTAATTGGCGACTCCAAATTGTCCATAGGTATGAATGTGAGTGTGAATGGTTGTTTGTCTATATGTGCCCTGTGATTGGCTGGCTGGCCACCAGTCCAGGGTGTACCCCGACCCTCTCCTGAAGACGGCTGGGATAGGCTCCAGCACTGCCCACGACCCTCGTGATGATAAGCAGTAGAAAATGAATGAGTTCTCCTCCTATTTTGTGTGGAAGTGGTAACTTTTTGGCTTCTTATTTTGTCTTTCCCGCCCCTCGGCAGTCTCTGTGTGGAGTTTGCATGTTCTCCCCGTGCATGCGTGGGTTTTCTCCGGGTACTCCGGTTTCCTCCCACATTCCAAAAACATGCTAGGTTAATTAGCGACTCCAAATTGTCCATAGGTATGAATGTGAGTGTGAATGGTTGTTTGTCTATATGTGCCCTGTGATTGGCTGGCTGGCCCCCAGTCCAGGGAGTACCCCGCCTCTCGCCTGAAGACAGCTGGGATAGGCTCCAGCACCCCCCGCGACCCTCGAATGAATGAATGTTGTAATATACAGTGGAACCTTGGTTAGTGTCATTATTGTAACGGAAATGGACGCTAACCGAATCAGTTTTCATAATAATGGATTTGATTTCATGTTTCACTGCTTAGTCTCACACACTGGTGGTGGTGGTTATCTATATCTGTAGTCACAGCTACCGTTGGGTAGTCTGACGGACACGGCAACAGTGACAGGTGGAGGATGCTAACCAAGGTTCAACTCTATGTGATTTGAATCATTGTATAAATATACACGATTCCTGTTACTCCATTTGAGGAAATGTGGTGAGTATTTTTGGACGATGCGAGGAGTGGCTGCTGGTGCAGAATAAATACAAATGATGAACACTGATATCTTGAAGGTATCAAATAGCACCGAGTTGGTCCGTTAATGGTCGTCGCCATTTTGAAAAAAAAGCACGGGTCCCTGGAGTAGTCGAGAAGCTTTTTCAGTGACGCTCATTTGGCAACAATATGTACTAAATATACTAAAATGAGGTAATGTGGATTTAGTACAATTATGAATATTTAGTGGCTAAAATTGTTAAAAAAACAAACACATTGTGGCAGTAAAAAAATTAAAAATGACACTGACAAAAGCAACACAGAATTATTCGATATCTGCGTGAAATGACGAGACGCAACCTTAACTGCGGCACACTGAATGAGGAGGGCTGGCGTTAAAGAGGCCGGGATGGGCGGGGCCCTCATAGCCCTTTGTTGAAGTAGACCCTCTCCAGGCCTGGGTGGCTGGCCCGGATCTTCTCCTGCAGCTCAGGTTCCAGGCGGCTAACCGATATGGAGCTGGAGGACAGGCAGGGACGTTATTTAGCATCCTTTGCTGTGGACTGTGGCTGTGTTGGAAACCGCATAACCCACAATGCATTGCGCTCCTACCCGAGCCGAAATCAACAGGCTGAAGCTGATTTCACTTTAGCTCTAAACTCTTTAAACTCATCACTTTATTGAGATTTTTTTTTTAAGAAAGTGGCCGTTTAGGTCCCGAGTGTTCCATTAATTTGTTCAAATACCATTTTTTCATTTTTTCAAATTTTTTCGTTCCAATTTCGTTTCAAATTCGGCAAAATTTAAGCTAGCCAAAGTGAGCAACGCACTTCAGGTTCATTCATTCATTCACTTGGGCGAGAGGCAGGATACACCCTGGACTGGTCGCCAATCAGCCAATCACAGGGCACATATAGACAAACAACCATTCACACTCACATTCATACCTATGGACAATTTGGAGTCGCTAATTAACCTAGCATGTTTTTGGAATGTGGGAGGAAACCGGAGTACCCGGAGAAAACCCACGCATGCACGGGGAGAACATGCAAACTCCACACATAGATGGCCGTGGGTGGACTTGAACTAGGGTCTCCTAGCTGTGAGGTCTGTGCGAATGAATAAATGAATTCTCCTCCTATTTTGTGTGGAAGTGGTAACTTTTTGGCTTCTTATTTTGTCTTTCCCCACCCTCGGCCATCTCTGTGTGGAGTTTGCATGTTCTCCCCGTGAATGCGTGGGTTTTCTCCGGGTACTCCGGTTCCCTCCCACATTCCAAAAACATGCTAGGTTAATTAGCGACTCCAAATTGTCCATAGGTATGAATGTGAGTGTGAATGGTTGTTTGTCTATATGTGCCCTGTGACTGGCTAGCGACCAGTCCAGGGTGTACCCCGCCTCGTGCCGCCCAAAGACAGCTGGGATAGGCTCCAGCACCCCTGTGACCCTCATGAGGATAAGCGGTAGAAAATGAATAGTAAGCTAAAATCACATACTGCCAGTGTAGATACAATGTATACTCAAAAAGTTAGTATGAGTACTATGTAAGTATGCGGTTTCGAACACAGCCTGTGGTCGCATCCCGTTACGTCGGATCCACTCACCTCTTCTGGGGGAACAGCGCGCAGCACAGTGGAGTGGCAAACACCAAGCTGGAAATGACACCATAAAAAAATCATCATGAAGTATGAATGTGAAGATATCATAATGCGTCGTCGCTGAAGTGTTACGGTGGAACCTTTAAATCAGACTTCACTCAAAATGGCCTCAGATATGACGCTTAAGTACATTTCATGGAAGAAGCGGCCACTCACCAGAATCCCACCAGGCTGACTTGAATAGGTGCACTCATCCATGGGAACCTCTGAGAGGAGCAGGCAGAAACAAAACAAAAGCCGTATTGAATTCCTTATCCTGTGGTGGGACCATTATAGTTCCAGTCTTACCTTCAAAAAGGCCTTATTTTCCAAATGGTTCATTAAAAAGGGTGGGATGGCTGGAAAAAACAACAAACAAGTCATGACTTCACAGAAGAAGTTTAAAGTTATCATATAGTTCCTAGTACCCATTCCCGGAGAGGCCATGAGGATCCTTGAGACCACAACCTGAGAGATAGCCTGCTGGGCAGCTTTTGTCGACTCCCCTATCCTGTTGTCATTCTCGTCTGTTATGGGAATACCGTGTTTGAGTTCTCTGAGGACACGGAGCAAAGAGCACAATCAGTCCAAAGTCGAAATGAGGACAAAACCATGACATGTTGTAACCAACGGGCAGCACGGCGGTCGAGTGGTTAGCGCACAGACCTCACAGCTAGGAGACCAGGGTTCAATTCCACCCTCGGCCATCTCTGTGTGGAGTTTGCATGTTCTCCCCGTGCATGCGTGGGTTTTTTTTCCCTGGGTACTCCGGTTTCCTCCCACATTCCAAAAACATGCTAGGTTAATTAGCGACTCCAAATTGTCCATAGGTATGAATGTGAGTGTGAATGGTTGTTTGTCTATATGTGCCCTGTGATTGGCTGGCCACCAGTCCAGGGTGTACCCCGCCTCTCGCCCGAAGACAGCTGGGATAGGCTCCAGCACGCCCTGCGACCCTCGTAAGGATAAGCGGTAGAAAATGAATGAATGAATGAGTTCTCCTCCTATTTTGTGTGGAAGTGGTAAATTTTGGCTTCTTATTTTGTCTTTCCCCACCCTCGGCCATCTCTGTGTGGAGTTTGCATGTTCTCCCCGTGCATGCGTGGGGTTTTTTCCCGGGTACTCCGGTTTCCTCCCACATTCCAAAAACATGCTAGGTTAATTAGCGACTCCAAATTGTCCATAGGTATGAATGTGAGTGTGAATGGTTGTTTGTCTATATGTGCCCTGTGATTGGCTGGCCACCAGTCTAGGATAAGCAGTATAAAATGAATGAATGAATGAGTTCTCCTCCTATTTTGTGTGGAAGTGGTAACTTTTCGGCTTCTTATTTTGTCTTTCCCCACCTTCTGCCCTCTCTGTGTGGAGTTTGCATATTCTCCCCGTGCATGTGTGGGTTTTCTCCGGTTTCCTCCCACGTTCCATAAACATGCTACGTTAATTGGCCTCTCGCCCGAAGACAGCTGGGATAGGCTCCAGCACCCCCCCTCCGCAACCCTCGTGAGGATAAGCGGTAGAAAATGAATGAATTAATGAATGTAAATGTGACTATAGGGTTGCTAGAACATATTAAGAGGGCTCTCATAATGTCAAATAATATATTTAGAAGATCGTAAACTGGTTTTCTATACTATAACTAAAAAAATATTCTGTTTATGAATAAGGAATCCTACTTGGCAGAAATTCACTTATCATAGTCGGGTCTGAAACCAATTAACAGCAATAAACGAGGGATTGCTGTAACGGCTTTTAAGAATAAAGAAAAAAATCAATAAATTTAACCTTGCAGTCCATTAAATGACTGTCAAGCATGTGAAAATGTGACTTAAAACATTGACTGTACACTTAATGAAGGTGACAGTTTGACACCGGAACAGATTAATTCCTTTATCATTGTTGATTATATGGAAAATTCATTTATTCACTCAACTGTAGTACCCGGAGAAAACCCACAAATGCACGAGGAGAACATGCAAACTCCACACAGAGATGGCCGAGGGTGGGGAAAGACAAAATAAGAAGCCAAAAAGTTACCACTTCCACACAAAATAGGAGGAGAATTCATTCATTTATTTTATACCGCTTATCCTCACGAGGGTTGCGAAGGGGTGCTGGCTGGAGCCTATCCCAGCTGTCTTCGGGCAAGAACGGGCGGGGTACACCCTGGACTGGTGGCCAGCCAATCACAGGGCACATATAGACAAACAACCATTCACACTCACATTCATACCTATGGACAATTTGGAGTCGCTAATTAACCTAGCATGTTTTTGGAATGTGGGAGAACACGGGGAGAACATGCAAACTCCACACAGAGATGGCCGAGGGTGGAATCGAACCCTGGTCCTCCTAGCTGTGGGGTATTCACGCTAACCACTCGACCGCCGTGCCACCCCATATGGAAAATTACTTAAACATAAGTACACACATATTATATATAGCATTGTAGATGTCCATTTCCTGTCACATGGTCAACATAACGTGTTCTCGTCCTGCTTAGGTAAACTTAATAATTGAAGGCCACATGTTGGACGCAGCGGTGCCACATTCCCGCCTTACCTTTGCCTCATCAGAGGGATGTTGATACAGTTGGCGGCAGCGACAGCAGCAAATGGAACAAAGCGTCCAATCAGAGGTGAGACGTGCTGCAGCGTGGATGAGAAAGAAGCGTGTGCATTAAAGCATCTCCGCCATTAATCAGCACGAATAACAAAACCAAAACGAGCTCGGCAGGGAGACACGCCGATTCCGGCGCACGACCCCGTGAATAATTAGGCTCCTCTCGGACAAAGAAGCTATTTGTGCGCTACTAACGTCGTGTCAGCAAGCCCGAGCGTTTGAGGTCAGCGCGTTAAAATGAGTAAGTAGAATGGGGTTAGATGAACCGATACCTTGGTTAGTGCGTTTAGTCCGAGAGCGGTGGCAACCGCCCCTGTGGTGGCGGACACGTACGCCGTGCCAAGCTGACTGCAAAACCAGAGAAGCACATCAACCGCTCAATGAGAGTCCGTGGCGTGGAGAACATGGATGCTTCCGTACCTGACCGTGATGGGAGCGTCGCCGCTCCTGTTGGTGTAATTGACTATCGCGTTGAACGACTGATTGATCCACTGCCAGAACAACACAGCTGGAGTCGTCCTGAAGGAGGGAAAAATAAGTAAATTCAATGCTCACATGTGACTTGGCACTTTTTATGACTTTGGATTTGCAACACGATGACTTTAGTCAGATGACTTGAGCGTGTATTCGACAAGACAACACAATTTCCCACAGAATCCGCCGCATTGAATGCATTGACGAAAATAAAATTTTTAAAATAAAATAAAAATAATAACAAAATAAAATAAGAATAATAACAAAATAAAATAAAATTTTAAATTGTCATTGTATCCTATCACCTCGTACTTAGGTACGTGACAAAAAATAAATAAAAAATAAAAACAATAATAATAATAAATAATAATGAATATTGAATAATAATTAATAAATAGTAAATAATAAATAGTAAATAATAAATAGTAAATAATAAAATGAAGTTAAAAATACTTTAATAAAAAACAAATAAAAACATTAATAAAATAAAGTTAAAAAAATGAAATTATATTACGAAAGCAGGAAGTGAACAAATGTAACTGATGTAACTGAACTGAATGTTACTGATTGTAAAAGTACCAGATGGAGGGGTAGGATTTAATGAGCTTTGCTTCTTCCTACTCCTTTTGGACATGTGGAACTGTGAACTGATTATGTGACAAAAATAAAATAAAAATAAAAAATAATTTGAAAAAAAACTTAAACTATATTAGGAAAGCAGGAAGTGAACAAATGTAACAGTTACTGATTGTAAAAGTACCAGATGGAGGGGTAGGATTTAATAAGGTTTGCTTCTTCCTACTCCTTTTGGACATGTGGAACTGTGAACTGATTATGTGACAAAAATAAAATAAAAATAAAAATAAATTAAAAAAAACTTAAACTATATTAGGAAAGCAGGAAGTGAACAAGTGGTGTAATGGGCCAAAAAGTTCCACCTTAAATTTTGGTGCTGTTCTATATACTAAAAAGAATGTAATATTATTATTTTTATAACTATTATTCATAAGTAGTTCATATGTAAGCGGAATGGCCGGAATCTTAGACGACTAAATCGGCAAATTCTTACTTGTAGAAGGTCATCATGCATCCAGTGATGGTCATGTTCATTGGAACCTGCGCTGACATGCGTCCAATCAGGATCATCTTTTCTCCCGTGTCAGGATGGAATGCTGAGTCAAAAACATATTTGGCTCTCCACAGCTCATCTTCAGTCAGCCCGGGGGAGACTATACCTTGCCTGGAGGACCATGAACATCTCACTTAGTGGTAAGAGCTTTTAATTGAAGTTAACGTTTAGCCTAGCTTACCTGTACTCTGTGATGATTTTGTGCGCATGTGCTAATTGTTCGTTGGTGAGCAGGACGTTCCTCGGGTCGGTGACGGTGAAGAAATGCTTAGCGCGGCCCACAAATGTACTCTGGTCCCAGCGGGGCTCCTTGATGTTTATGGAGGTGGAGAGCTCTGCAGCCATGTTAGTCTGGTGAGAGGAAAAAGTGTTTTTTTTTTTAGTCAGTCGTCAAAAAGTGGAACTGAAATTTGCACAGTCAGTAAAGTAGCTTGGCGGTTGATTAATACAGAGACTTGCACAAGCTTAGGCCCAGCCCAAAATGTTTTATTTAAAAATAGTTATGTGATTTCAACAATATGAAATGCTTTTTAAATATAAACTACTTGGCTCACGATTATTGACAACACTGGCAAATGGATGACTAACCTTTGCTAGTCATCGTGTAGCTGCGTTGTTGTGGAATAACAAGACTAAACACATGCTAACACTCCAGAATCTCCGCTTTGCTGCCGTGCCCTCACTCTCCTTACCTCCTTACGACAACAAAGAAATGATAGGACACTTTAGTTTGATGTGATATGTTTTTTTGCGGCTTCAGGCTGTACTATTTACTCATATATACTATGGTTCTATTAATATATATGGCTTATTAAATCCTACCCCTCCATCTGGTACTTTTACAATCACTAACTGTTACATTTGTTCACTTCCTGCTTTCCCAATATAGTATAATTTTTTTTATTATTTTTTATTTTATTTTTGTCACATAATCAGTTCCCAGTTCCACATATCCAAAAGGAGTAGAAAGAAGCAAAGCTTATTAAATCCTACCCCTCCATCTGGTACTTTTACAATCACTAACTGTTACATTTGTTCACTTCCTGCTTTCCTAATATAGTATAATTTTTTTTTTTTTTTTTTTTTTTGTCACATAATCAGTTCCCAGTTCCACATACCCAAAAGGAGTAGAAAGAAGCAAAGCTTATTAAATCCTACCCCTGCATCTGGTACTTTTACAATCGGTAACTGTTACATTTGTTCACTTCCTGCTTTCCTAATATAGTTTACGTTTTTTTTTTTTAATTTAAAAAATAATATTTTTTTATCATTTATAATAATATTTTTATAATAATTTTAAAAAAATTAAAAAAAACTTAAACTATATTAGGAAAGCAGGAAGTGAACAAATGTAACAGTTACTGATTGTAAAAGTACCAGATGGAGGGGTAGGATTTAATAAGCTTTGCTTCTTCCTACTCCTTTTGGACATGTGGAACTGTGAACTGATTATGTGACAAAAATAAAATAAAAAATAAAAAAATAAAAAAATAATTAAAACAAAAACTTAAATTATATTAGGAAAGCAGGAAGTGAACAAATGTAACAGTTACTGATTGTAAAAGTACCAGATGGAGGGGTAGGATTTAATAACCTTTGCTTCTTCCTACTCCTTTTTGGACATGTGGAACTGTGAACTGATTATGTGATGCATTCAATTGCAATCTGATGCATGTTCAAATGAAATTAAACCATTACCATATATAAGTCTATATATTACGCGCTAACGATGGATCTGCGCAATCGATCGATAGCGCTGCGCCCGAGATGGATCCATCGTTAGCACGTAACATATACATAAACACAAGATATTCAAGTGGGAAAAGTGGAAATTACAGTCAACAGGTCCCTGAGCACCTCATCGCCTAACTTTGGAAAAGGCTTCACTACACGTAGAATATGCAGGGTTCATAAAACGCTATTATGCTATAAAATCCTATTACATCTAAACCTGCCATGCAAACGTTTACTTTCTCTGCAAGCAGCTTTTTGGAGGCTTTCAATGTAAATATGAACACAGTTTATGTCAGGGTACCACCACACACAGCCAGATGAAACTGGCCTGCGCTGCCATGAACGTGTCGTGCGTGTGCGCCTGCAAGTCAGTGACACCCAGCCTCAGATGTGTTTTTTTTTTTAACCATTTTTTGCTCCCGACCACCGGGACTCAAACAAAGGTCTCTGCAAGGATTTGCTGCAGGATGATGAAACTCCCACTGGAATTGCACCAAACATGGCTGCTGGTTTGACTGACTGACATGAGCACGGAAAGTCTCGGTGTACTGTCTCTTTAAATGCAATTAAACTGTCAGGAGAAGGCAACAAGGGGAGGAAAAGCACAGTTTACTTGATGCTATTCTTTATTAGCTATAAATCCGTAAATGGGTGGGATTAATGCAGCGTTAATGAATACTTTTACATTGCAAATTAACGTGATGTGGGAGGATGAACTTTGGACCGAGTGATATGCAAGCCCTCACTCTCAGCCAATCACATTCAGCCTGCGTGGCTACACATTAACCACATTAATTGCCTCCGTAAGATCAATATCTGTCATATCAAATATCTTTCATTCATTTTTTCATTCATGTGTTGCTGTTTTTGTTGATTTTTTATTTTTAATCGCACCTTTTTTCAAACATGTACACACACATTGTGACTAAACCGGTCCAATCTGGACCGAGATTCTTTACTGCATGGAAACAATGCAACAAATCTCCGATTGACAGTAAAGGCATCAATGTAGAGAGAAGATAAATTATGCTAGTGAATGCATCACCGATTCAACTAGTATGGAGGCGCCACATCCACACATTTACCACAACACACACACACACACACACACTATATACCTATCACCTGACAGCAAACATTTAATTTCGACGTCTTTTTTAAATGAAATAATGTACATCGTTTACTTACTGCGCCGAGGGCTCCGGTGCTCCGTAAGAGGTGTCCCTGAAAGGCTGCGGTTCAGCTAATTTAGCGAGGAACAGCAGTCCGTAACCACATCGCTCCCCCCTCCACCGGAAGCAGCTGGATAACACAATAAAACCCTATAGTCTATGCTCGAACCCACATGCAACCTGATTTAATATCAATCACAACAAATAACTTATGTTAGCTATGTTTTTTTTTTACTGTAAAACACTCATCTAAATTGCTAACCTATACATGCCACGGTTCCGTTAGGAGGCTTTTATTTTTATGAACATTTTCCGGTTAGTGCTCTCATACGATAGCTTACTTTATGCACGAGGTTGGTGGTAAAAGCAAGGACAAATGGATTGAACTATCTTTATTTGTTTTTACTTGTCAATATATTAATCTAGCTAGCTATTTATATGTTTATGTATCGATATAGTCATCTGTTTATGTATTTAATACATCTTTATGCACGAGGTTGGTGGTAAAAGCAAATGGATTTAACTATATTTGTTTTTATTTGTCCATATATGAATCTAGCTAGCTATTTATATGTTTATGTATCGATATAGTTATCTGTTTATGTATTTAATACATCTTTATGCACGAGGTTGGTGGTAAAAGCAAGGACAAATGGATTGAACTATATTTATTTGTTTTTACTTGTCAATATATTTATCTAGCTAGCTATTTGTATGTTTATGTATCGATATAGTTATGTGTTTATATATTTAATACATCCAGTTGGACAGTGTTTCCTCATGGGTTCAGATTGTTGGTGGTTTTCAAATGTGTCAAAATGAAGGATGATTTTGTGACCTTGAAGCAAACATGGGTTTTTCATTAATTGATCAGTTATCAGATGTGATCACATGTGTTTTGGGGCGGAGGCACAGCAGCTTGAGAAACATAAAATGTAATTTCAGCACCATTTAAAGACTAAATTAACAGATTTTTGTGGTTCCTACATTTATCTTAGCCTGAATAGTTGTTTGTCTTTATGTGCCCTGTGATTGGCGGGCCACCAGTCCAGGGTGTACCCCGCCTCTCGCCCTGACAGCTGGGATAGGCTCCAGCACCCCCCGCAACCCTTGAGGATAAGCGGTAGAAAGTGAATGAATTAATTTATCTTAGCAAAAGCTAATGATGGTTGGACTGCTAGCTTTTAGTTTTGTCCACAAGATGGTGCTACTTTTTCCCATTTAAGGCATGCAGCGAAATCAAACCTTGTACTATTATTATTTTCTGCAAGGGTGTTATTGAAATCAGACGTGTGTGTTGCTACTGATGATCAATAATGTTAAAAAATGTTTTATTCATTCATTTCATTTTCTAACGCATATCCTCACAAGGGTTGCGGGCGGTGCTGGAGCCTATCCCAGCTGTCTTCGGGCGAGAGGCAGGCGGGGTACACCCTGGACTGGTGGCCAGCCAATCACAGGGCACATATAGACAAACAACCATTCACACTCACATTCATACCTATGGACAATTTGGAGTCGCTAATTAACCTAGCATGTTTTTGGAATGTGGGAGGAAACCGGAGTACCCGGAGAAAACCCACGCCTGCACGGGAAGAACATGCAAACTCCACACAGAGATGGCCAAGGGTAATATTTACCTCACGTCATCGCTTCAAGGAGATTTTGTTAGCGTTTATTTGCATATTTACATCATTGAATTGATGTCAGCGTGACGTGTTCTCTATTTTAGGTGTGATGTTTCACGAGTTGCCTGCCCTCTTTTGGACAAACCGAGAACCTGACATAATTAAATGCCGAAGTGAAGATTAATTACTAATGTTGTAAAGCGGTAACAGTACAATTTACACAGCTGGAAAGTCGACCGTGAAGTAAAAAAAAATTATCACACACCATTGAATAACTCGTTAAGCTAGCTTCCATCAAAACAAAGTCCACCGTGTAATGTTGGGAGAGAAATAAACGACATACACTAAACTATAAAATAAACTACAAGCGTTTCCTACAAAAGTCAGCTAATTGTGTAGCTATACTCGTCATTTATACAGTCGCAATATTTGATTTGTTGCTAGTTGGTGTTATTTTGTTATTCTTCAAGGACTACAATACCCATACAAAGGCTCCCTTCATATGCACATGCGCAGTCCGTACCTCTGCGCGAGACAGCTGGAGGAGAAAATGGCAGCACACATGCTAGGACAGCAGGTAAGACGGTCAATGATTTTACTCATTTTTACTCACATAGAATAGTTCGTACTTGATATTTTTATATTGTAAAGTCTATCCAATTTACCGCAACCTTTCTTGGGTACCAGTTGTCGTCTCTGAATAGTATGAATAAATATACGCGGTATTGCACTTGAATGACTGCTAATGTGTTAGCCTAGCAGCTAGCAGTAATGTATGCAATCGATGCTAAGCTATCTAGTTGTGTTTAAATGTTAAAAATATGCTGTTTATTTATGCAGGTCCGCCAGTTTAGCACATCAGTCGTCCGACCTGCAGCAAAACTGATCAAGGTACATAATTATATATACATTAAACCCCTTCAACGTCAATTGAGTTGTACATGAATGTCAGTATATGACTCTCTTCTATTTAAGCCACCCATTCAAGTCTATGGAGTGGAAGGCCGCTATGCCACAGCTCTGTTCTCAGCTGCTAGTAAGCAGAAGAAACTGGACCAAGTGGAACAGGAGCTGGCTAAAGTAAATGTAAGTAAAGGAGTTTAAGCAGATATGGTTGGATGCCTGGTTGAATTGCTTCGCTTTTTTCCCCCCCCACAGACCCTCATCAAGGATCCCAAACTTTCCAGTGTGGTCATGAACCCTCATGTGAAGCGTAGCATCAAGCAGAAGACCTTCACCGATGCCCTTGCCAAGGCCAAAGTCTCGTCGATCACCGTCAACCTCATTAGTGAGTTGTCACTTCATGTGTGCAGTAATACTTATACATCAGGCATCTATTACTACAGAAATATCACACCAAAAGTGTTTCAATGTATTGCTTTGGCTATTTTCATGAGCTCCATGTTACAACATTTTCCTATAGAGAATAATGTAACGTGTATAATTAGTTAGTTAAAATCTATACTTCACTGTCATACAAATCTTAGTTAAAAACTGACTATTCATTAAAAGTAAAGTAAAACTACTCATCTATTAAAGACAATTGCCGCTGTCATACAAGTCTTAGTTAAAAACTGACTATTCAATAAAAGTAAAGTAAACCTACTCATCTATTGAAGACAATTGCCAGACATAATGGAGAGGGAAAACAAGGTGTTTGTTTTATAGATACTGCTGGAAATAATGGTCGTTTTGTGTACTTGACAAAAAAACCATCTTTAGTTTTTTTTTTTTTTTTTTTTAAATCTACACTCCTGAACAAAATGTTTAGATCAGTTGAAAAATTTAAACCAGGGGTCTCAAACACACGGCCCGCGGGCCAAATGTGGCCCGCAGGACACTAGTTTGAGGCCCCCGCCTTGATATGAAAGTTTAATGTTAGTGCGGCCCGCGCAAGTTTGATATGGATGCTGTATGGCATCATGTACCCAGAAAAAATTATTACATTTGATTAATGTTCATGTTAAAGGTTAAATAACTGTTAATAGTTATCCTCCCTATCTGTGTGGAAGTGGTAAGTTTTGGGCTATTTAAGTTTAAAGGAAATAACTTGAAGGCTACCGTTTATTACGTTTGATTAATGTTCATGTTAAAGGTTAAATAACTGTTAATAGTTATCCTCCCTATCTGTGTGGAAGTGGTAAGTTTTTGGCCATATAAGTTTAAAGGAAATAACTTGAAGGCTACCGTTAAGGTCCCTAGCTCTCTAGTTTGCGAGTTAGCATGTGTCTCAAGACCCCTGCAGTTGCGCAATATGTTGTAAATAAAAAGAGTATAAATGTGACTATAGTCGTGTTTTGTTTTTTGATGCTGAAATTGTCTGTTTCTGCAGATGTTTTGTCCGACAACGGTCGTCTGACTCTAACTGGGGACGTCATCGCTGCTTTTGGCAAGATGATGAGTGCACACCGCGGTGAGGTGATCTGCACAGTTACCACTGCTCAGGTGTGTTGTCTGTCCATGTTGTACAAATATTGGTGTCATCTTCAAGGATTTACTGTTATACCTGTGCTATATATACACTCAATGTTGTATCCATTTTAGCCTCTGGATCAGGCTAATCTGGCTGAGCTGAAAGTCGCACTCAATGGATTTCTACAGAAGGGGGAAGTTATCAAGCTGGAGACCAAGGTACAGTTTTAGTCTTACAATGGAAGGGTGTTGGTCTCATTATTACTAATGAGCCGTTTGTCCATGCCAGTCTCCATTAGAGCGTGTGTCTCCATGAAGTGTTATTGTGTACTTTTTTAGAACTTGTTAGAACAAGCAAATTTTGCATAAAACTGGATTTTTTTCAGTCATATTTTATTATAAAGATGCCATTCCAACTAAGCCTTGGTTGATTAATTACCTCGCTGATTAATCTGCAGCACATTCTCAGCCTGTAACTACATCCATTCATTCATTTTCTACCGCTTATCCTCACGAGGGTCGCGGAGGGTGCTGGAGCCTATCCCAGCTGTCTTCGGGCGAGAGGCGGGGTACACCCTGGACTGGTGGCCAGCCAATCACAGGGCACATATAGACAAACAACCATTCACACTCACATTCATACCTATGGACAATTTGGAGTCGCTAATTAGCCTAGCATGTTTTTGGAATGTGGGAGGAAACCGGAGTACCCGGAGAAAACCCACGCATACACGGGGAGAACATGCAAACTCCACCCAGAGACGGCCGAGGGGCGGGAAAGACAAAATAAGAAGCCAAAAAGTTACCACTTCCACACAAAATAGGAGAACTCATTCATTCAATCATTTTCTACAACTTATCCTCACGAGGATCGCAGGGGTGCTGGAGCCTATACCAGCTGTCTTCGGGCGAGTGGCGGGGTCCACCCTGGACTGGTCGCCACCCAATCACAGGGCACATATAGACAAACAACCATTCACACTCACATTCATACCTATGGACAATTTGGAGTCGCCAATTAACCTAGCATGTTTTTGGAATGTGGGAGGAAACCGGAGTACCCGGAAAAAAACCCACGCATGCACGGGGAGAACATGCAAACTCCACACAGAGATGGCCGAGGGTGGAATTGAACCCTGGTCTCTGTAACTACATATTTTTTACAAAATAAATGATTATGTCATCAAATAACTTCAAATGCCATCCTCTTTACAGTCTGATCCATCCATCCTGGGCGGCATGATCGTCAGTATTGGAGACAAGTACGTTGACATGTCCACTAAGACTAAGATTCAGAAGCTGACCAAGCTCATGAGAGAATCTTAAATCCCTGCGGACTTCATCTTGGATCCTTTTTGTGGAAATGACCATCATGGGAAATAACTAAATAAATGTAAATTGCTACTTGTTTTAGCCATGCAGATATCCAATGTCTGTGCTCCAATTCATATGGATGTTAATAAAAGCCCTCCATAATATGGCTCATAATTTGCCTCTGATTTATATCTTTATTTGCATTTGTGCAATCCATTGACATCTTAATAAAAGCAGTGCTCTAGTTATGTCATACTTAAAGCTAATATTGTAGTTCACTCATTTAGTACCAATAGGTTTTAAGTACTGCATAAAGAAATTAGCATCTTGTATAATCTGGTACGTGCACTATTGTGAATAATGTAAATCGCACAATACAGAGCAGCTCAGTTAAACTTGTTTTGTAGATATATAAAACTAGTATAATCACATACTACAAGTAGTATTAATTGGTTTCTGTGTATTTTAAGCAAAAAAAGATCGTTTTCTTCACATTTAACGCTTCATTTCCTCACACTCCCGGAAGTCCGTTGTTTGCGCATGCGTGGTTAATGCGTCTTGTTCCATTGAATTTTTATCAGGCAAAAAATGGCTTCCTGTCTCATCTCCTCGCCCCACTGTCTGAGGGACTGAAAAGAGCTACAAACGTCGCTCTCTCATTTTTGCCGACACCCGGGCGTAATTTGCAGACATGTCAGTTGATGGCGATTCGACATTAACGGTTTCCCGCGGAGTATTTTATATCGACTGAGGTATGGTCAATGTTGTGTTTTTGTAAAATTGCGTAATGTTAGCTAAACTTGGGTACACGAAGTTCAATTGACTAGTCGTATATTATGTGTTAAACTTCATAGTATGTGTATTTATGTGTGTGGTAGCGTTTGTAACATCAAGTACTGTTATTTTGGTGCACCCCAACAGAAAATGATGCATCAAGTGACCTGTAGCAGCAGCGGCAGTACCAGCGACTACTGCATGAGTGGACCTGCAGAGGACTGTCACCCTGCTAGCTGTTTTGATTTATGCAGCCTCCAATCTAACAAGTTCTACCCAACAAACTCCGGCTTGCACCTTTCACTTGCAGGCTTGGCGCCTTTGCCGCAAAACATTCACAAAGTAACATCAGGTCAATTCCACGACACTCAGAACCCCTTTCAGCTTCAGCCGATAAGAAGCAATAACGGGGTGTCTGCGGCGGGCCCGAAGAAAAACACAACCAAAGTCAAGTCAGGAAAAAGAGGAAGACCTCTGGGGACCACAAAGTTAGCAGGCTACCGTACAAGTACCGGACGTCCACCCGGAACCACAAGAGCGGCTGGGTTTAAAACCAGTCCGGGAAGACCCGTGGGTACTACCAAAGCAGCGGGGTATAAGGTGAGTCCCGGCAGGCCCCCTGGTAGTGTCAAGAGCCCGGCTCGGCTCAAGGGGCAGGAAACCGGGGGTGGTGATGCTTCCAAGAAACTAGACTTCGGCATCTGCACTAATCCGCCCAAACTGGAATTCACCGGATGTGATGTTACCCTGCTTGACTATTCCATGATGGACAAGAGAGACTTGTGTGAGCCTCTTGTCAAAGCGGATGAAACCAACTGAAAGGTGATACTTTCTTTTCGCGTACTGACCATTGTCACTGTGCAGTGCGGTGGCCGATACTACACATATCGGTATTGATTCGATACCAAGTAAATACAGTATAGTCGCGATACTGATGCTTTTTACTTGGACGCTCATCATTGAGTGATTTTACAATTTATACCTTAATGGTGATTAGAATCAGAATAAGACACAAGATCAGTATCGATCCAATCACAGCTAGGAGACAAGGGTTCAATTCCACCCTCGGCCATCTCTGTGTGGAGTTTGCATGTTCTCCCCGTGCATGCGTGGGTTTTCTCCGGGTACTCCGGTTTCCTCCCACATTCCAAAAACATGCTAGGTTAATTAGCGACTCCAAATTGTCCATAGGTATGAATGTGAGTGTGAACGGTCGTTTGTCTATATGTGCCCTGTGATTGGCTGGCCACCAGTCCAGGGTTGTACCCCGCCTCTTGCTCAAAGACAGCTGGGATAGGCTCCAGCACCTCCCACGACCCCCATGAGGAAAAGCTGTAGAAAATGAATGAATAAATGAATGGATCGAACTACCCACCTCTACTGTGCAGTCTTGTGGATATGACCAAATTCCCACTAACATGCGCATTGCAGCATGTTATTGTTCAATATCGTTCCTCATACACACATTGGACCAATCTCTTATACAGATCTTTCCATGTATACATGTTTTACTAAATCACCCATCCGTTATAGTATGTGAATGTGTGCTTACTGTTTCTCTGTGTTATCCCATGTCATAAAATACTACGCAATTCAGTTCATTCTAGAGTGACGTTTGAGGTGGCTCGGACATCTAAGGACACGTTGGACTCAGTTGGACCTGAGACTGCAGAAGAAAATGCATGGAGGAATCAAACATTTGTAAAAAAATAAAGTTTTGTTTTTTTACGCCAAGCTCACATTAAACTGCATTATAATATTTTGACTGATTCAGAATAGAGTACATTAATAGTACATTATCATATTGGTGTTCTTGTTGTTTTGTTAGCTTGAACCTGCGTTAAAACACACTCTTGAATATGGACGTCATTATGTGTAATCACTTACATTAATCTGTTATTGCATTATATTGAAAATAAATTTTAAAAAAACGTGGATTTGCATTTTATGTGTGTGGGTTGTTTGTGGGCTTCTCCCACACCCCAAAATGTTAGCATGTTAGCTTAAATTGGAGACTGTAAATTGTTCATTATTCAGTATTACTGGTTGTTTGGCTACATGTTTGCTCCATAAAAAACAGCGTTTCGAGAAGTAAAGGAGGCCCTAACCGTACTTTTTTTTTTTTTAAGTGGAACATTTTAAACCCCCCTGCTATTAAAATGGAACTTCCTGTGAAATGAAAGGGTGTCATTCGCTATTATGGACACGAGAGGGCCCCCACTTCCGCCTTTAAATAGAAACAATTACCCTAAAAAAATTACCTGCTTTAACCTCGTAATGTTATCAATAACTAACTATAACATGATAGACACAACATTAGTTAGTAGTGACAAGAGATTTTATCACAACCTAACAAAATACGTCGAGTAAAATGTGACCAAAATACTATAAACCATGTTTATTGTGACCCACAGTGTGAGGTAGATATGAATGGAGGTAAGTTGTCACGTCGCCATTGTCTTTGTCTCAGCTTGCGGCCTTTTTTTTTGGAGTTGGCGCATACAAGCCTTACCCAAATATGAATACAAATTTGAAGTAAAACCTGCTTTATCGTGGGATATACCGACCAATTATGAGTCGAGTGAGTTTTTTTTTGTCGTGTGTATCGCTTAGCGGCCTCTATGCTGACTTCGTGTTGGCAAAGCAACATGGCCGCCGCTGTTCGTACATATTAGACACACATACGGGCCTCTAGAGTGGAATGGTAGGGATACATAATGAAAGTACTATGTCGTTAATTTATTAAATCTCACTATCATGTCATAAGACTTCACCTGGGTGCGCGTGCGCGACGCAGCCCTGTGTGTGTGTGTGTGTGTGTGCGCGCAAAGGCTTTGGGTGTCACGGCCCTGTGCAGACTGGGGGGTTGGGTGGCAGTGCCGATTGGCTGCAGCTCACACCAACACACTCGGTCGCTCTCCGGGCTTGTTTTAAACACAAACCGGAGGCCAGCACCTCGACAGCGGGCGGGGATCATGTAGTCAATAAGCTAGCCAGCACCACATGGGGGGATCGCGGATGGCTCGCTTGACACGCGTCGCCGTGTCAGACAACATGGATCCTTAAGTGCTACTTTTGTTTTTCTAAAGTGGCACTTTGTGTGGAAAAAAAAAGGGCCGGTGCAAAGAATGAGCGCCTTGCCTCGGCCTACTCGGGACCGCTGCTGGGATTGTTGTGCACATCTGCGCACAAACACTTGCTTTGTGCCACATAATCACGCATTGGTTTCTCGGTGACCGATCACCACCACAAGGTGAGTTTTTTTTTTTTTTTTTTTTTACCCTTCGTGTCCACAGAGTCTGGCTTCCTCCTTGTTGTTTGCGCGTGTGTGTTTGTGTGTTCGCTAGCGCGCACGCGTATGTGTATGTGTGTCACCACCTCCTTGTGCAGCCTCCTCCATTGCCATGGCCCACAACAGTGAAGCCAAGCGGTACTATTGTCTGTCATTTTATGAATGGAAGATGTCATGCATTATGATGTGTTTTGCTTTGCTTATACTATATGGAAGCCATGTTATAACAAGCTACCATATGTGGTCCACTTTTGGTAACTAAAACTTGATTTTTTTTGTTTTACTCCTTGACAGGGCAAGAGCCATGACAGCATGAGTCAGTCATACAGACCGGCTTTTCGCTCAGCGTTTGGCTCCCCCAGCCAGCCGGAGCCGAGGCCCCACAATGGCCTCATGGGCGCTTCCTACAGGAGTCAGTGCGGCATCGCCAGACTTGGATCGGAGCAGCCGTCAGAGCGCTCCGGTTGTTACAACCCTCTAAAGAGGCTGCATGACTTTAACGCGAGAGTCAGGAAGTCTGACCTCCATGCTCGGAACCACTTGCATCCTTCCAGCCCAATCAGCGACAACAACGACGACGATGATAATGATGATGATGATGACACGTTTGAGCCACCGTCAGTCCTCCTTCCTCCCTCTTTTCAAACTGACTCTTTTCAGTCCATGCCACATGTCAACAGAAATGGCTTCCCGACTCCAGACGCTCCACAGCGATGTTCTCCCACCGCTAACGGCTACTTGCATTCAAGCTCTCCGCTGTTTGACAGCAGTGATGTTAAACAGCAGCATAACGAGGCTTTGCACAAACATAGCGAGAACCTCATACCCTTTTACCCGACGTGGGACTACCCCGTTACAGGATCAAGAACATCGAGCAGTTCAAGCACGGATAAAAGGACTTACAAACCGACTCTCTTCAATCTCATGTCTAAAACTATATCGGAACTCAATCCCAATCTAAGCCCCAGCGCACTTCCAGACATCACAATGAGAGACGGGTGGAGCATGGATGAGGAATCAGGAAGTGATGTAGACCTTGCATGTCCTGATGCAGGGATTATTTCACCGGCTGGCACCAACTCCAATGTGAGTGGCAAAAATTGCTGATTCTTAATTTAGCACCTCAGGAAACTCAAGGTCACATGATTTTGTCTAAGCGAGTAGGAATACTTCCACTTATTTTTGAGGCCTTCAGATTTACTGCAGTCTTTTGTCCATGTTGAATATGTTTGTCACTCAAAAGTTTCTGCTAATAATCCACTTTTTCACCTATCTCATAATTCTTTAATTTTGGTTGACCACCCCTGTATTAGGTGTTAATGGTTTAATTCTCCCGCTTAGTCCAACAGCCCAAAGAAAAGGCCTCTACCATCAGTGCAACACGTGGAAGGCGATGTGGTGTGGGCTAAGTTCAACAGACGGCCTTGGTGGCCATGCAGAGTTCTCTCTGACCCTCAACTGGGCCTCCACACGAAAATGAAAAGTGAGCTCAATTTAAACAATCAGCTGAAATATAATTAATACAGATTTCATCAATTGTGTATAAGTCTATTCACTATATTTTTTGCTCCAGTTCCCAGTCCCCGCCCCTGTCGTATGTATTTCTTGGAGACCATTGGAGAGATGGTTGAGTGTGCCTGGGTACCCGGGAATGCCGTTTTTCCTTTCCATGGAACCTACCAGTTTGACGACCTGCCCGTGCTTCGACGGAGAGGCAAGCAGAAGGAGAAAGACTACAAATACACGGTAAAAGTACACATCAATTTTTTTTCTTTTTATACATTTAGTGTCATGAGTGAGCTGGAGCCTATCCCATCTGATTAGGTGGAATCAAACTATGGAATGGATTGATTAAGGAAGTCAAACAATGCACAACGATGAGCCAATTCAAGAAACAATACAAGCAGTTGATGTTTGCTAAATACAAGGATGAAGAGTCTTGAACCAGTCATGATGTGCTATATATATATCACTATATTGACACTTACTATGGTACCCATTATGTCATTGGATGCTCATATCACTTCCTACTTCTCGTACTTCTATGCTAGGACTATGTTAAAAAGCCATAGCATTTCAGTATGTGGAATCAAACTATGGAATGGATTGAGTAAGGAACTCAAACAATTGTATGGTCATATCACCTCGGACTTTGGTACAAGGTGCTTTATTAAAAAAAACAAACAAACAAAAACTTAAAGTGTATTATGGAAAGCAGGAAGTGAACAAATGTAACAGTTACTGATTGTCAAAGTACCAGATGTAGGGGTAGGATTTAATAAGCTTTGCTTCTTCCTACTCCTTTTGGACATGTGGAACTGTGAACTGATTATGTGACAAAAAAAACCCTTAAACTATATTAGGAAAGCAGGAAGTGAACAAATGTAACAGTTACTGATTGTAAAAGTACCAGATGGAGGGGTAGGATTTAATAAGCTTTGCTTCTTCCTACTCCTTTTGGACATGTGGAACTGTGAACTGATTATGGGATGCATTCAATTGTAATCTGATGCATGTTCAAGTGAAATTAAACCATTACCATTACTTCGGTACGGGACAAAAAATTACAAAATTAAGAGAAAAAAACAAAAAAAAACCCAAACCGTATTACGGAAAGCAGGAAGTGAACAAATGTAACAGTTACTGATTGTAAAAGTACCAGATGGAGGGGTAGGATTTAATAAGCTTTGCTTCTTCCTACTCCTTTTGGACATGTGGAACTGTGAACTGATTATGTGATGCATTCAATTGTAATCTGATGCATGTTCAAATGAAATGAACCACTTATGGACAATGTAGAGTTTCCAGTTAATCCAACATGGATGCCTTTTGTACTTTCTTCTTTTGGCAGATACCTAAAAGTTTACAGTCTGCATGGAACATCAGTGTAGCAGCAGCGGAGCGCATGCGTTCAGCTCAACTACAACACGCCAAGACTTTTCCTGCAGCGTCTCTCAATGGTGTGGAGTTTGAACACAGCCCGCTCCGTCCCGACAAACCACAGGAGGCTTCCTCTTTCACTGTCGACGCAACTCCACTCCCGCCCCCCAGGAGAAATCACGTCAAAAACTCATCAGAAATACAGTCTAATAAGAACTTAAAAACATGCAAAAAGAAAAAGAAATGTCTGTCAGACATATTTGGTCATATTATCAGTGGCTCAAAGGAGTCTTCATCCAACACGGACACATTGGATCTTCATACAACAATCTATACACTGAAACAAGAACAGGACTCCCCTTATGCAGATCTGGAATCAGTTCCTGTGTTACATTGTCCAAAACGTACTGCAGTGTCCCCAATCCATGAACAAGAACTTGCATCAACACAGACGTTCACTCAAATCCTTCCGTATTCTACACATACACATTATCCTGCTATTGGGAATGTCATTAATCAGGAAACAGACATGGAAGAAACGGCTCATGGTTCAAGGAAAATCCTCCCCGCGAGTAGTCGTCTCATGACAAAAGCCATGGAAGCAAAGAACGAAGTTGACGACGTCTCCAACTCTAATGTTCTTACCGAAACACCCAGTGATGCAGCTCGGTTAAAAATGTCACCTTCATGGGAATCATTCACTGACGTATCTTTTTCCGTAAATCACACCTCGCCGAAGAGGCGTGCAAGGAAAGCAGACAAGAAGAAAAACCGTATCGGCTCATTGCTAACATCCGCAAATGTAGACCAGCGTGGTTCCTTCACAGAACCTGCTCAAATCAAAACTGAGAATGTTAGCCCAGAACTGTCTTTATTGCACTCCCCGCCGCCATTATGCCCCATGGATGCTTTCCAGGATGGGAAGGAAATCACGTTTAAGTCTCTTGTTAATGAGAACTCCGACTCCAACGTGACTTCCTTTCGTTCTGATTCCAACTACAAGTTCAGTACCTTTCTTATGCTTCTCAAAGACATGCATGACACCAGAGAGAAAGAAGGTAAGCCCCTCGTTATCCCACCATCACCGCTACTCATCAAAGAGGAACCTTTGGTTATTCCTTCTCCGTTGTGTACTGATCCTCCGAGGCAAGGAATCAAAACAGAGTTCGGACAATCGGGAACATTTTCAAAAGTCAAAAACAAGTCCAGGACTAAAGCTATCATGTCAGCAGACACGTATCATTGTGAAGAATTTCCATTTCACGCTGGGAATTCGGACAAACAACGCAGAAAACAGAGACTTCCTGCCAAACTGAAGCTCGGACGACATGGTGTTTCCTGCGACATCGCCGACATGGCATTCGGCAGGGAGTTTGTCAGTGGCCACGCTGATTTAGCAGGATCCGATCATCCTATTCCCGATGATCCCACTGCCACCTACCTCGACAAGATCTCTGAATCCTCCATGGCTCCAAAGAAGCGCTGGCAGATTGCCGAGGAGAACAGGACCGATGTCAGTTTTGAGATGAATGTGAGAACGTCTCCCGATGTTCACTCGGAAACCGAGAGGCAGCTAGAGAATGACGCTTTCTCAGAGTCGAACACTGCAGCCGGTAAGATGCAAACTGCTGCCGCGTTCAGCCAGGAGTTTGGTTACAAGGAAAATAATCCCAAAAATGTTTGTTCACACAGGAATGTCGAACCTGGAAAACAAACGACTCCGTAAACCAACTAAAAGACTTCTGGAGTCTACCGAGGAATATGAACAAATATTCACACCAATAAAGAAGTCTAAGAAACACACCTTATATGATACGGTAAGATGTTCATTTCACTTTCACTTTTTTTTAGGGTAAAAAAAAAAGTAGCTCATTAGCAGCCGTAGCTAATTTTATGAATGATCTCTCAAACTTTTATTATTATGATACATTAATTCATTCATTTTCTACACAGAGATGGCCGAGGGTCGGAAAAGACAAAATAAGAAGCCAAAAAGTTACCACTTCCACACAAAATAGGAGAACTCATTCATTCATTCATTTTCCACCGCTTAACCTCACAAGCGTCGCGAGGGGTGCTGGAGCCTATCCCAGCTATCTTCGGGCGAGAGGCGGGGTACACCCTGGACTGGTCGCCAGCCAATCACAGGGCACATATAGACAAACAACCATTCACACTCACATTCATACCTATGGAAAATTTGGAGTCGCTAATTAACCTAGCATGTTTTTGGAAACCGGAGTACCCGAAGAAAACCCACGCATGCACCGGGAGAACATGCAAACTCCACACAGAGATGGCCGAGGGTGGGGCAAGACAAAATAAGAAGCCCAAAGGTTACCACTTCCACACAAAATAGGAGGAGAACTCATTCATTCATTCATTTTCTACCGCTTATCCTCATGAGGGTTGCGAGGGGTGCTGGAGCCTATCCCAGCTGTCTTCGGGCGAGAGGCGGGGTACACCCTGGACTGGTGGCCAGCCAATCACAGGGCACATATAGACAAACAACCATTCACACTCACATTCATACCTATGGACAATTTGGAGTCGCTAATTAACATAGCATGTTTTTTGGCATGCATGAGGAAACTGGAGTACCCGAAGAAAATCCACGCATGCACGGGGAGAACATGCAAACTCCACACAGAGATGGCCGAGGGTGGGGAAAGACAAAATAAGAAGCCATAAAGTTACCACTTCCACACAAATTACGAGGAGAACTCATTCATTCATTCATTTTCTACCGCTTATCCTCACGAGGGTCGCGAGGGGTGCTGGAGCCTATCCCAGCTGTCTTCGGGCAAGAGGCGGGGTACACCCTGGACTGGTGGCCAGCCAATCACAGGGCACATAGAGACAAACAACCATTCACACTCACATTCATACTTATGGACAATTTGGAGTCGCTAATTAACCTAGCATGTTTTTGGAATGTGGGAGGAAACCGGAGTACCTGGAGAAAACCCACGCATGCACGGGAAGAACTATTATTATACATTTTTTTGTTTTAATAATGTTGAGCGCATGAGAAAGTGTAAAGAAAAAAAACATGCATATTGTGTTGTGCAGCAAGTCTGTGATTATTGATTATCGGTTCTATGATGCTGGAGATAGTTGAGGTTAAAGGTCAGATTGATGCATGATAACTAAACATGTTTGTGTCACAGGATACCGGTGATACCAATGAAATTGTCTCGCTGCACCCGGATATCAACATCAAGCAGGAGACCGTTGCCTCAGTGTCGCCTCTTATGGCTCCCTCTGCATCTGCGGTATCAGAGTCACATAGTCCATCTCAGGATGAGCGCCCACTTGAAGGACCCCTTGTATCCTCGGCCGCAAGTCAGCTTCCTCTAGACACTGACACAGCCCAGGAAGCAGATCTACCTCCAAAATCTGGTAATGGTTTAATTTCATTTGAACATGCATCAGATTACAATTGAATGCATCACATAATCAGTTCACAGTTCCACATGTCCAAAAGGAGTAGGAAGAAGCAAAGCTTATTAAATCCTACCCCTCCATCTGGTACTTTTATAATCAGTAACTGTTACATTTGTTCACTTCCTGCTTTCCATAGTACAGTTTAAGGTTTTTTTTTTTTTAAATAATGTACCTCGTACTGAAGTACAAGGTGATATGAGCGTCCAATGCCATAATGGGTACCATAGTAAGTGTCAATATAGTGATATATATAGCACATCATGACTGGTTCAAGACTCTTCATCCTTGTATTTAGCAAACATCAACTGCTTGTATTGTTTCTTGAATTGGCTCATCGTTGTGCATTGTTTGACTTCCTTACTCAATCCATTCCATAGTTTGATTCCACATACTGAAATGCTATGGCTTTTTAACGCAGTCCTAGCATAGAAGTGTTTCAAATGTACTTCTTCCCTGAGATCATATTTCTCCTCTCTTGTAGAGAAGTATTGGATGACATTTTTAGCTAATTGGTTATTTTTGCATTATTTTAGCTGTTTGAAGATGAACTATATCAACAAGTTGAAGTATTTGTCATTTTAGAAATAAGGAGTTAGTATGTTCTCTGTAGGCGGTATTATGAATTATCCTTACTGACGGTAATGTAGCGTTTTAGCGAAGTCGGTTCATGTCATTCTTGTTTTTTTTCACCCAGTTACGGACTTGGCAACAGAAAGAAAGAGGCCTCGGAAACTGTCGCACAAGGTTTTGGATTGCACCATTGAAGAAGTGTCTGCTCCTGTGAAGGTGGTAAGCAGGGACTGACTTTCATGCTTGCATGCTGTTCATGTACACACACTAGCAGAGGTGTGGACTCCAGTCATAATATTGATTCCTTGGGCAATGTCATCCAAGACGTGCAACTTGACCCGGACCCCAGTTTGATGACTTGAAAATGCATGAGATCGTTAGTTCATTTATACTTCTTACTGCTTAGCCACAGGTCTTATTAAAGAAGTACAGACGCTCCATCAAATGTCTTTTCACTAAAAAATGTGACATTCTGTTTATGTTTAGTTGTCCGACCGTCTAATTTGTAATTTAAACTGTTTAATCCAATTTCCACGCAGCATCCAAGGTTCCCCTCTGGAGTTTTCTCCGAAGTCAAAGTGTTGGTCAAGAAAACTGTGATACTTCAGAAGCACATACTTAAAGAAAACATGGTCGGTATTTATCAAACTATTCACTATAAAGCAATTATATATTTCTCAAAGAAATGTGCATTTGTTCTGAAACAGGATGGACCCGTAAAGAAAGACAAACCTGTTCCCAGCACATCTTCTGCCCCTGCTGACACCTCATCGCACTCAGACGCCGAAGATGATCCAAGGGTTCTCACTCCAGAAAAAAAAACTCTTTTGTTGGGACCCAAGTCCCCTGAGCAGGAGAATGACGTGACACCCTGCGACACTGAAGAGAAACATAGCACAGACACTGAAACCCCCAAAGCTGAGGTGACTGTGGCGCATCCTCTTTTTCACTTCAAATTGGACTGTAAGCATCAGATATGTACACAGTACAGTACACTCACTGCATGTTTTTGTTTGTGTAGGTACTTCCTGTCAGTCTGTCTGACAGCCTCTCCTCTCTGGTGGATGTCAAAGGAAAAATAAGCGCTACTTCCTTAAAGGAGAATGTCTGTCAGGTGAGATGATGTTCATACTAAATATGTACTAATTATACAATGGAAGCTTGAAAGACAAAGACAAACTATTCAGAGTTTGCTAAATACAAGGATGAAGAGTCTTGAACCAGTCATGATGTGCTATATATATCACTATATTGACACTTACTATGGTACCCATTATGTAATGGTAATGGTTTAATTTCATTTGAACATGCATCAGATTACAATTGAATGCATCACATAATCAGTTCACAGTTCCACATGTCCAAAAGGAGTAGGAAGAAGCAAAGCTTATTAAATCCTACCCCTTCATCTGGTACTTTTACAATCAGTAACTGTTACATTTGTTCACTTCCTGCTTTCCATAATACAGTTTAAGGTTTTTTGTTTTTTTTTTAATAATGTACCTCGTACCGAAGTACAAGGTGATATGACTATACAGTGACATTATGTGTACCATAGTAAGTGTCAATATAGTGATATATATAGCACATCATGACTGGTTCAAGACTCTTCATCAAGAATTATTCTTCTTCTTAATTTATTTCAGATATGCATACTATGTTACACCAGTGTACACTTACAAAATCTATTTATATACTTACATATATATGCACACATATACACACACACATATATATATATATATATATATATATATATATATATATATATATATATATACATATATACATACATATAGTACATCCGTACACATATATATACATACATATACGTATATACACACATACATACATACACAACACCTCATTACTACACATGTCTGAAAAGGAGCAGGAAGAAGCAAAGCTTAATTATTAAAAAAATGATTGATTATGTCATTGTATGGTCATATCACCTCGTACTTCGGTACCTGATAAAAAAACAAAAAAAAAAACCAACTTAAACTATATTAGGAAAGCAGGAAGTGAACAAATGTAACAGTTACTGACTGTAAAAGTACCAGATGGAGGGGTAGGATTTTGGACATGTGGAACTGTGAACTGATTATGTGATGCATTCAATTGTAATCTGATGCATGTTCAAATGAAATCAAACCATTACCATTACCATCTTCTTGTAAGAAGAGGAGTTTGACCAGGTATTCTATGTTTGTGTAGGTGTGTGAGAGGACCGGAGACCTACTGGTATGTGACGGCCACTGCTACGGAGCCTTTCACCCACAGTGTATTGGTTTGTCTGTGGCGCCCAAGGGAAGATTCCTCTGCCAACAATGCACCACCGGTGGGTGTACCTCATTATCTGCTATGCCTATGACTGATTTGTCATTAATCAACTGAATACTTTACTATTTTTTTCGAATCCCCTTTTTTTCTCCTCTCCAGGTGTTCACATGTGCTTTGTCTGTAAGAAGTCTGGCAATGGCGTGAAACGGTGCATGATCCCACTGTGCGGGAAGTTCTATCACACCGACTGCATCGTGGCCTTCTCTGCCACGCAGCCACATAACAAAAGCTTCCGCTGCCCGTTACATGTCTGTTTGTCGTGTCACATCACCAATCCTCTCAACGCTTGCAGCTCCAAAGGTAAGAACCTCCCGAGGTTATTGAGTTAATCAGAATTGAATGTGACTTAACTGAGGAATTGGGCGTTAATTAACCCATTCAGTCCCGAAAAGAGTGCTGTTATTTTTTAGATAAATACACCACATGGAGGGGCTGTTCATGGGAGCCACAATGTCATTTATTCATTCATTCATTTTCTACCGCTTTTCCTCACGAGGATCGCGGGGGTGCTGGAGCCTATCCCAGCTGTCTTTGGGCGAGAGGCGGGGTACACCCTGGACTGGTGGCCAGTCAATCACAGGGCACATATAGACAAACAACCATTCACACTCACATTAATACCTATGGACAATTTGGAGTCGCTAATTAACCTAGCATGTTTTTGGAATGTGGGAGGAAACCGGAGTACCCGGAAAAAACCCACGCATGCACAGGGAGAACATGCAAACTCCACACAGAGATGGCCGAGGGTGGGGAAAGACAAAATAAGAAGCCAAAAAGTTACCACTTCCACACAAAATAGGAGAAGAACTCATTTATTCATTTTCTACCGCTAACCCACGAGTGTCACGGGGGGTGCTGGAGCCTATCCCAGCTGTCTTCGGGCGAGAGGCGGGGTACACCCTGGACTGGTGGCCAGCCAATCACAGGGCACATATAGACAAACAACCATTCACACTCACATTCATACCTATGGACGATTTGGAGTCGCTAATTAACCTAGCATGTTTTTGGAATGTGGGAGGAAACCGAGAGAACATGCAAACTCCACACAGAGATCGCCGAGGGTGGGATTGAACCCTCGTATCCTAGCTGTGAGGTCTGCGCGCTAACCACTCGACCGCCGTGCCGCCCACAATGTCATTTAATGATCATAAAATGGCTCATAATCACATGTCAAGACTGCAGCATGAAGTCTAAATCTTTTCTTTTTTTTTGTGCACAGGTCGCTTGGCTCGCTGTGTGCGCTGCCCCGTGGCTTATCACGCCAATGACAACTGCATGGCAGCCGGCAGCTTGGTGCTGGCCAACAACAGTTTCCTGTGTCCAAACCACTTCACTCCTCGGAAGGGCTGCAAGAATCACGAGCACATCAACGTTAGCTGGTGCTTCGTGTGCTCTGAAGGTTGGATGAACTTGATTTGTTATAAAATGGGCTTGGACTTGGTCCTTATCTTATGACCATAAGTTTTTGTTGAGCAACTTTTATTATATCATCTGATGAGACATAGTAGTCTACACCAATTCATTTCTTCTTTGTTTTAATATTTCCCTTCTCACCAGTGGGATTTTAATGGACAAATCAATACTTTAGCCCTAACAATGCATTACATGCTATTGCTGTGATTCCGCAGGAGGCAGCCTGCTTTGCTGTGAAGCCTGTCCTGCTGCTTTTCATCAGGAATGTCTGAATATGGAGATGCCTCAAGGCAGCTGGTTCTGCAACGACTGCAAAGCGGGGAAGAAGCCACGTATCAAGGATATACTCTGGGTCAAATGGGGGCGGTACAGGTAAGGACCCCAGTATTTGGATTATTACCTCTTGTTTGATGTCTCCGAATTAGCCATTGTTATGTTACTCCCTGCCTCTGGAGCTTAATTTGAGAGGATTAATTTTCACAAGATTAAAATTAAGTCATGGAGTTATACAATGTACAACTTCTGTTGAAAAGTTATTTATTGAAATCTTTGTAGTCGCCCCCTGCTGGCCGTTATGAAGTACAGCTTTGCTAAGTACAATCAATCAGTCAATCAAATTTTATTTGGAGAGCACTTTTCCTGCAACGACATGCAACCCAAAGTGCTTTACAGAATTAAAAACAATTACCACAATTAAAAAAAAAAACAATTACAAAGAAAGCCCCTCCATACTAGACACACACAGTACAGTACACACAGTAGGGAGACATGGCATGGCACTGAGGATCAAGGAAACGCCACCTTTGGGGCCGTCGCAGGCCGTGCCATCGGGGGACCAGCACCCCGGGCCCCCCAACTCCGACAGATGGGCGGACCCCCACATCAAAGGGAGTAGAACCCCCAGCCGGCCGAGTCGAAGGGACCCGAGTATGGCACCCCCTCAGCAGACCCGACACAGCCCCCAGTGTGGAGGACCCCCCCTGAGGAAACACTGGTGTTAAAAGCTAAAGAATAATAGCATAAAATAGCACTAAAGAGATAAAAACGTAAGAAAAGTTTTAAAATAATAGTTAAAAGCCTGAGTTTCTGCAGTCCTGCGGCTCTCCGGCAGGCTGTTCCACAGGTGGGGGGCCATAGTGGCTAAATGCTGCCTCACCGTGGGTTTTTGTTCTGGGTTTTGGTATAGTTAAAAGGCCAGTGTCAGAGGAACGCGGGGGTTGATATGGTAAAAACAGATCAGTAAAAATAAATATAAATAAGAAGGTGCAAGACAACAATTGCGCAGACAACACTAACTTTGTTTGATGTAAAAATATCAAAACTGTACCACTTAAAAAAAAGGTCCACACTTCACTTTATATCACAAACTGGCCTTTCAGTTCTTTTTCTATCCTCGGTGTACAAACATCTATATTAAAATATCAAACTACACAATCCAATACAAACTTGTAATGTCTTCATCAAGCAAATGTAAACGCTAAGGTGCTACATTACCACACTAATCTGGTTTGTTTATGTTTATGTAGGTGGTGGCCTGCCGAAGTGTGTCTGGCCAAAGATGTCCCGACTAACATCTTGAGAATGAAACACGAGGTGGGAGAGTTCCCGGTGCAGTTTTTCGGCTCCAAAGATTTTGTTTGGACTTATCAGGCCCGAGTTTTCCCGTACATGGAAGGCGACACTCACAACATCGAGAAAATGGGCAAAGGTGCAGATGGGGTGTACAAAAAGGGTAAGATGCGCTCTCATTTGTGTTTTTTTTTTTTGTTTGATTAGCATAGCATAACTGAAGATGGTGTCTTATGTTTATAGCCTTGACCGAGGCTGCAGAGAGATTCAGGGAACTCCAAACAGAAAAGGAGATGAAGCAGCTTCAGGAAGACAGAAAGAATGACAGGAAACCTCCTCCATATAAGCACATAAAGGCATGCTTTGTTACTGATTGGCCATTTTCTTTGCGATGATATAGCCCATATTAAATAAACGCACCTGATTTTAACCTTTTAGGTGAATAAGCCAATCGGAAAGGTGCAAATCATCACAGCCGACCTATCGGAGGTCCCGCGCTGTAACTGCAAGGCCTCCGACGAGAACCCGTGCGGCGTGGATTCGGAGTGCATCAATCGAATGCTGTTGTACGAGTGCCACCCTCAGGTGTGCGCAGCCGGGGAGCGATGTCAGAATCAAGCCTTCACGAAACGCCATTACACACACGTGGAGATATTCAGGACATTGTCGCGTGGCTGGGGTTTGCGTGCCGTGTCCAATATCAAGAAGGTACTTTCGACTCTTCACGGCTCGGCTTTTTTCCCTTGTTGCCCTCGTCACTCATGCGCTTTGTGTGTTCTCCGCAGGGAGCTTTCGTAAGCGAATATGTCGGGGAGGTGATCGATGAAGAAGAATGTCGGGCAAGAATCCGTCATGCTCAGGAGAATGACATCTGTAATTTCTACATGCTGACACTAGATAAGGTAAGAGTCTGATTCCGCCAGCAGGTAGTTGGAGTACAATACTTGTGGAGAGTGGAGATGAACACACTGGTTCTTTTGATTGGTTGACGCAGACTAGTTGGCTTTCTTTCACATCCATCCTGCATGGAAACACACATTAATTAATTGGGAGAACACAACTCAAGATTAATTACAAACCTACGAAGTGGAAATTGTACCTTTTGTCCACACTCAATTTTTAAATTATCTTGCTTGTTGCCTATGATGTGTTCAGAATTAATCACACATGCGCTAAAATTGGCTGCACGGCGGTGGAGTGGTTAGCGCGCCGACCTCACAGCTAGGAGACCATGGTTCAATTCCACCCTAGGCCATCTCTGTGTGGAGTTTGCATGTTCTCCCCGTGGTTTTTTTCCCGAAGACTCCGATTTCCTCCCACATTCCAAAAACATGCTAGGTTAATTAGCGACTCCAAATTGTCCATAGGTATGAATGTGAGTGTGAATGGTTGTTTGTCTATATGTGCCCTGTGATTGGCTGGCAATCAGTCCAGGGTGTACCCTCGCCCGAAGACAGCTGGGATAGGCTCCGGCACCCCCCGCGACCCTCGTGAGGATAAGCAGTAGAAAATGAATTAATGAGTTCTCCTCCTATTTTGTGTGGAAGTGGTAACTTTTTGGCTTCTTATTTTGTCTTTTCCCACCCTTGGCCATCTCTGTGTGGAGTTTGCATGTTCTTCTTGTGCCCGTGGGTTTTCTCCGGGTACTCCGGTTTCCTCCCACATTCCAAAAACATGCTAGATTAATTAGCAACTCCAAATTGTCCATAGGTATGAATGTGAGTGTGAATGGTTGTTTGTCTATATGTGCCCTGTGATTGGCTGGCCACCAGTCCAGGGTGTACCCCGCCTCTCGCCCGAAGACAGCTGGGATAGGCTCCAGCGCTCCCCGCCACCCTCGTGAGGATAAGCAGTAGAAAATGAATGAATGAATGACTTCTCCTCCTTTTTTGTGTGGAAGTGGTAACTTTTTGGCTTCTTATTTTGTTTTTCCCAATTTAAAAATTTCCACTATCCTGCAAAACTGACTGGTGTGCAACCAAAATGTCTTTTGTGGCTATTTTTAGCCTATTCTCTGTCAAACATGGCTGGGATGTTGATGCGTCCTTCACCATACCGAGTACTGCAGGCTTACAAAGTATGTACTCTTCAGTTTGTAGTGCAGACAATAATAGCTGTAAGTCGCAGATTAGGGATCAGTGGGACACTTGGGACTTGGCCATTGACCTGTAAACCTACCCTGTCAATTCTTAATGCGCTTACATAACATGCAATTTAAAATCTTTTTATTCTAGGACAGAATCATCGATGCCGGACCCAAAGGGAACCAAGCCCGCTTCATGAATCACAGCTGCCAGCCAAACTGTGAAACCCAGAAATGGACTGTGAATGGGGACACCCGCGTAGGACTGTTTGCACTACAAGAAATCCCAGAAGGTTCTGGCGACTATCTGCACCTTGCCGTGTTAGCGTACACCATGTAGTAATATCCAACATCAACTTGACGGAGTATTTACTTTAGGTGTGGAGCTGACTTTCAACTACAACTTGGAGTGTCTTGGTAACGGCAAGACGGCATGTAAATGCGGAGCCCCCAACTGCAGCGGCTTTCTTGGTGTTCGACCGAAGGTAAAAGAAGTATCTCTTATTTCAGTGCTTGAACAATGCGTGTAATTGGGTGTAAAAAAAAAAAAAAAAAATCAAATTTCCATGCTTATAGTTGAGTCAGAACAACATCAAACTATCTATTTGACCTGAAAGAACATCCATCCTGGTGTGCTTCCATTCAGAACCAGCCGTCTGCTGAGAAACTGAAGGAAGGGAAGAAGAGAGTGTCCATGAAGAAGAAAACGAAACAAGAGGTCACCAAAGAAAGGGAGGATGAGTGTTTCAGCTGCGGTGACGGCGGCCAGATTGTGTCCTGTAAGAAGCCCGGTTGCCCCAAAGTCTACCATGCGGACTGTCTGAACCTGGCAAAGAGGCCTGCAGGCAAGTATTGCTATTGCTAAGTGGGGGGGGACTTCCATGAGCTGTACACTGGTGTGTAGTTGAACATTCTAACTTTTTGCTATTCATGATCTAAAGGAGGGGGCTGCACGGCGGTCTAGTGGTTAACACACAGACCTCACAGCTAGGAGACCCGAATTCAATCCCACCCTCCCACCATCTCTGTGTGGAGTTTGCATGTTCTCTCCCATGTGTGGGTTTTCTCCGGGTACTCCGGTTTCCTCCCACATTCCAAAAACATGCTAGGTGAATTAGCGACTCCAAATTGTCCATAGGTATGAATGTGAGTGTGAATGGTTGTTTGTCTATATGTGCCCTGTGATTGGCTGGCCACCAGTACAGGGTGTAACCCGCCTCTCGCCCGAAGACAACTGGGATAGGCTCCAGCACCCCCGTGACCCTTGTGAGGATAAGCGGTAGAAAATGAATGAATGAGTTCTCCTGTTTTGTGTGGAAGTGGTAACTTTTTGGCCACCAGTCCAGGGTGTACCCCACCACTCGCCCGAAGACAGCTGGGATAGGCTCCAGCACCCTCGTGAGGATAAGCGGTAGAAAATGAATGAATAAGTTCTCCTCCTATTTTGTGTGGAAGTGGTAACTTTTTGGCTTCTTATTTTGTCTTTCCCCGCCTTTGGCCATCTCTGTGTGGAGTTTGCATGTTCTCCCCGTGCATGCGTGGGTTTTCTCCGGGTACTCCGGTTTCCTCCCACATTCCAAAAACATGCTAGGTTAATTAGCGACTCCAAATTTTCCATAGGTATGAATGTGAGTGTGAATGGTTGTTTGTCTATATGTGCCCTGTGATTGTCTGGCCACCAGTCCAGGGTGTACCCCGCCTCTCGCCCGAAGACAACTGGGATAGGCTCCAGCACCCCCGCGACCCTTGTGAGGATAAACGATAGAAAATGAATTAATGAATGAGTTCTCCTCCTATTTTGTGTGGAAGTGGTAACTTTTTGGCTTCTTATTTTGTCTTTCCCCACCCTCGGACATCTCTGTGTGGAGTTTGCATGTTCTCCCCGTGCATGCGTGGGTTTTCTCCGGGTACTCCGGTTTCCTCCCACATTCCAAAAACATGCTAGGTTAATTAGCAACTCCAAATTGTCCATAGGTATGAATGTGAGTGTGAATGGTTGTTTGTCTATATGTGCCCTGTGATTGGCTGGCCACCAGCACAGGGTGTCAATGACTGAATTTCATCATCTCATTTGAAATGGGTGCAAAAAAAGTGTGGACAAAATGGAGGCTTTCACAGTGTAAAAGGGGCTTAAGTTAAGCAATGTTTCAAAGTGTGCTAATGACCATAATATGCTTTCCAGGTCGATGGGAGTGTCCCTGGCACCAGTGTGATGTCTGCGGTAAAGAAGCGGTGTCGTTCTGTCAGATGTGCCCCAGCTCATACTGCAAAGCGCACCGCGATGGCATGCTCTTCATCTCCAAGCTGGACGGCAAGCTGTCCTGCAGTGAACACGACCCGTGTGGACCCGACCCCCTAGAGCCGGGCGAGATCCGTGAATACGTTGTTCCTAATGCCCCTTCTTCGAAACCCGGCGCTGTGACTTCGCCTCTCCCGGACTCTGGAGGTTCCACTCCCGTTGCCTCACATGACCCTAAACGTGAGCCTCCTCCTCGTCTCTACATTAACACAAAGACGGCTACCTCGAGCTTCATCCCTAGCAGCAGGTCTTACCTCACACAAAGGACAGAAGACAAAGCTTTGTCCAGCCCGACCTCCTCAAAAGATGAAAGCGAGGATGGCGAAATGGAGGACGGGGAGGTGTGCGGGTTAGAGGTCGACTTGGAAGAAGAAGACGACGACTACGATGAATCAGGAGACGACGCGGAAGAGATCGAGTTAGTAGAAGATGAAGAAGGTGAGCCAATGTACGGAGACAGCTTGGAGGAGGAAGAGGAGGAGGCAGATGACAGTTGGGGTGATTACGTGGAGGAAGATGCCGGTGACGACTGGGGCCGAGTGGAGGAGGATGACAAGTGACCCTCAATAAAATCACCTACTGTACTTGAATGCAACATTGCCTTCCCCTTTGGTACAACATTGCCTTCTCATGTCAGACTGCTGCACTGATGCTATGGATGCTAATCGGTGCTACGGCTCCAGGGCTCATTCACTCAGTTTCTTGTACTTTTGTTCATATTGTGTTTATTTGTGTCTGGTGCTGTTAGCTTCAGTTTATTCTTTTAAACATTGTTTACATTTTTTTTTTTTTAAAAAGACATGTTTGAAATATAAAAAAATGAGAAGATATATCTGACCAAACTGTAATTATAAGGGCATTTTGTTGTCGTTATTGTCTTCACTTTGTCTTCTTAAAAAAAAAAAAAAAAATGCAAGAGAGGTCGTCTCACTTGTCAATGTTTCCATGGTTTATTTTCACCGTGATGCAAAAATAAACACACTGGAGTCAAACTGCAAAAAGTTTGTCCTGAAACAATCAACTCCTAATTTATATTGGCAATGGTGTTACCATAATTTATATTAATTTGTTTATATTCATAATGCACTCCAGGGGATACTGCAATATACTGCACATTGTAATTTATGTTAACATTATTATTATAAATTCAGGATTACGATGTTAACTATTGATTCAATCCATATGCAGGCATGAATTCATGGGTGTTGTAAAATCTAGTAATATTTACTTTCATATTTACATAGTTTTTAAAATCTATTTAAAAATAATTGCGTATATTGCCTTTATTTCCAAGTGTTTAAATAAACGTGCAGCGAAGCAGTAACTGATGTTAACACTCTCCACTAGATGTCGCACTTCCGCTTCCGGGTGTTCATTTGTACACCACAGAAGAAGAACCTCGTGACGTAATTTAGTTTTCCTAAAATGGCGTCGCTTTTGTAAACCTCCGTGTTTATGTCCCGTTAACGAATCTTAACACTGTTTTATTGGATATTGACAAGGTAGGCTGTTTATTTATCAAAAAGTAATAATATATTAAATTTAGCCGCAAAGTTTTGTAACTGTAATTCAGCTAACGTTAGCGTTTCACTGTTTAATCTTTTATAATGAACAGGGTATTCCCAGAGAGACTGTGTTTAACGACTTCATCGTGTCTTTGTGTCCACAGGTAGTTTTAGTCATGGCTGAGCAGAGTAACGGTAACCCGGAGGGCATCGTGGGCCTGGATGAGCCCAAAAAGATGACCCGGGAAGACTGGAGGAAGAAGAAGGAGCTGGAGGAGCAGAGAAAGCTAGGAAACGCTCCAGCCGAGGTGGACGAAGAGGGCAAGTAAGTTAGCATTTGACATTAATATCGATATTAACGGTATCATGGGTGATACTGATATCGATATTTTAGCACATTTTATAAACATATTCCCAAAGTGCTACACAGACTAGTAAAAAAAATACAATAAATAAAGGTACAAATTTAATTTAATCCAAAACTAAAAGATTAAATAAGAAATAAAATAGTAACAAAAAAAGCAATAAAAGTATAAAAAATAAAACCAATTAAAAAAAGCGGTAGAAAATGAAAGAATGAATGAAAATAAAATAAAGAACTAAAAGACACAGGAATTAAGACTCACTCCGAGTTAAAAGCCGGAGAATAAAAGTTGGTTTTAAGACGGGACTTAAAACTTTCGATGTTGGGGGCCTTTTTTTTTTTACTCGTGAGGGGCGAGAGTTCCATATCTTGGGGCTCGGTCTCCCCTGGTCTTAAGTCTTGTCTTGGTCACCACAAGTTGGAGCTGCCCCTCGGACCTCAGTGACCGCGCTGGAGAGTAAATTTGGATGAGGTCCGAGATGCATTCAGGGGCCAGCCCATTCAACGCCTTAAAAACAAACAATAAAATCTTAAAATAAATCCTAAAGCGAACATGCAACCAATGCAGGGAGGCCAGAATTGCTGTTATGTGCTGTCCTTTTTTTCGTTCCTGTTAAAAGCCGTGCCGCAGAGTTCTGGACTAACTGTAAGCGGGAGAGAGACTTTTGGCTAATTCCAGAATAAAGTGCATTACAGTAGTCCAGACGTGATGAAATAAAAGCGTGCATGACTTGCTCAAAGTGTCACAAAGATTAAAAAAAATATTTAATTTTAGATAAAAAAAAACAGGAGTTTAAAATCACTGTCTATTATGATGCCAAGGCTGGTGGCTGTGGGACGAATGTTGTTTTGGAGGGGGCCGAAGTCTATAAGGGGGCCTTTATAGTTAATTCCACATACTGAAATACTATGGCTTTTTAACGTAGTCCTAGCATATAAGTGTTTCAAATGTACTTCTTCCCTGAGATCATATTTCTCCTCTCTTGTAGAGAAGTATTGGAGGACATTTTTAGCTAATTGGTTGTTTTTAGCCTTATGCATTATTTTAGCTGCATTACACGACATTAGTGTGAAGGAATGGATGGTGCCTGTTTTGGCATCTGTCGGTATCGGTAAGAAAGCCAGTGTCGAACATGTCTAAAATAAAGACCTATTTTAATAACCTTGTCTTTTATACACAACTCAATGTCTCATCTCCTCATTGCTTGTTTTTTTCTTTTCCAGGGACATTAACCCGCACATCCCTCAGTATATATCCTCAGTGCCATGGTATATCGACCCATCCAAAAGGCCCACGCTTAAACATCAGAGACCGCAGACGGAAATTCAGGAGCAGTTCTCTGCCATTGGAGAATGGTATAAAAGAGGAGTGCAAGAGGTCAGATAAAGACACTATAATACTCTTTAGATGACCTTGGCTTTGAATAAAAGTTTAATTTCTCCTAACAGAACTCACTCACCACTAAATACCGTAAGGGTGCCTGTGAGAACTGTGGCGCCATGACTCACAAGAAAAAGGACTGCTTAGAGGTAAAAACACGCTCTTCCTGTTACGGACCTTTGGTGTCACTAACAACTAACAACTTCCTGGTTTGACTTTTTCTTCTCGTAGCGGCCCAGAAAAGTTGGAGCCAAGTTCACCGGCACGGGCATCGCCCCAGATGAACACTCTCAGATCCAACTCAAACTGGACTACGACGGAAAGCGAGATCGCTGGAACGGCTACGACCCTGAGGAACACCAGCGCATTGTGGAGGAGTACGCCAAAGTGGATCTGGTAAGTAGGCAACGTAATAAACGCCTACTACACTACACTATTTTGTTTATTGTTTCTATTCCCAGGAAGTTTCATCTCTTATGTTTTATTGTCGGAATACCAATATTTTGGATTCTAACGTCTCCAAATCTCACTACTAGTTGCCAGTACACAAAATATTGCAATTAATGTTGAAACAACATGTTTATTTTTTTTGTTTTTGTTTTTTTAACCAAGAAAGCAGATCTCGGTGTTGTTTTTTCACCGTTCACTACATTTTTTTTGTTATCTGTTGTAAAATTAATGTCTACTTTGAATAGCTTGATGTTCTTCTTTCTTCTTTCAGGCCAAAAGGACGCTGAAGGCTCACAAGCTGCAGGACGAGTTGGCATCAGGAAAACTGGACCAATCCGTAAGCCTTCACTCGCATCTACAGCAACATCATAACATCATAAACTAGTTTTCTTGTCAAGGATTGCCCAGGAAGACATTTTTTTTAAAAACTTTTTCTGCAGGAGCGGGAACATGACAGCGAAGACGAGGATGAAGATAAATACGCAGATGACATCGACATGCCGGGTCAGAACTTTGACTCCAAGAGGCGAATCACCGTCAGAAATTTGCGTATCAGAGAAGACACGGCCAAAGTAAGACCGCTGTTTGTAGCTTTGTTACCATGGCGACTGGTTGGATCGTGTTTCCAACCAGGGTACACCCTGGACTGGTCGCCAACCAGCCTATCACATGGCACATATAGACAAACAACCATTCACACTCACATTCATACCTATGGACAATTTGGAGTCGCTAATTAACCTAGCATGTTTTTGGAATGTGGGAGGAAACCGGAGTACCCGGAGAAAACCCACACATGCACGGGGAGAACATGCAAACTCCACACAAAGATGGCCAAGGGTGGGGAAAGACTAAATAAAAAGCCGAAAAGTTACCACTTCCACACAAAATAGGAGGAGAACTCATTCATTCATTCATTTTCTACCGCTTTTCCTCACGAGGTTTGCGGGGGTGCTGGAGCCTATCCCAGCTGTCTTCCGGCGAGAGGCAATCTTACACCCTGGACTGGTGGCCAACCAATCACAGGGCACATATAGACAAACAACCATTCACACTCACATTCATACCTATGGACAATTTGGAGTCGCTAATTAACCTAGCATGTTTTTGGAATGTGGGAGGAAACCGGAGTACCCGGAGAAAACCCACGCATGCACGGGGAGAACATGCAAACTCCACACAGAGATGGCCGAGGGTGGGGAAAAACTAAATAAGAAGCCGAAAAGTTACCACTTCCACACAAAATAGGAGGAGAACTCATTCATTCATTCATTTTCTACCGCTTTTCCTCACAAGGTTCGCGGGGGTGCTGGAGCCTATCCCAGCTGTCTTCCGGCGAGAGGCAATCTTACACCCTGGACTGGTGGCCAGCCAATCACAGGGCACATATAGACAAACAACCATTCACACTCACATAGAAATCTTAGACTTCTAAATGTATTTTTGTATTTAATTTTATATTGAGATCATCTACAACGTTTACACTTTACATCTGTCCCACAGTACTTGAGGAACCTGGATCCAAACTCCGCCTACTACGATCCAAAGACGCGAGCAATGAGGGAGAACCCGTACTCCAGCACTGGCATGAACCCCGACGAGTAAGTTAATGTCCACGTAACGTAAATACCGTGGAATCTTCCACCCGATTAACCGTACAGGCAGTCTTCACATTCCTGATTTAAAACTACACACGCTTTTATGTGTGGGATGCATATGCTTACCGTGGTATTAGCCGTATTAGCATTTCAACTTTGAGCTTCCACTCTACTTTCAATTGATCTCTCTTGTTGTTTCTTTTCGTCCACAGAGTGGGGTATGCCGGAGACAACTTTGCCCGCTACACCGGAGACACCATAACCATGGCTCAGACGCAGAGTAAGTCCAATGTCATGAAAAGCCGTGGCCACGTTGCTAAGAATGATAGCCATAATTACCAATAAGTACACTCTATAAGTACACTCTATAAGTACACTAACACCCTCTCCTTCTAGTGTTCGCTTGGGAAGCCTACGAGAGGGGCTCGGAGGCGCATCTGCAGGCTGACCCCACCAAGCTGGAGCTGCTTCATCGGTCCTTCAAGGTCAAGAAGGAGGACTTTAAAGAGCAACAGAGGGAGAGCATCCTGGAGAAGGTAGCTACAGCACACAATGGCGGGCGTATCACGCACACGGGGTTCTCAATTTGTCTCGCCCCTACACTTTGCCCACGGTCATGAAGCCTTGTCTCACTTTTAAAGGCAAAAGCAAAATAAGAAGCCAAAAAGTTACCACTTCCACACAAAATAGGAGGAGAACTCATTTGTTCATTCATTTTCTACCGCTTATCCTCACGAGGGTCGCTGGGGATGCTGGAGCCTATCCCAGCTGTCTTCGGGCGAGAGGCGGGACGTAATGTCTGTTTTGGTCAAGTAGTTTGGAAAATAAATTACCCGCAAAAAATGCGATTTATACTCCAGTGCAACTTATGTATGTTTTTTTCTACCTAATTATGCATTTTTGGCATTGTTTTGACTTATACTCCAGTGCGACTTATGTATGTTTTTTTCTACCTAATGATGCATTTTTGGCATTGTGCGACTTATACTCCAGTGCGACTTATGTATGTTTTTTTCTACCTAATTATGCATTTTTGCCATTGTGCGACTTATACTCCACTGCGACTTATGTATGTTTTTTTTCTACCTAATTATGCATTTTTGGCATTGTGTGACTTATGTATGTTTTTTTCTACATAATTATGCATTTTTGGCATTGTGCGACTTATACTCCAGTGCGACTTATGTATGTTTTTTTTTCTACCTAATTATGCATTTTTGCCATTGTGCGACTTATACTCCACTGCGACTTATGTATGTTTTTTTCTACCTAATTATGCATTTTTGGCATTGTGCGACTTATACTCCACTGCGACTTATGTATGTTTTTTTCTACCTAATTATGCATTTTTGGCCTTGTGCGACTTATACTCCGGAGCGACTTATGTATGTTTTTTTTCTACCTAATTATGCATTTTTGGCCTTGTGCAACTTATACTCCAGTGCGACTTATGTATGTGTTTTTCTACCTAATTATGCATTTTTGGCATTGTGCGACTTATACTCCAGTGCGACTTATGTATGGTTTTTTTTTACCTAATTATGCATTTTTGGCATTGTGCGACTTATACTCCAGTGCGACTTATGTATGTTTTTTTTCTACCTAATTATGCATTTTTGGCATTGTGTGACTTATACTCCAGTACGACTTATGTATGTTTTTTTCTACCTAATTATGCATTTTCGGCCTTGTGCAACTTATACTCCAGTGCGACTTATGTATGTTTTTTTTACAGTGAACTCAGCTGTATGAATGCTCCTCATCGGTATTACAGTATTGCTTCTGATTTAGCTGTGTTCTGCAGAACACTTCTTAATAACTGACCTCAAGGCCAGAAAAAGCTACCTTTTCTTTCCTTTCCGCTCTCTCATGCACTCCAAATCATTATCAAAGTCATACCAAAGAAGTTATTTTATATAGATACTCCTCAAAGAAATTAATAGTTAAATGAATGTAACTAAATGCATCAGGTTATATTGTGTGAAAAGGTTACAAGTCATCCTCCCAAAAAAGCTGACTCTTCCTGTGTGTATTCAATAGTATGGCGGCCAGGAGCACTTGGACGCCCCCCCACGGGAGCTGCTGTTGGCTCAGACGGAGGACTACGTGGAGTACTCCCGTCACGGCGCCGTCTTGAAGGGTCTCGAGAAAGCAATCGCTCGCTCCAAGTACGAAGAAGACGTACTCATCAACAACCACACCGTAAGAAGGACCGGCCACCCTTTTTGGTCTGAATTCTTCTCCATTCTTCACTGACAGCATATGCTTCTACTCCCCAGTGTATTTGGGGCTCCTACTGGAAGGACGGCTTCTGGGGATACAAGTGCTGCCACTCCATGGTCAAGCAGAGCTACTGCACAGGAGAGGCTGGAATTGGAGTTGTGAGTACTGACGGAGCTTTTGGTTCATATCAAATTTGTGGTCATTTTTTTTGTTTTTTTCTTTCGTCATTTGAAGAGCAACAGTGAGTGTGTTCCGTTCGAAGAAGGTGTGAATGAGCCTGAAGAAGAGGAGGAGCAGACCAAGACCCTGCTGGAGGCAAGACATAATAACAATAATTATTATTATATTATAACAATATATTATTATAACAAACAATATTTGAATAATAATATATTATAATTATAATAATTAAAAAATAGTATCATTATTATTATAATTATTATAATATTATTTCATTATTATTATTGTAATAGTGTTATAATAATATATTGTTATAATATTTTTATAATGCTGCTTTATTATAACAAACACTATTCTAATAATAATATTATAATAATTATAATAATTATAATGATATTTTAAAATTATTATAATTATAATATTATATTATTAAATTATTATTAAAATAAATTAATATTATATTATAATAATATTAATAAAATAATATAATAACTATAATGATGATACTTTAGAATTATTATAATATTTTAAAATTATTATAGGTATAATATATTATTATTAAAATCATTATTAAATTATTATTAAAATATTGTTTGTTATAATATATTGTTATAATATTTTTATAATGATATACTATTAATAATAATGATGATAATGATGATATTTTAAAATTATTATAATATATTATTATTAAAATATTGTTTGTTATAATAGTATAATAATACAACATTATAATATTAATATTATAATATAATATTATAATAATAATGATGATGATGATATTTTTTGGTTTAATCCAGTGAGAGGCATTCAATTATTATTTTTTTAACAATTAAATTAACCATCAGAAATTAATTGCCATGTTTTTAAAATACAATTTTTAATGTGATGGTAGAAGGTAGATCGGTACTAAAAATGAATGTTTATGCATTACATGTTCTAGCATACTTTGTAGAAGTGGAATATATACTTTTTAAAAAGAACAACAGGATTAAAAAAACACTGTAAGATCAGATCAACTCGAGACTGTTTAACAGCGCCCCCTGCTGGTTGAAGCCTAGTAGTGCACCCCATTCATGCAATCCATTCCTGTTTCTGCGCACATGCTTGGTTTAATCTCCCCCCTCAGATGCATCAAGAAAAGATGAAACAGAAGAAGAAGAAAAAGAAGAGTAGAAGGAACAAGAAACACGTCCCACTGCAGGACAGCAGCGACTCCGAGGACGAAGAGAAGAAGAAGGAGAAGCTGAAGAAGGTAAAGTGTTCACTCGTGTCATTGCGAACTTCATTGCCTCTCATTGCTGAATGTGTTTCTCCTCCCAGGCGTTGGACGCAGAAGACAAGCGCGTGAAGCACGTGGAAGCGATGATGCAGCTGGATGAGAGGAAGCGGCCGTACCACAGCCTGCAGGAAGTGAAGGCACCCACTGAGGAGGAGATGGAGGCCTTCCGCATGAAACGCTGCCGCCCTGATGATCCCATGGCTTCCTTTCTCGGACAGTGACCTCTCCTTATGTCCACACGTCCAAACCTTTGCCCAGAGCAATTGCTTGGAAGCCTGTCGCCGAAACCCACAGCACATCTTAGTTTGGTACAAGTTTGTTGTGTTTTTCTGTGGCAAAGGGTCTACAAGGCTAGCATTAGTGATCAAGCTTTTCCAGTTTTATGGAACACACCATATTTTTTTTATTATTGTCGTCAAACCTAACATGAAACAGTCATTTCACCTTCTCGTCAATACATATTGAGTATGAACTCCTACATGTGTTTATTAGTTCCCAAATCTCAAATATTTACTTTCTCACAAAAGTTCCAGTTACATCGTCTCATTTAAATGTTCTTTGAGAACATTCCGTAATTATCTCTGATCCGGCATGTTAAAATCGTCACATTATATTTGTGCATGTTGTACAATTAGTACAATTTATTAACTGGAAAAGCATTCCTGCTACAAATGGCAACCGGCCTGCGATAGATACAGTATCATTCAGTACAGTACAGTACAGTATAACAATACAATATGCAATTTACAACCAAATTAATATCCCTAAAATGATTACTTAAGAGTTCATACCATTGTCATACATGATGTCACATGACCTCTTTGCTTTTTCTTTGGCTTCTTTGTGATGACAAAGAGGAGAGGTGTGATGATAGCCGTAGAACCAGGACTGGCACATCGAAAAGCACATGGACGAATGAATGAATGAATGAAATACTGTTTTAGTTACAGACCTGTAATGATTCCAGTATTACATATAAAAGGCCACTAGATGTCAGTATTGTTTCCTCTTGTTTTGTGTCAAGGTCTTCATAGGAAAAGGGTGTTTTACTTAAATGTGCTTATACAGTGTTTTACTTTCTATATGAACCTGATGCCCACCTCATCTGGCTCCTCTCAATGCTGGATGACAATTCTTCTCACCTTATCTCTTAAGGGAGAACCCAGCCACCTTATGGAGAAAACTCACTTGGGCTGCTTGTACCAGTGATCTGTCACTACCTCCCTTTTCACCACATTGGACCAATGCAGATGCGTTCCTTTTTTTTTTACTCACTCATGACCAAAACCCTGAGGTACTTAAACTCCACCACTTGTGCCAGGATGTCATCTGTCAGGAGATGGACCTCCACCCTTTTTAGAGCAAGAATCATGGACTCCAGACAAATCATGCCCTATTAATTTCCCTTATTTTTCATTTTCTCAACAATTTTCAACAAATTTTCCCCAGGTTTCCACTTCAACGTGAATGCACGGGTGTCCAAACACACCCATTACTCCCAACAGCTGTGGCACAAACACATCTGGAATCTTTTGTCTTATCTTTTATGTTCATGCAAAGGAACATGCTTAGAAACATGCGTTGGTAGCATGCTGGTTTATGAAGCATCAATGCTGCCGTTCCTGTGTATAACTTTTAACTATAACAGACATGAGTTTAATGACATCATGGTGAAAGCATTTATTTGGCAGAGTGACTGGGCGGATGTTATGGACTGTGAGGCGCTGCAGTTGCACAGTTCCTTGCAGAGCTTCTCCGAAAGATTCATTATGAAGAGGTCATGAAGGAACACAGAAGACGGACTCTGCTAGAAGAACCCGTCGTCATTCGCAACTGGTGAGTAACTCGTAGCGTCATATGAATTAGCTTTGGACAATGCAGTCATGGATGTAAATATTCTGCCGTTCTTCATGGGTTCCTCCCTCCGCAGTGGCCACCATGCTTCGGACTTGTGTGACGTTCTGTCTTCTGTCAGTCGTCTTCTCCCAGTCTGTGTATTCCTCACCCAAAAAAGGCCGCAACATCACCATCCATTCTTCCAATCTGGTGTGTAGTCTGCCAGGTCCAGGAGGGCCTGCAGGGAACCCGGGACCCCCTGGGTCGCCAGGGGTGATCGGGCCAATGGGAGCCCCTGGAAAAGACGGTCCAGATGGGAAGGATGGAGACAAAGGAGAAAAAGGAGATACAGGTACTTTGCGATTCATGCACATTGGGGGTGGTGTTATTATTTTTAAATTCTGCAATTTGGCTGCACGGTGGTTGAGTGGTTAGCGCGCAGCTCAGAGACCCGGGTTCAATCCCACTTTCGGCCATCTCTGTGTGGAGTTTGCATGTTCTCCCGTTTTCTCCGGGTACTCCGGTTTCCTCCCACATTCCAAAAACATGCTAGTTTAATTAGTGACTCCAAATTGTCCATAGGTATGAATGTGAGTGTGAATGGTTGTTTGTCTATATGTGCCCTGTGATTGGCTGGCCACCAGTCCAGGGTGTACCCCACCTCTCACCCGAAGACAGCTGGGATAGGCTCCAGCACCCCCACGATCCTTATGAGGATAAGCGGTAGAAAATCAATGAATGAATGAATGAGTTCTCCTCCTATTTTGTGTGGAAGTGGTAACTTTTTGTCTTCTTATTTTGTCTTTCCCCACCCTGGGCCATCTCTGTGTGGAGTTTGCATGTTCTCCCCGTGCATGCGTGGGTTTTCTCCGGGTACTCTGGTTTCCTCCCACATTCCAAAAACATGCTAGTTTAATTAGCGACTCCAAATTTTCCATCGGTATGAATGTGAGTGTGAATGGTTGTTTGTCTATATGTGCCCTGTGATTGGCTGGCCACCAGTCCAGGGTGTACCCCGCCTCTCGCCCGAAGACCGCTGGGATAGGCTCCAGCACCCTTGTGAGGATAAGCGGTAAAAAATGAATGAGTTCTCCTCCTATTTTGTGTGGAAGTGGTAACTTTTTGGCTTCTTATTTGGTCTTTCCCCACCCTCGGCCATCTCTGTGTGGAGTTTGCATGTTCTCCCCGTGCATGCGTGGGTTTTCTCCGGGTACTCCGGTTTCCTCCCACATTCCAAAAACATGCTAGGTTAATTAGCGACTCCAAATTGTCCATAGGTATGAATGTGAGTGTGAATGGTTGTTTGTCTATATGTGCCCTGTGATTGAGATTGAGATTGAAGATATAAAAAAGCCATGTCATTATTTTCCCCTGAGGTGATCCTGGCAGGCTCGGAAATCCAGGCAAACCAGGTTTGAAAGGCCGCGAGGGCCTCATCGGGAAGGCTGGACCCCGAGGACTTAAGGGCCAACGGGGGTCACCGGGTCTGGCTGGCAAAAGAGGCCTGAAAGGAGACGAGGGGGACTCGGGCCAGCGAGGAGAACCCGGGGGCTGCAGTTGTGGCAGCGCCGCCCGCTCGGCTTTCTCTGTGGCGGTGTCAAAGAGCTACCCGAAAGAGCGGATGCCCATTCGCTTCAGCCGCATCTTGCTCAACGAGGGCAACCACTACAACACGAGCAGCGGGAAATTTGTGTGCGCCATCCCTGGGGTCTATTACTTCACCTATGACATCACCGTGGCCAACAGGCACTTAGCCATCGGGCTGGTCCACAACGGACAGTACAAGATTAAGACATTCGACGCAAACACAGGAAACCATGACGTGGCATCCGGTTCTACTGTTCTCCACTTGCAGCGTCTCGACCAGGTCTGGCTGCAGATCTTTTACTCGGAGCAGAACGGACTCTTCTTTGACCCCTTTTGGACTGACAGCACCTTTACAGGCTTCCTCATCTACGCTGATCAGGCTGATGTAACGGCTGATATATAAATAAGAAGCCAAAAAGTTACCACTTCCACACAAAATAGGAGGAGAACTCATTCATTCAGGTGCAGGAGCCTATCCCAGCCGTCTTTGGGCGAGAGGCGGGGTACACACTGGACTAGTGGCCAGCCAATCACAGGGCATATATAGACAAACAACCATTCACACTCACATTCATACCTATGGACAATTTGGAGTCGCTAATTAACCTAGCATGTTTTTGGAATGTGGGAGGAAACCGGAGTACCCGGAGAAAACCCACGCATGCACTGGGAAAACATGCAAACTCCACACAGAGATGGCCGGGGGGGGACAAAATAAGTAGCCAAAAAGTTACCACTTCCACACAAAATAGGAGAACTCATTCATTCATTCATTTTCTACAGCTTATGCTCACGAGGGTCGCGGGCGGTGCAGGAGCCTATCCCAGCCGTCTTCGGGCGAGAGGCGGGGTACACCCTGGACTGGTGGCCAGCCAATCACAGGACACATATAGACAAACAACCATTCACACTCACATTCATACCTATGGACAATTTGGAGTCGCTAATTAGCCTAGCATGTTTTTAGCAATGCTTTTGGAATGTGGAGGAAACCGGAGTACCATGCAAACTCCACACAGAGATGGCCGAGGGTGGAATTGAACCCTGGTCTCCTAGCGTGAGGTCTGTGCGCTAACCACATGTCCCCACCGTGCAGCCTGTCACTATTTTCATGTTTCTTATATTACTCTAAATTGTCCATATAATTATGAATGGGTGTACCCTGCCTCTCGCCTCAGGTTAGCTGGGGTAGGCTCCAGCATACTCCTGGCAACTCTTATATTCAATAGATTCACTGCACACAAAATGAAATATTTCATGAATGTATTTGATGATTATTGTTTACAGTTAATAAAAACCTCTATTACATTTAACTTTTTTTCAACCCTTTAAAGTCCAGTATTTATGTAACACTTTTTAACCCCATAAAAGCAACATTCAACACATACTTTACACGTTTTAAAATAAATATACAATATTCCAAACATCATAATATAGATGTGTATCCATTTAGACAAAAAGTGACGTGTAATATTCTTTTATTTCTTTTTTTGGTTGGGGGGGGGTGACAAAAACGTTGGATGAAAGGGCTTTACCGCTTTGAAACTAATCTTTGTAGTCCAAATGCAGACTTCCGGTAAAGGACTACAACTCCCAATGTCCAAGGAGGAAGCACTCTGAAGCCAAAGCGCACGAGCCTCGCGCCGCAACAGCAGCAGCTGGTGCAGCCGAGCAAGCGACTTTGTTCCAGCGGGGAGAAAAGCACCCGAGAAAAAGTCTAAACACACCGGACCAAACGTACTGATGCCGGGATTCGGTTCCAGCGGCTCTTGCGTGAACTTGTCAGACTTCTCGTAGCCCGCATTTTTTTTACTGAAAAAATAGGGCTTTTTTTCTTTAAAGTTAACCCGTAACGGAGTTGTCTCATTCAGGATGTCGGACTGAGACAAAGGGGTCTGGGGGCATTCCCGTCGGAGCGGTAAGTAGCACATTTTATAAACTTGTTTTAAGTTTTACGCTTTGTTGTTTTAAAACACCACTTAGCTATGTTCGAGTCCAGGTGTGTGTGATAGATATCACGACGTGCTGTGTTTTTCCTCCCCCATTTTTAAAAAGCTAAGCTCGTTTACTTGCGTAGTTTTCTCTTTATGCTAACATGTTAATAATCCTACCAAAATGTGAATATAGTTTCCCATTTATTGTTTAAAAGTCAGTTTCTCTAACGTATTAAACCTTGTACAGCTGACATTAAACCCACACATTTAAATTCCCCGGTTGAGGAAATGGCCACCGTGTGTTTTCTCTTTAAATAAACTTAAAAAAAAACATTCAAATAAAATATAAAAGGATTGCGGCAAACACGTAGTATAAAAATAAATAAGCCAAAACAAAAAAAAAAAAACAAATTCAACACTAAATAAAAATACTTAGTGTTATTCCAAAGCAAGCTTTATAATACATGACATACTGTAACCACGTCTTTAATAACAAAGACAAAGAAAAGTCTTCCTTTTTACAAAAGTCTTTCTCATTTTAGTCTTTAAAGGCATCCCTCAGGTGTGGATCTACTGGCAACAAACTTCTGATTTGTTCCCAGAACTTTCAGCATTTCTATCATTGAGTGTTTTTGTTGCATTTGCAATATCCCCCGTATATTTTACGCTATTTGTGTATTTTGGATAATTATCATGCTTAGATGTTACTGTGTTTGCCCCCTATCGGCTTTATAATCAAACACTCAATAACACAAAATGTCCCCAAGATCACAACAAGTCATAAAGTATTTTTGTGTCTCCTCAGCAGGTACAAGTCGACTCTGGAAATCTCCTCTGGATGGGAAAAGATGGAAAGGGAGTTGCAATGGTGGAAAGGACAGCTGGCTGCAGACATCCATCAATCCCTCCGCATCAAGGTGAGTCCGTCATCCACGACCACTGTGCTGTGGTAATGATATAATACAGTAAACCTCGGATATATCGGAAATTCGCTCACAACGGACAGATAAAAAAAGAACCGATTTTTCTGTAATGCATTTCCAATAAAAATTCATTGCATATATCGGATTTTTTTATAACGGATTTCGCCTATTTTGGACAAAATGTCCAGTCCCGTTCCAATGCATTTCCATTAAATTTCCCTCGCATATATCGGATGGCCGCATCGTGGCGCTCCGATTCACCGAATCGTGACAGGCCGCTATACGACGTCATTTGCAGCGTTGCCTGCGCGTCCAGGTACATTGGAAACATAGTCAAGGAAGTGCCTTTTTATAACGGATAAAATCCGATTTACGCATATACCGCATATAAATCCGATATATGCGTAAAACGGACATTTTCCGGTATACGCATATAACGGATTTCGCTTATATCGGACAAAACCAGTGGGAACAATTGAATCCGATATATCCGAGGTTTACTGTATATAGAATCTGTGGATTTAACGTCAACAACAAAAACTTTTCCAATTAAATGATAAATGGCACCAACACAAAACAAATGGGACAAAATCGACTCGGGATATTCCCGAGTTCTGAGGTCTGTGAACGCTGGCTCTTCCTTGTGTCGATGTTATGTAAATATGGAATCGGAATACCGGGAACACCGCAGTAATGCACAGAACTGAGACTGGTGTATCTAAACCAAGGCGGGATGGAAATAATTTGCGTTAGTAAATGGTTGCATCCAGACAAGAAAAAATGACTGATTCATACGCCACACCGTACCATAGAAGAAGAAAGGACGCATGCACGTAAGTTTGTCATCTTTGCTTTTTGAGGCTCGTCTAGACTTATGACAAATTGGCTGGCTTGTCATTAAAACTCACTTGTAGTCACGTGATGGCGACAGGTCGATGACGCCATCATTAAAAAAAAAAAAAGCAAACGACCAGAGATTTTTACATCATACGTTTCCGTTTCTGTGTGGATGAGTGGCTGAAATGATAAAATACTTTGCGGTTTCATCCTGAAAACGTGTATAAGCGCACACATCTTTACGGTAATACAGTATTTATACTGTGTGTTTATATATTGACATAAAATTAATTCACACAAAAACTCAAAAACTGCTGAACAGATATCCTCAGGACAAAAAAAAATATCATGTTATTAAAAAAATACTCTCAATAATGTCAATTAAGGAAACCATTTTGTTTCTAATTTATGAGTTTTTTTTAACTATGATCTTAAAGCTTTCATCTGATGGCCAGTCGATTTCACTTTTTTTGCAATAATTTACTTTCACAGAAATGTTTTTTTTTTTGGTCCTGTTTCTTCATTTTACATTTTAAAGCTCTGCTTAGAACAGGGGTGGGCAAACTACGGCCCGGGGGCCACATGCGGCCCACCAAGCGTTTGAATCCGGCCCGCCAGTTGCTTTTAAGTATTTCAACTTTTAACATACCAGCTGGCAACATAACGTTCAAGTCGGATGTCTTATAAAAAAAAACAACAACAACAAAACTGTAAAATAGAATTTTGTAGTTTTGATGTGGTCTGATGTTTAAAGTGCTGCTGAAAAAAGGGAAATGAGAACATATAGCTGATTAGTATTTACTTAAAATTAGACAAATAATTCAAGACGGACTCTTATTATATAATTTATAAGCGTAAAATTGTGTGTGTTAAATCTTTGTTCTGGCCCCTCGCACAATTTCGTTAACTCAATGCGGCTCATGAGTCAAAAAGTTTGCCCCCCACCCTTGGCTTAGAACCTCCTGAAGATCCACAAGTACAAAAATACACTTGTTTAGCTGGTTTTAAAATTTTAGATTAGGCGTGTATAAACATGCAACCGGTCCTGCCTCTCACTCAAAGTCAGCTGGGATAGGCTCCAGCGTACCCCCGCGACTCTAATGAGGGGTAAGCGGCACATAACACGAATGACTGGATGTATAAACATGAATAAATTGTAATAAATAATTTAATTAGTTGATATTATGATAAATGTTGTAAAAATTGTGTTTTTAAACTTATACATTGGGACATTTGGTAACAAATATGTTTATTTGTGTTGTTATGTGGTGTTTTTTTAACAAAAAAGTCACATTTTAAAGGCTCGCAATGGGATTACATGGATTATTTAAGGCTCATTAATTAAGAATGTCTTAATTAATCATTAGTGTGATCGTATATCTTGCCTCGTGTCGCTTGATTGGCGTCTTCCAGTTGTGACTCAGACGTCTGTTTGAGATTGATACCCTTTGGTAGGGATTGTGTGCATGAAGGCATCGCCTTGTGATGGGGATGTTTATGTATGAAACGTTCACTGGCACGGCCGTTTGCTAACAGTGTGTGATTCAGAGTGACTTCTCAGCTGGCTTAGGACGTCTGTATGATGCAGGCTTGAGCCACGAATAAACGTCACACACACACACACACACACACACACACACACACACACACACACACACACACTCATAAAGCCTAATGTCAGAGATGGTCCGTTGTGTTTGGCTACTATGACACACACACACACACACGTTTTTGAGGAGCAATACACACCAACATGGCGCACAAAGCAGTTATTTGTGAGTGTGTGTGTGTGTGTGTGCTACTGATAAATTGGATTAGCTTTTTTATTGTGGTCTAAATATTATTGTTTTCTGCATGTGTGGGTCACTGCAAAGGTAAACATGCGTTAATGAGCCAATTAAGACAATACACAAACTGTTGAAGGTGAAACGTTGTTGATTAGTATTTGTTGAATGGGGATCACATTGGATTTTTACATGTTGCCACCTTTCTGTCTCCATTTCCATTAATTTTACAATAAGCAAAAATCACTAAATCAAAAATTGTGGACAAAATAATAACATTTCCACTATAATCGTCTCACCAACCACCAAAGTATATTCAGTGCAGACCTTGAACAAGTTACCCCCAAATTGTGATTTCCACTACAGTAAACCTCGGATATATCGGACTCGGATATATCGGAAATTCGCTCACAACGGACAGATAAAAAAAGAACAGATTTTTCTGTAATGCATTTCCAATAAAAATTCATTGCATATATCGGATTTTTTATAACGGATTTCGCCTATTTCGGACAAAATCTCCAGTCCCGTTCCAATGCATTTCCATTAAATTTCCCTCGCATATATCGGATGGCCGCATCGTGGCGCTCCGATTCGCCGAATCGTGACAGGCCGCTATACGACGTCATTTGCAGCGTTTGCAGCGTTGCCTGCGCGTCCAGGTACATTGGAAACATAGTCAAGGAAGTGCCTTTTTATAACGGATAAAATCCGATTTACGCATATACCGGATATAAATCCGATATATGCGTAAAACGGACATTTTCCAGTATACGCATATAACGGATTTCGCTTATATCGGACAAAACCAGTGGGAACAATTGAATCCGATATATCCGAGGTTTACTGTATAAATATTTTTCATTCATTCATTTTCTACCGCTTATCCTCCAACTGTCTTGGGGCAAGAGTCGGGGTACACACTGGACTCATTGCCAGCCAATCACAGTGCACATATAGACAAATTCGCCAATTAACCTAGCATGTTTTTGGAATGTGGGAGGAAACCGGAGTACCCCGGAAAAAAACCCACGAGAACATGCAAACTCCACACAGAGATAGCCGAGTGTGGAATTGAACTCGGGTCTCCTAGCTGTGAGGTCTTCACGCTAACCACTCGCCCCGTCGTGCAGCCCACCATACTCTGGTTTCCTCCCACATTCCAAAAACATGCTAGGTTAATTAGCGACTCCAAATTGTCCATAGGTATGAATGTGAGTGTGAATGGTTGTTTGTCTATATGTGCCCTGTGATTGGCTGGCCACCAGTCCAGGGTGTACCCCGCCTCTCGCCCGAAGAAAGCTGGGATAGACTCCAGCACACGCGCGACCCTCGTGAGGATAAGTTGTAGAAAATGAATGAATGAGTTCTCCTATTTTGTGTGGAAGTGGTAACTTTTTGGCTTCTTATTTTGTCTTTCCCGCCCCTCGGCCGTCTCTGGGTGGAGTTTGCATGTTCTCCCCGTGCGTGTGTGGGTTTTCTCCGGGTACTCCGGTTTCCTCCCACATTCCAAAAACATGCTAGGTTAATTAGCGACTCCAAATTGTCCATAGGTATGAATGTGAGTGTGAATGGTTGTTTGTCTATATGTGCCCTGTGATTGGCTAGCCACTAGTCCAGGGTGTACCCCGTCCGCTCTTGCCCGAAGACAGCTGGGATAGGCTCCAGCACCCCCGCGACCCTCGTGAGGTAAAAGCGGTAGAAAATGAATGAATATTTACATTCCTTGACCATGAAAACATAGCATTAGCTTTAGGGTAACATACCATTAGAAATCACAATGGTAGCAATATTAGTTCAGAAAGTTATTAGGTCAAAAATGGCATTTTTATAATGGTGGTTTTCTTTTGGATTTAGCTCATAAGCTTTTGAGGATGCAACAAATCTTGTCTTCCTATGACCAAAATTCCAAAGGTGCCCGAAATTTAATGAGTCACATGGCAGAAATGGTCCTATCTCACAATGCTAAAGAACCCTTTGAAAAATTCCTATCCGGATGACCTCCCAAAATTGACCATTTCCAACAGTTCCTAAAAATCGCATGCTAATCCATTCAGAACTTTTCAAGTTATTTTGAACACAAACATAATAAATGCTGACAAAACCTAACCTCCCATGTGACGTAATCAACTTGTTGTTGTGTAAATACTCATTTAGTCATTGCAATGTACTGCTTCCACCTGCGTTCCACCTTTGGAAGTCAGTTTACATGATAACACTTTTTTTTGGAGTATGAAAACACGCACATTTCAGTAGTAAGAGTCAATACAGAATCACAACATAGTACCAAAATAGTAATGGCACAACATGTAGTCAGTGAAGTGTACGTTTACTGTATCCACATGCACATATCAAATCCCTGACATAATAATCTCATGTCAATCTGAATCCTGTGTTGTTGTTGCTGTTACATCATTGGAAGATATAAACAAATTACTTAACGATATTCACAAAGACCACATCGTTTATTGAATGTGTGTATAATATCAACAACTAGAAAATTCCCGCGGAAATTTTGATGGGCTTGCTACCTGTGCTGTGAACCTCGGGCCCGGTGTGCAAACGGTTACCATGCTAGCACCTAGCAAGAACACCTCAAGTACCGAAAAGGTAGATGCAGTCCCATCGTGTCCCCACATCATGCCATGTGTCTATTTGCATTTAGACATTAGTAAATTAGCTTAAATGCTAGCATGCTAAGGCTACCAAACTAGCACCTAGCAAGACAGCCTCAGGTCACGAAAAGTTTGGGGCAGTCCCATAGTGTCCCCACATCATGCCACGTGTGTATTTGCCTTTAGACATGAGTAAATTAGCTTAAATGCTAACATGCTAACAGTCATCATGCTAGCACCTAGCAAGAGGGCCTCAAGTTTAGAAAGTGCCAAGGTTGTCCTATAACTTCCCTACATCATGCCATGTGTGTATTTGCCTTTAGACATGAGTAAATTAGCTAACATGCTAACATGCTAGCAATTAGCATTTAGCCACAGAGAGAGTTGAGAAGTTTATCTAAAAAATGAGCAGTAAATCATGGCCGTATGGCTGAGCTACAAGGCTGTGAAAAGTCTGTAAATTCTCGTTTTTTCTGGAATGTGGCTGTTCTAAAAATAGAACAGTTGTACCTAATCTAGTGGCCCATTTTTGAATGTTTTGGTTTATAGCGTCGCCATAGTTACACAAAACATTCAAAAAAATAAATACCGCTGTAGTCTCGAGTCTCACGATTCCGGCGGTGTAACATGTGTGGGGGTCCTTTTTGCGGTTTTGGCCGCATTACGCGCACAAAAATGGGAAGATTAAGATATAAGAATAGCTAAACACCACAAGGAATAACAATATGGGCTTGCTCAGTAATGCAAGCCCCATAGTCTATGGGGCTTGCATTACTGAGCAAGCCCATAATAAGCACACTAACAGCAGTGGAATCAGGAGCATAGCTGTGCATTATAAGGCCTTCACGCCGTGTTCGGGTTTCCTGCAACGGGGCCCCGGCCCCCGTTCCCCCACGGTCTCATCCAGCTTTAATGACGTTTGCCGCCGTGCTTAATGCCCTGATGTGGGAGATAGCGGCGCGGTGCCTGTGTAGCATGTGGCAAATTATCAGACATGCAAATCAGCCAGAGGCAGCTGTGGAATCCTTAATTACGGCGCAGGTCCCCCACAAAGGCAAACCTCCACCCACCCCGACCCCCCCCCCCCCCTTCCCCACCTCTTAAGAGCCTACCCCCCCTTTACACACCACAGTTCTCCTATGGCCCTTGTGCCCCCAGACAGACAGATGGACTGGAGGCAGGGGCTGAAGCAGTGGGAGGAGAGTTTGGGGCGGACTGGATGGTATGGTTGATTGTGGCACCGGGGGTGGAGTTCGCTTCATGTGGATTTGGAAGGGAGGGGGGGGGGGGGCACTGTTTGTTTTTGAATTCCATTGAAGTGTCAATCTGATATGTGTTGTTTTTACTTGGCTTCAAAATCAATTGGTGATACGCTGTGGCGTAACACAACCCACCCATCAACCCTGATATGATTTGGATGTTTTGTTTTTTTCCACTAATGTCAAATAGGATTAGCATCTAAAAAAAAAAATACCACTTCCACACAGAATGAGAGAAGAGCCTTTTTTCCCCACTCTATCTGAAGGTAATGTGTCATTACTACTGCGTAGTGACCAGAATACTACATATCACTTAGCCCCAAACTTATTTCCTCTAAAGATGAAATTAAAGAAAACTACCACTTCCACACAGAATGAGAGAAGAGCCTTTTTTTCCCCACTCTATCTGAAGGTAATGTGTCATTATTGCTGCGTAGTGACCAGAATACTACATATCACTTAGCCCCAAACTTATTTCCTCTAAAGATGAAATAAAAAAACTACCACTTCCACACAAAATGAGAGAAGAGCCTTTTTTCCCACTCTATCTGAACGTAATGTGTCATTACTGCTGCGCAGTGACCAGAATACTACATATCACTATCATAAATGTCCAATATCCTAATAATTTCAAACCAAAAGCCTTTGTTTACACTGTTTCTTAGAGAGAAAAACACTACTCCACAGCGCAAATATTTTCCACCCTAAGCAGCTTAGTTCCAAACTTATTTCCTCTAAAGATTAAATTAAAAAAAAAAACTACCACTTCCACACGGAATGAGAAGAGCCTTTTTGTGTCATTACTGCTGCATAGTGACCAGAATACTACATATCACTATCATAAATGTCCAATATCCTAATAAATCCAAACCAAAAGTCTTTGTTTATATTGTTTCTTAGAGAGAAAAACACTCCTCACAGCGCAAATAGCTTAGCCCCAAACTTATTTCCTCTAAAGATGAAATTAAAAAAAAACTACCACTTCCACACAGAATGAGAGAAGAGCCTTTTTGTGTTATTACTGCTGCATAGTGACCAGAATACTACATATCACCATCATAAACGTTCAATATTCTAATAAATCCCAACCAAAAGTCTTTGTTTATATTGTTTCTTAGAGAGAAAAACACTCTTCACAGCGCAAATATTTTCCACCATAATCAGCTTAGCTCCAAACTTATTTCCTGTAAAAAAAAAACTACCACTTCCACACAGAATGAGAGAAGAGCCTTTTTTCCCCACTCTATCTGAAGGTAATGTGTCATTACTGCCAGAATACTACATATCACTATCATAAACGTCCAATATCCTAATAAATCCAAACCAAAAGCCTTTGTTTATACTGTTTCTTGGAGAGAAAAACACTCCACAGCGCAAATATTTTCCACCATAAGCAGCTTAAACTTAGCGGCCATAGTTCCTCTGCGAGTTTGCACAAAGCAAAATGTGTCTTTCATACTCTGGGGAAGATATTGAAACTGGAGCCTCGTGCCCTCTTTTTTTTTTTTTTTTTTTTTTTTCTTGTGTGTCTGATTGGAGAGTCACCCCAGGCTGATTCAATGCTAATGCTCCTGAGTAGCTTCCTTCCACTTTGAAACACATGCAGCTAATTGAACATGAATAGGAGATGTTCTCGGGGTGAAACCTAATCCTATCCACTCCTCCATCTCTCTGCTGAGAGGAACTATGCCCCCCCTCCACGCTTCCCCCTCAAATCAACCAGCACCCTCTTGCCCAATGCGGAGAGACCCCTTCGGTGACCCAAATTAGCTCCTCCTATCTGCAGCCAAGGAGAAATGAGATTGAAATGAGGCGACACCGTAAACATGATGTGTTTATAAATGGAGTTTATTCCCGGTATGTTTGTTTTTAGCACCACAGCAGATCTCCTGAAGGCAATTTTCTTTCAGCAGGGGATGTGTGCGGCTTGCTATTATTATGTATATACAGTAGTTTGTATATATGCATATACAGTAGTCCTTGCTAAATACAATGAGAGTCTTGATGTGCTATATATATCACTATATTGACAGTTACTATGGTAGCCATTATGTCATCGTATGGTCATATCACCTTGTACTTCGGTACGTGGTACATGATTTAAAAAAATAAACAAAAAAACCTTAAACTGTATTATGGAAAGCAGGAAGTGAACAAATGTAACAGTTACTGATTGTAAAAGTACCAGATTAAAATTAAAAAAGCTTAAACTATATTAGGAAAGCAGGAAGTGAACAAATGTAACAGTTACTGATTGTAAAAGTACCAGATTAAAATTAAAAAAGCTTAAACTATATTAGGAAAGCAGGAAGTGAACAAATGTAACAGTTACTGATTGTAAAAGTACCAGATTAAAATTAAAAAAGCTTAAACTATATTAGGAAAGCAGGAAGTGAACAAATGTAACAGTTACTGATTGTAAAAGTACCAGATTAAAATTAAAAAAGCTTAAACTATATTAGGAAAGCAGGAAGTGAACAAATGTAACAGTTACTGATTGTAAAAGTACCAGATGGAGGGGTAGGATTTAATAAGCTTTGCTTCTTCCTACTCCTTTTGGACATGTGGAACTGTGAACTGATTATGTGATGCATTCAATTGTAATCTGATGCATGTTCAAATGAAATTAAACCATTACCATAGTTTACTACCCCCTGCCTCATATCGCTCCACACTGCTTTTTACTCACCTATTCCTTCCACCCCCCACTACATCATTTACATATTCTTTCCCTCTCTTCCCCAGGAGTTGAAGTTACCAGTCTACCGAGCCCATTCGCCACAGATTGGCATGCGCCGCTACTTTGCGGACCTGTTGGCCATCCTGAGTAATCGCTACCAGCTATGTCCCACAGCACGCCACCTGGCCGTCTACCTGCTGGACTTGTTCATGGATCACTACGATGTGGCTGTCAAGCAGCTCTATGTCATCGCCCTCTCCTGTCTGCTCTTAGCAAGTAAGTCGTCCATGTTTAATTACAAGACTAAAGCTGTGTTGACAAGACAATAAAATCAATATGTTACGCGGGGAAACGCCACCATGCTATGATAAGATTGTCTTGGTAATATATATATGGATTATCTTTGGAATTAAGGCACAGAAAACCTGCTTATGGCTTTCTAAATACAGGTTTTAAGATTATTAGAGCCCCATCAACATGAAATAACACCCCTATAGTCACTTTTAGACTTCTACTATTCTTAGTGTGCAAGATGAAATAAAAAAAACTACCACTTCCACACAAAATGAGAGAAGAGCCTTTATTATTCTTAGTGTGCAACACATTGCTCAACATTTATGCCGCAGGGAGTTAGCCTCAAATTTATTTCCTCTAAAGATGAAATAAAAAACCTACCACTTCCACACAAAATGAGAGAAGAGCCTTCATTATTCTTAGTCTGCAACACATTGCTCAACTTTTATGCTGCAGGGAGTTAGTCTCAACTTTATTTCTTCTAAAGATTAAATAAAAAACCTACCACTTCCACACAAAATGAGAGAAGCGCCTTTATTATTCTTAGTGTGCAACACATTGCTCAACATTTATGCTGCAGGGAGTTAGCCTCAACTTTATTTCCTCTAAAGATGAAATAAAAAACCTACCACTTCCACACAAAATGAGAGAAGCGCCTTTATTATTCTTAGTGTGCAACACATTGCTCAACATTTATGCTGCAGGGAGTTAGCCTCAACTTTATTTCCTCTAAAGATGAAATAAAAAACCTACCACTTCCACACAAAATGAGAGAAGAGCCTTTATTATTCTGAGTGTGCAACACATTGCTCAACATTTATGCTGCAGGAAGTTAGCCTCAAATTTCCTCTAAAGATGAAATAAAAAACCTACCACTTCCACACAAAATGAGAGAAGAGCCTTTATTATTCTCAGTGTGCGACACATTGCTCAACTTTTATGCCGCAGGGAGTTAGCCTCAAATTTATTTCCTCTAAAGATGAAATAAAAAAACTACCACTTCCACACAGCCAAATACTGACAAAATACTATTAGAAATACCTCTTGATATGATGCATTGCAGTCCTACAGTACTGCAAACCACAATGCTAAACCAGTTAGTATTTTTTTTTCTTTGTTTGAGGAAGTTATCTATTTGCAGATTCCTGCCTTCAACAGGATGGCGTCTCCTGTTCTGCAAAGATGCCGGTTCCATTCTGTTTTTCTTTGCTCGCATGCCACCGCAGCATTTGCATAAGACGAATGAGACTTCAGTCTGTGGAAAAGTGCTTTTGAAATCCAACCTGTGTGTGTTTTAATTAAAGTAAGCCTGTTAATGATTCCGTGCCTGCTGGGATGGAAGTCTTTTCCCTATGTAACAGGCTTGTTTTTTTTTGTACATTAATTCAGCCTGTGACATCATGGGTAATTAGACTAATGATGGCGTCAAAAGTGGGAGTCTGGAACTGGGCTCACTCGCTTGGGAGGGTGCGTTTGTGTGCAAGCGATCAATGATATTTAGGCCATCTTTGCAATCAGAGTCTCACTCTGTCTGTGTTGAGACTAGAAAGAAGTTTCTTTTGGGAATGCAAAAAAAAAATGTTTAGATGTGTTGTCAAGCCAACCTGGACTTAGGTTATTTTTCTCTATTCTGTGATCATTCTTTAATCGTATCTTTTGATTTGCGTGCTTTGGGTTAGGCAGCCCTTTTCTCTGTGCTCCTCAAGGGAGTCCCCTGCCATGATTGATGAAGGCTTGAAAGGGTGTTTGATTCCAAGTTTTTTCTTAGGGTTTTTATCTGTCCTGAGGTGCCTTGGAATCTGGCCTAGTTATTGAACCGCCTCCCTCGGTCCCACTGCCGTTGACAGGCACATTCTTTGTCTTTTCCTAAAAAAAAAAAATGTTCTGGTTTTCTGTGTTGGCTTAATTAATCGCTGCCTCCCAGTAGTCGCTGCTTAATCCTGTTACTCCATTGTGTCTTTGTGGGTGTCTCTGCGTGCATGTTTGTTAATGGATGAGCTTCTTTTGCTGTAGTAAGATTACACCGTGAGTTATAAACACCCCTTGGGAATAAGTCTTATCGACTGCTGGAGGGGCTTCCTCAAAAATAATGTTATTTTTCCTTAAATATTGCTCACATGCATCTTGTTTTGTTTGTATTGGTTTACTTTTGCTTAGGTATCACAGCAATAAAACAGTGTTTTTTTTAGTTATATCTGTTAGTGTACCATTTAAACATTAGGAATTGTCTGCAATCTCGAAGTTGTAATGTCCTTTAATGATTATAAATCCATTATCTCCTCTTTCTGATCCCAGTTTGAAAGACTGTGTGAAATAGTAATACAATTCTTATTTATTAGAATCATTGCGTGTTGTTTTGATTGTAGTTTAAACGAGATTTACGAAACAGTTCTAACTAGAATACTGTACAGTACTCCACCACTTGATACGCCGTGTATAGTAGACTCTGCACGTTGCATTTTCCACAGGCCCTCGGAGCGCCCCGGGGGTGGGGAGGAACTGTGAGGGCTAAGGGGGGGCACCTGCCATATGCTCTCCGAGTCAGGCCTCGAACAAAAGCCTGTCAATGCAAGCAGGACATGTAGCCAGACCCTACCCAAAGAGGGGGGGGAGGGGATTGCAGACTGGGGGGGGACAGGGAGGCTGTGTGCTTGTGTGCAGATATGGCTAAGCTAACCTTGCTCGGTGGCATGTTGGTTTCCTGATAAACCGATATCGATTTTTTTCCTCTCTGATCACCTAGTAAAATTCCAGATTTAAGTACATTTTCAGTGTTTATTGGAATTGGATTGACTGGTCTCATGTGACCCCTGTTTCATTCTCTCACCTTGTCAGACAGGCACAGCGAAGAACCAGTCCTGGGACAGGGTAGCCAGTAAAAGCAGCCTTGTATCCCATATCCCTTGGGGGGGGCACTACTTCAAAGGCAGGCGGATGTAAAATGGGGCAGAAAAGACTGAAGAGGGGGTCTGCAAACTGGGACATGTTGCAACTGAAGTTTATATATAACAATACATATATACAGTAAAACTCGGATATATCGGACTCGGATATATCGGAAATTCGCTCACAACGGACAGATAAAAAAAGAACCGATTTTTCTGTAATGCATTTCCAATAAAAATTCATTGCATATATCGGATTTTTTATAACGGATTTCGCCTATTTCGGACAAAATCTCCAGTCCCGTTCCAATGCATTTCCATTAAATTTCCCTCGCATATATCGGATGGCCGCATCGTGGCGCTCCGAGTCGCCGAATCGTGATATGCCGCTATACGACGTCATTTGCAGCGTTTGCAGCGTTGCCTGCGCGTCCAGGTACATTGGAAACATAGTCAAGGAAGTGCCTTTTTATAACGGATAAAATCCGATTCACGCATATACCGGATATAAATCCGATATATGCGTAAAACGAACATTTTCCGGTATACGCATATAACGGATTTCGCTTATATCGGACAAAACCAGTGGGAACAATTGAATCCGATATATCCGAGGTTTACTGTATATTATATAATATATAACAAAATAAACCCGCCTACACCTCTCTACATCTTCTTTGAGAATAGGTCTGTGGTCTGTTTCACTGAAATGGGTTAAGTGGACTTGAATATTGTTGAAATGAAAATAATTCATTATTAATTAGATATATCATCAGATATTACACTCATTTCCTTTGTCACTTTTAACACAATGCAAATATTTTGTTGAGATAGCACATATTGTCTTACATTGGATTGGTTTTTGCATTATTAATGTGCAAAATATATCTTTAAATTTTTTTGGTACGCAGCCATCACTGGAAAAAGTTTGGGTTTCAAAATTTTTTTTGCACAAATACGTGTCAACCAACCAACTACAGATTTTCTTTCTTCGAATTTTCTCTGCTCACTTCACTGGCATTAGCATCAAGGGGTCAAGGGTCGACTTGGACCTGCATTGTGAGAACCTCCCCGGCCAGGGGTGCCAACAAAAGAGATTCTATGATGGAGCTGTGACCAATTTCACAGTCTTGATGAAAGATGAGCCAGAAAATAAAGGATTTGAAAGGGCAAAGGAAATTCCTCCACGGTGGTCAACACAAAGAGGTGGAAAAAAAAAGGATAGAGAACGAAGGACAGAATAAGTCTAAAAAGCCATCATTCATTCTGTGGATTTAGTCGTCAACCCAGGAAGCGTAATCTATATTCTTGTTAAATCCATAATCAATATCAGCCCCTATACATACATTTAAGTTTTGGTTCAGTACATTTACCTGATGAGCAGCAGAAAAAGGTTTCAGGTTTCTAATCCCCCCCCCCCAAATCCCCAAACTGCACACCTGGGAGGAAGCCCTGCATCCAGGTCTTACCTCTCCTTTACCCCTGACCTTTAACCTCCACCATGTTTACTCGGCTTGTGCTCATCTTTGCCATCACCTGTTCATGTCATGTGAATGGAAAAAAAGAGAGGTGCCCTGTTCTTGAAGTGGCTAAACAAAAGGGAAGATTCCCTCGTTTTTCTGACTTCAGATAGGATCATCTTGCCGCCTGCATTCCAGGTAGACTGAACTAACTGGTTAGGAATGCGACGGTCCTCGCCACAGCAAAACAAAACGGGCTTTGACTTTGTGTGCCATCTGGCCTAGAGTGTAGTTTTATTAATACAGTATACATGAAAGGATGCACAGTATGTCTCTGTACTTTCATGAAACATTGTTTTCACAGATCTGGTTTTCTTTCATGTTGTTGTTTCATTTTTAGGGGTTTATTCATTAGAGTTGGGCATCAAGCCTCAATGGGAACTGGGACTAATATTCGAATTCTCTCGGGATCGCTAATTTTTAAATATTTTGATGCCTACTTTTGGTGTGTGACCGGTTCTGTCCACCAGAGGGAGACAAGGGAGCTGTAGGCCGGTGGTGTCCAAAGTGCGGCACCGAGACCATTTGTTGACACTCCAAAAATACAATTAAACATAACAGGGAAAGAGCAGTAATAAAGTCATAATACAGTCAAAGTCCTAAATTTGAAATATTAAAGACTAAAATTTTTAATTAAATAATACTAATAATACTATTACGAGAAACAAACACAAAACTAAAAAAAACAGGGAAAAAAGAGCAATAATAAAGTCATAATACAGTCAAAGTCCTTAAATTTGAAATATTAAAGACTAAAATTTGTAATTAAATAATACTAATAATACTATTACGAGAAACAAACACAAAACAAACAAAAAAAACGGGGAAAAAAGAGTAGTAATAAAGTCATAATACAGTCAAAGTCGTAAATTTGAAATATTAAAGACTAAAATTTGTAATTAAATAATACTATTATGAGAAACAAACACAAAACTAAAAAAAAAACAGGAAAAAAAGAGCAGTAATAAAGTCATAATACAGTCAAAGTCCTAAATTTGAAATATTAAAGACTAAAATTTGTAATGAAATAATACTAATAATACTATTATGAGAAACAAACACAAAACTAAAAAAATAACTGGGAAAAAATAGCAATAATAAAGTCGTAATACAGTCAAAGTCCTAAATTTGAAATATTAAAGACTAAAATTTGTAATTAAATAATACTATTATGAGAAACAAACACAAAACTAAAAAAAAAACTGGGAAAAAAAGAGTAGTAATAAAGTCATAATACAGTCAAAGTCCTAAATTTGAAATATTAAAGACTAAAATTTGTAATGAAATAATACTAATAATACTATTATGAGAAACAAACACAAAACTAAAAAAATAACTGGGAAAAAATAGCAATAATAAAGTCGTAATACAGTCAAAGTCCTAAATTTGAAATATTAAAGACTAAAATTTGTAATTAAATAATACTATTATGAGAAACAAACACAAAACTAAAAGAAAACAGGGAAAAAAGAGCAGTAATAAAGTCATAATACAGTCAAAGTCCTAAATTTGAAATATTAAAGACTAAAATTAGTAATTAAATAATACTAATAATACTATTATGAGAAACAAACACAAAACTAAAAAAAAAACAGGGAAAAAAGAGCAGTAATAAAGTCATAATACAGTCAAAGTCCTAAATTTTAAATATTAAAGACTAAAATTTGTAATTAAATAATACTAATATTACTATTACGAGAAACAAACACAAAACAAAAAAAAAACGGGGAAAAAAGAGCAGTAATAAAGTCATAATACAGTCAAAGTCCTAAATTTGAAATATTAAAGACTAAAATTTGTAATTAAATAATACTAATAAGACTATTTACGAGAAACAAACACAAATCTAAAAAAAAACAGGAAAAAAAAGAGCAGTAATATACAAAATATAAAATAATACTAATAATACTATTATGAGAAAAAACAAAACAAGGAATAAAGTTGCAATTGTAGCAAGATTAGGTTGGATAAAACAAAAAAACAAAGACATAATATTACAATAAAAAAGGTACAATAAGAAAGCATAAAGAAAGCTGAGCCGGAGGGTGTTTTTTTCTATAAATATTAAAAACTTCAGTACATCAACATGTGTTGCTTTGAAAAATATAAACGGAGCCCCCCCAGCTTCCTTTGATTATTCAGTCAGTTGACCCTCGTTGTGGAGAATTGTTTTTTTCCCTTTTTAAATGTCGTTGTCTATCGCATTTGATGTGGTCAATTGGCCACAACAGGAAAGCAAAAGACGAACCACAGAACACAATAGGAAGATTGACTTGCGCTGTCTCTTAACATCAAAGGGGTTCTGCGTCCTTACGGAGATTGGTGGGGGGTGGGGGGGTATTGATGGCTTTTTATGGCATCGTCTGTGTGGACATAGCAGTTTAGCAGCAGACAGCTCCTGCAAGTGGAGGATATTGGGGGGGGGGGTGAGAGAATGTGGAACCAGCGCAGCCGAGTGTAAACAACCTTGTTTCACAGTGCTTCCTGTTCTGGTGGAGAGACGCCATTACTGCCTCTGCGCTAATTACACCCATGGCCAGATGAGCTGCAGTTCCCCCTCGCCCTAACCACCACCCATGCTTTCTCACCCATTAACCCCACCCCACCCCCCCCAGACACCCCTTTCCTTTGCTTAATGGTAGGACAGTGCTAAAACTCACACTTGAGCCTCTCCCAGTAGTTGATTGCTTTGGTTTTACATCGTTTGACTTATTTTGAACGGCTCGTATGTTATTATTTTTGCCATAGGTGCCTACGTGCACATTGGACCCCCCCCCCCATGGTAATGGTAATGGTTTAATTTCATTTGAACATGCATCAGATTACAATTGAATGCATCACATAATCAGTTCACAGTTCCACATGTCCGAAAGGAGTAGGAAGAAGCAAAGCTTATTAAATCCCACCCCTCCATCTGGTACTTTTACAATCAGTAACTGTTACATTTGTTCACTTCCTGCTTTCCGTAATACAGTTTTGGGTTTTTTTTGTTTTTTTTTTTCTTAATTTTGTAATTTTTTGTCCCGTACCGAAGTAATGGTAATGGTTTAATTTCATTTGAACATGCATCAGATTACAATTGAATGCATCACATAATCAGTTCACAGTTCCACATGTCCAAAAGGAGTAGGAAGAAGCAAAGCTTATTAAATCCTACCCCTCCATCTGGTACTTTTACAATCAGTAACTGTTACATTTTTTTGTTCACTTCCTGCTTTTCATAATACAGTTTACGTTTACAATCAGTAACTGTTGCATTTGTTCACTTCCTGCTTTCCATAATACAGTTTAAGGGTTTTTTATATATTTATTTATTTTTTATAATAATGTACCTCGTATCGAAGTACAAGGTGATATGACCATCCAATAACATTGTGTACCATAGTAACTGTCAATATAGTAATTTTTAAAGCACATCATGACTGGTTCAAGACAAGATGTAGTTTTTAAAAGTTAGAAGTTAAAAGCATGTTCTTTGATTAAGCACTGAATGAGGCCTCTTCATTGGTCACACAGACCCCTGAGGCCTCTGGGCTGTTGCTATGGAAACTATGGAGGTGGGGGGTTGTCTCGTATCGGGGCGGGTGTTCTCCATAAACACTGCTGTAATGTCTGCAGGGATGTGCAGGGACTGAGGAAGACGGGAATATGAGAGGTGAAGCTGACTTATTCATAGACGGCGTGATGGTCGTATGATCCTGGCATACATGCAGTATGATGCTTCCTAGAAGTCATCTTATCTGCTATTTTCTTGTGATAACTGAGCTAAGGACCTTTCTCCTTCTGTTCATCATGGACATTAAATGCTCATTGTTGTCATCAACAACCCATAAACATGAACCCCATTAGAATATCGAGATTATTCATGTCAATTTTGTGGCCTGAATTTGCTTAATCTTTTAACCTGTTAGTGCTCCTATTGTTTGTTGGAGCGCAAACAAAGCTGTGGTGCTAAAAGTAGCATCCTAATGGAACTTTGGGTTTGTTTGGTCAGATGTGAAGACTCATCAACTCATTCGGTTCAGTTCCCGAAGAACCTTTTTTTTACCGCATTTGATTGTGGTACAAAATAGGGGCTTCACTTTTCAATCCAATATTGATATTACAGCCTTAATATCATTAATTCATTCATTTTCTACCGCTTTTCCTCACGAGGGTCGCATTGGGTGCTGGAGACTATCCCAGCTGTCTTTGGGCGAGAGATGGGGTACACCCTGGACTGGTCGCCAGCCAATCACAGGGCACATATAGACAAACAACCATTCACACTCACATTCATACCTATGGACAATTTGGAGTCGCTAATTAACCTAGCATGTTTTTGGAATGTGGGAGGAAACCGGAGTACCCGGAGAAAACCCACGCATGCATGGGGAGAACATGCAAACTCCACACAGAGATTGCCGAGGGTGGGGAAAAGACAAAATAAGAAGCCAAAAAGTTACCACTTCCACACAAAATAGGAGGAAAACTCATTCATTCATTCATTTTCTACTGCTTATCCTCACAAGGATATTGCTGGAGCCTATCCCAGCTGTCATCAGGCGAGAGACGGGGTACACCCTGGACTGGTGGCCAGCCAATCACAGGGCACATATAGACAAACAACCATTCACACTCACATTCATACCTATGGACAATTTGGAGTCCTAGCATGTTTTTGGAATGTGGGGGGAAACCGGAGTACCCGGAGAAAACCCACGCATGCACGGGGAGAACATGCAAACTCCACACAGAGATGGCCGAGGGTGGGATTGAACTCGGGTTTCCTAGCTGTGAGGTCTGCGCGCTAACCACTCGACCTCATGCAAATCAAAGAAAGTAAAACCCATCTCATGACCCTAGAGGTGAACTCCTAAGTAATTTTGATGTTTCAATTTATCGTTTTAGGTAAATTCGAAGAGAAAGAGGACCGGGTCCCCAAACTGGAGCAACTGAACTCACTGGGCTTTATGCGTAATTTCAACCTGGTTCTCAACAAGAGAGATCTGATCAAAATGGAGATTCTTCTGCTGGAGACCTTTGGCTGGAATCTGTGTATGCCCACACCGGCCCACTTCATCGACTACTACCTCAACGCCTCGGTACAGGAGGGCGACCTCTACAACGGCTGGCCTCTGTCGTCCCTCTCCAAGACCAAGGCTTTCATGGACAAATACACTCACTACTTTCTGGAAGTGTCACTCCAAGGTGGGTTGAACGGGAACGATACACACCTCACGTAGCATTCCCCTGAAAGCTCACTCACATTTTTTTTCCTGCTTTTTAGATCACACTTTCCTAAGTTTCCGACCGTCCCAAGTTGCCGCCGCGTGTGTGGCGGCGTCGCGTATTTGCCTACAGATCTCCCCAAGCTGGACTACCGCCCTGCATCTACTGACCGGCTACACCTGGGACCATCTGACTCAGTGCATTGAACTCATGTTGATGTAAGAGACACACTAGTCATGTATACATGGACACAAATATTCCAATTCCATTCGGGTTATTTGCTCAATCGGAAAGAATGTAACCTCATTCCGAAAGAAAAGTGGCAATCCGAATGAATGTATAATCGGATTCACAGGGGTGGAATATTCCTTTCTGTATCCACTCAATCGGAAAGTTGTCAGACTGCGTTCTTCTTCGTGGTGTTTTTGATTGGCAAACAGCTTTCGTGTGCATTAGCGCCATCTGTGGAACAGAATCTAAACCCTTCTGGGGTGGAATATTCCTTTTCCCAATCCGATTCCCGGTATCTTGTACCCACTCAATGGGAAAGTTGTCAGACTGCGTTCTTCTTCGTGGTGTTTTTCTTCTTCTGTTGTTTATTGGCGGTTGTCAAGCAGCTTTTTCGTGTGCATTAGCGCCATCTGTGGAACAGAATCTAAACCCTTCTGGGGTGGAATATTCCTTTTCCCACTCCGATTGAGGTATCTTGTATCCGCTCAATCGGAAAGTTGTCAGACTGCGTTCTTCTTCGTGGTGTTTTGGATTGGCAAACAGCTTTCGTGTGCATTAGCGCCATCTGTGGAACCGAATCTAAACCCTTCTGGGGTGGAATATTCCTTATCCCACTCCGATTGAGGTATCTTGTACCCGCTCAATCGGAAAGTTGTCAGACTGCGTTCTTCTTCGTGGTGTTTTTCTTCTTCTGTTGTTTATTGGCGGTTGGCAAGCAGCTTTTTCGTGTGCATTAGCGCCACCTGTGGAACCGAATCTAAACCCTTCTGGGCTGGAATATTCCTTTTCCCACTCTGATTGAGGTATCTTGTATCCGCTCAATCGGAAAGTTGTCAGACTGCGTTCTTCTTCGTGGTGTTTTTCTTCTGTTGTTTATTGGCGGTTGGCAAGCAGCTTTTTCGTGTGCATTAGCGCCATCTGTGGAACCGAATCTAAACCCTTCTGGGGTGGAATATTCCTTATCCTACTCCGATTGAGGTATCTTGTACCCGCTCAATCGGAAAGTTGTCAGACTGCGTTCTTCTTCGTGGTGTTTTTCTTCTTCTGTTGTTTATTGGCGGTTGGCAAGCAGCTTTTTCGTGTGCATTAGCGCCATCTGTGGAACCGAATCTAAACCCTTCTGGGGTGGAATATTCCTTATCCCACTCCGATTGAGGTATCTTGTACCCGCTCAATCGGAAAGTTGTCAGACTGCGTTCTTCTTCGTGGTGTTTTTCTTCTTCTGTTGTTTATTGGCGGTTGGCAAGCAGCTTTTTCGTGTGTATTAGCGCCATCTGTGGAACAGAATCTAAACCCTTCTGGGGTGGAATATTCCTTTTCCCACTCCGATTGAGGTATCTTGTACCCGCTCAATCGGAAAGTTGTCAGACTGCGTTCTTCTTCGTGGTGTTTTTCTTCTTCTGTTGTTTATTGGCGGTTGGCAAGCAGCTTTTTCGTGTGCATTAGCGCCATCTGTGGAACCGAATCTAAACCCTTCTATACGCCATTCACAAGTCCAGTTTTATTAAAAAAGAAAATATATATCTATATAAAACATGTGCCGAGCTTAATTATAAAATATTAGCAAGATTGAACTTTATTTTTTTCCTGTTCCCGGGTGCGTTCTTTCAGGGAATGCTGAGATATGACATAACACGCAGCTCGAGACGTTCTTTGATTTTAAAAAAAATCGAGGCGAGCAATTGGCACTGGAATGCTGCGGAAAGTTTGTTTTTGATTCAAACTAAATTTCAAGACTGGACGAAGGAAAAAATGGGAATACGGAGTTATTCCAATAAGTGAAAGAAAAACTTGAGGAAGTCGGTATCACGTGATGTTGATGTTTACGTTTTACTACGTATGTCCCATTGACTATTCTGTTGGATTATAGCGGCGCATGTGGACAAGAGATTGGATTATTCCTTTCCATGTATACCATTGCTTTCGGAAAGATTCCATTCCGAACGAGAAATACTCCTCATGTAAACGTGGCTACGGGGACATGACTGGCAGTTTTCCATACATTCTTTTTATTCACATTAATATCCATTTTGCGCTTTACCCATCAAAGCATTCCTTGAATATGTTAGTGAAAGAATTCCTGCTCAACCTACCATTTGTTTGGATTTTGTAACAATTTAAAATAATAACAGAATCATAGGCTCGGCAAGAGTACGTGGAAAAAGATGGATTACTCAATGGGAGTATGAAAACGAGCTCAGCATGGATGAATGAATTTCCACGGATTTATTCACAAATTTTCTTTTTTCCGTAGTGCTCATGACAACGACGTCAAAGAGGCCAACAAAACAAAATCCACCCCTCCGCACCGAGCGTCCTCTCTGCAGTCTCAGACCCAGATCTCTCACCTCTCCCCGGCGTCGGCCATTCAAAGGCCAGCCTCTTCGTCCTCAACTTCCTCCACGCCACAGCTGCTCTTCCAGCCGGACTGCTTCCCACACCTTACCCAACATTCCCCTTCCCTGTCCCAACTGCAAGTGTTAGCCGACTCCCAGGCTTTGGGGCCTGTTGTGAACGTGTCTCAGGATTTTCTTCAGAGCCACCGGATGGGTCTCCTAAGCGGGGCTTCTTGCATGACAACCGGAGGTGGCTTCCCCTCCTACCCAAGTCTGACCTCCGGCCTTCAGCCGGGGGCTCGTGCGCTGCCGCTCCAGGGCCCCATATCCGTTCAAATGGCCCTCACCGGAGAAGCGCGCCACTGTTTGAGCATGGCCTACACGGGGGGCTACCTAGGCGCCCATCACACATTCGCAGCCGGCTGCTTCGACAGGTGACGCCAGGAGACGGAGAGAGAAAGGCCGCGGGAGCGCACCGCAGCGCTCCCATCCCTGCTTCCTCTTGCGGATCTGGCCTCTCTCTCCGTCGGCACGGCGACACCTTCAGCATGTCCGGCCCCCCCGCCCCTCTCACAAAGACGCCTCAAACGCAAGCAGAGGTCCAAAGGAAAGAGAGACCCCGTGGAAGTCATCACTCTGACATGACTCTCGGAAGCGTTGCGGAATGATAACGGATATCACTGTGAACGACGACCACCTCATTCAAGCGCCTCTTCTTCGTGGAAGTGCACAAAAACACAACAAAAACTGTGAAAAGGATACGTTGCTGCTTTGTTATATTTTTTTATACTAATTCTACCAAAATAACCACATGCAAAAAAAAAAAAAAAACATGGACGCCGTATATCGCACCACTGTGTGCCGTAAATGTCAACAAACACTGATTTAAACACGTGTCGTCTGCATCGAGCCGGGGCGGCCCCTCTGGGATTCCCTCACTGCATTAATCCTCGGAAAGGGGCGGAAGAATTCCTTTTTTTTTTTTTTTTTTTTTTTTAGTGCACAGCAGGTGAATTTGACAGCTTGGTCTTCCAAAGCCGAGCTCCGTAACACGCGAGGAGAACCGGGTTTTAGCGTGCTGTGACTGCACCGGCACGGGGAACGAGACACGGAAGTGGTCTCGTAGAAATGAAATGCTGCTGCCTTCTTAACGAACTGCTGGTTCTGCGTCTGTGGTGCTGATGTTTACATGAACCACTTAAGTATCAGGGACTTGAACAAAAAAATTACTTGAATATTACATTGGAACATGCCATAGCTTTTTTTTTTTATTTATAATTTCTTTTTTTTCTTTTATTTGATATAGTGTTATCTTTTTATACCGACCTAATAACGCCATTGAAGAATAGTTATTGTACTGCTTTCACACAGGCTCAGGTTCAAGGCTTCAAACTAGCAGCCTTGCCTTTTTTTACTGTGCTATTTTTGCTTTAATCCTTCTGGTCCAAAAAGTGCCGTATGTTCATTGCCGGGTCGTGTTCCGTTGTGTCCGTCAGTGTTTTTCGAGACGTGTTGCATCTGTATAGCGGCCGCCGCACAAACATCTGCATCCAGTCGTGTGTAATTACTTTCCACGTTCCTAAAGCTCCCAATTTTCCACTTCCTGTTAAGGTTTAAACACATCCAGATTCCCTGTGCCAATTTTAGGGCCTGCCTGCTGGTTACCATGGTAATACCTCAAATGTGGCCCCCTCGCCGTATGTCATGTTTTTGCCTAATTGTGTCTTTCTGTGTGAAATGTTTAAGATTTGGCATGATGGTGGCCGAGCGCAGACCTCACAGCTAAGAGACCAGGGTTCAATTCCACCTTTGGCCATCTCTGTGTGGAGTTTGCATGTTCTCCCCGTGCATGCGTGGGTTTTCTCCGGGTACTCCGGTTTCCTCCCACATTCCAAAAACATGCTAGGTTAATTGGCGACTCCAAATTGTCCATCGGTATGAATGTGAGTGTGAATGGTTGTTTGTCTATATGTGCCCTGTGATTGGCTGGCCACCAGTCCAGGGTGTACCCAGCCTCTCGCCCGAAGACAGCTGGGATAGGCTCCAGCACCAGAAAATGAATGAATGAATGAGTTCTCCTCCTATTTTGTGTGGAAGTGGTAACTTTTTGGCTTTTTATTTTGTCTTTCCCCACCCTCGGCCATCTCTGTGTGGAGTTTGCATGTTCTCCCCGTGCATGCGTGGGTTTTCTCCGGGTACTCCGGTTTCCTCCCACATTCCAAAAACATGCTAGGTTAATTAGCGACTCCAAATTGTCCATAGGTATGAATGTGAGTGTGAATGGTTGTTGGTCTATATGTGCCCTGTGATTGGCTGGCCACCAGTCCAGGGTGTACCCCGCCTCTCGCCCGAAGATGGCTGGGATAGGCTCCAGCACCCCTGGGACACTCGTGAGGATAAGTGGTAGAAAATGAATGAATGAGTTCTTCTCCTATTTTGTGTGGAAGTGGTAACTTTTTGCTTCTTATTTTGTCTTTCCCCACCCTCGGCCATCTCTGTGTGGAGATGTGGAGCGGTAGAAAATGAATGAATGAATGAATGATGGTGGCTATTTCTCACTTGAATCCCAACCCTAATATACACGACATCACCAAATCCAGTCTGACCCCCCCCCCTGTTTTCACTCACCTTTGTTGATTTCAGTGAGCTTTTAATTTGAGTTTTTCCTCCTTGGCTCATGTCTCAACTTCTCACTGAGGGGTCAAAGGTGCAATATCTGTCTGTATTTTTGACGCTTGTGTGATTGGACTTGCATTCCACGTCCTCTAGAGGGCAGCAGGCACTGTATAAACACAATGACTATGTTGCATATTGCAGCCGCCGCCTAGCCTAGCCTCGGGATGCTGCCGCAAGCATTTCTCTTTAGCTTAGCCCGTTGCTGTGCATTTGGGTGCACTCTGTGACTGCTGCTGACGTGACTCAACACCAAACGACACTGACACCACGTACTTTCAATTTTACATTTTTTTGTTTTCTAGCAACTACTAGCTTTGCTTTACGTCGCACTGAATGGTAAAAGGATGTATATTTTTATCATTGCCATGGAAGAATAAACACATGTAAACTGAAGTCAGGGATGTACTTTGTGGTAGTTGTTTGGATCACAGCAATGTTTTGTTACAAAGAAGCTCATTGCACTATTGAAGTGGGACAATTTGTATGTAATATATATACGTGTATATATATATATGATTTTTCTGGGGGAAGAACTTTATGGAAGGAGTAGGTTTGCCAGCTGTTTACAGTTTATCCAGTGCCTAATCGATACCTTTGGAGCGGTACCATCTTGTACTTTAAATGTGTGCTCATAGAAAATGTAGTTTCATACATTGCCAAAGAAATGCTGCTCTTTTGTAGAGTTAAAAGACAAACGTTTGACATATGGTATAAATTGCCAGAGGAAAAAAAAACACATGACGATTCCACAACTTCCACAGTATGAAAGGAAATATTGCATTATTATAATATGAGCTTAGAGGTTGCCCCGGAAAACTATTTTAACTCTACTACTTCCGCATTTCTCAACCCATTCACTTCAACCCACTCAACTAAGTCGTGTGACATTCGTGTTATTATCCACACCGCAGAAATGCCCACTTTTCCCAGCCCGCCGAAAAATTCTGGAATGCGAATGCCTTTGATCTAATTTGATCAAATTTGTTCACTTCCTGCTTTCCTAATATAATTTAAATTTGTTTTTTTTAAATTATTTTATTTTATTTTTGTCACATAATCAGTTCACACTTCCACATGTCCAAAAGGAGTAGGAAGAAGCAAAGCTTATTAAATCCTACCCCTCCATCTGGTACTTTTACAATCAGTAACTGTTACATTTGTTCACTTCCTGCTTTCCTAATATAATTTAAGTTTTTTAAATTCTTTTTCTTACTTTATTTTTGTCACATAATCAGTTCACAGTTACACATGACCAAAAGGAGTAGGAAGAAGCAAAGCTTATTAAATCCTACCCCTCCATCTGGTACTTTTACAATCAGTAACTGTTACACTTGTTCACTTCCTGCTTTCCATAATACAGTTTAAAGTTTTTTTTGTTTTTTTTTTTTTAAATAATGCACCTCGTACCGAAGTACAAGGTGATTTTTTTTTTTTTTTGAGAATGAGTGCACTCATAATTAGCATGTGTAGTTTTTTTTACTACTGCGTACTTTCCCAGACATTTATTTTTTCATTTTAGCTAAAGCTATATGACCCCCCCCCCCCCCCCCCCCCCCCTCCCTGCCATGTGTTTCATCATACAACCAGCTGGTAATAAATTTGCCTGGTGATAACTGACAACCAACTGACAATCAACTGTACTTGAAGGATTTTCCTACATTTGAGTAAAGCGGTTAGGAAGCGACTGGATGGTTTGCATGGATGCAACTGAAGATGAGGCGATGGTGGAGTATAAAACGCTCCCAGTCAAGCTTCCAGACAACATCAGTCAATCCTTCCATCATGTCTTTCACAGGCAAATACGTGCTGGAGAGCAGGGAGAAGTACTCGGAGTTCTTGGAAGCTCTTGGTAAGAAGCTTGTGTTCAGTTCTTAAAACTGTAGTTTGACTGCCTTTTTTTTCTTCCTGTTTAGGGGTCAAACAGGTGTATATTGACAATGAAGACTTTGTGACTGACATGTATCAGGGCCCTTACTTCAGAATTGCCAAGTTCATGGGCTCTGATGTGTGGACCAACACATTCATGTTTGGCAGGGAGGTTGAACTGGAAGATATGGATGGCACAACATTCAAGGTAAAAACTTTATTTTGAAATAGACATTTCCTTTCTACTGCTTGTTCTGTATTCCCATTTTAGACCACTGTCACTATGGATGGAAATAAACTCAGGATCCAGTTCCCTAAATATGTTTACACCGCAGAAATAGTTGGTGGCAAGCTTGTTGAGGTGAGCATGCTCACATTCAGTCATCTATTTTAGGTGATTTAATTTGAATCTTTTTTTTTTTTTCTCCCCACCCCAGATTAATAGCCTCGGTGGAATTACCAACAAGATGGTTAGCAAGAGAGAAGACATCTAAAAACAAAAAGTCTTGCAAATTGCACCTTGATTAACCTAATAAACAAGCATTCAAACACTGTTTTTGTATCCATCTGCATGGGTTGTATTTAATAGGACTCCTGGCACAATACCGCCCTCTAGTGTTTAACAGAGTAATAGCGACACCCACTGGCAGTTGTATCTTACGATTTTTTTTTAGTAGTTCAACTTTATGCTACTAAAAATGAACAAAACAAAATCAAGTAGTAATTTTTTAGAAAGATTGTGAGTCGCTCCAAAGAGTGTGAGGTAAAATTAATATCTATGGCCAGAATAATTGGACCTGAAAAATATAACATTATCCCCTCACTAGCTATCTGTATGTAATTTATGTTGACACAATACCGCCCTCTAGTGTTTGACGCAGTAATTGCGTCCCCCAGCTTTATTAGCTGTGGCGGTTCAAGCCGTGGGCAATTGTTCGCTTATCATATTAACACTTCAAAAAAATTACTATTTTTAAATAGTTCAACTTTATGCTAATGAAATGATAAATTAGAAACAATTTTTTTTAATTTTTTGAAAGATAGTTTGAGGTAAAAGTTAGAATAATGTTGGAAAGAAAGTAATAATATTATGAAATTAAAATGTATTTAAAAAAAAATAAATGATTATTTTAAGAAGAAAGTTGGAAAAATATATTTAAAAAAATAACATGTTCATGCTCAAAATGTGTTATTTGCCTTCTTCTGACTTTCCATCTTTCTACTGCAATTTTCTTTCAAGCATGTTGGGTCTTGCAGCGTCAAATCCTCTTGCTAACTCTTGTGAAAGTCACTCCCTTCTCCCCTGGAGTGATACAAATCTGCAACACAAATAGAGTGAGTAAGCATTTTGCCTTTTCACACCAAGTACTACCACAAAAACATATTTTTCTTGTACTGGTGTTCCCAAGTACCACTGAATAAAGACTGCGTACCACCACTGGTATTTATACCACAGTTTGAGAATCAAAATTGAATGCACAGTGGGGCCACAACATTGATACATTTGCACAATGCTAAAATCAATCCAATGTAAGTTAATGTATGTATGCTAAGCTAATCTAAACAAAACATCAACATGCTAGTTGATGTAGCATAGCTGGACACTCACCATCACTAGCTTATCGTGCACCATCTCAGCTGTGAAGTTGTATTGTGGGAATTGTACAGAAATCTTCCCATTTTCCATAATGACGGGAGCCTGTCAGTGCAAAAAAAAAAAAATCGATATATTAATTTTTTTTCTTTCTTTCCACCAGGATCTGGACTCGACCTTGAATTTGGAGCCTGTCATTGTCACCAGCTCACACTCCTGCCCAATGGTGAACTTATTAGACCAGGTCCAGCCTGGGAGGCTTTGAGTCCACGTGAAGTCCTTCCCTTCCTGATGTACTTCCGTCTGCACTTTCAGGTCAGTCTTAGCATGGAGATGTCCTGTGGAACAAAATGTAAACATGCAAATACGCTCCACAGACATTTGACAAGAGTTTGATTTAGTTCCGTACCGACTGCTTCAAGAAACTGTTCATAGTTCTCTTGGCTCTCCAGCTCATACTTGCCAGCGAAGGACATCATGGCGAAAGAAGGAAAAGGGAAGGCGTTGGTGGGACGAATGAAAACAGCGGAGTGGCATTCCACAGGTGTGTGCTGTTCCTTTTGAAACACCGCCAACCAATACGTACGTGGCGTTCCTCAGCATGTCAGCCACATGATTATTATTATAAATATTATTACATATGATTCATTTAAAAAGACCATTGAAAGAATGGAAAAAAACATCTGATAGTAATTATTGTTTTGATTTCTGTATGTTTTATTTGGAAATTATTTGAACAGGAAGTGATTACTATACAAACAATATGTAAAGTTGTATGAATAAAGAGCAAGATAACATTAAAAAATGGTAATTTTCCATCAGAATCATTAGAATATTTGACACTGACATTTCAAAACACAACAAATAAAGCAACGTTGATAAATAGTTGAGAGGGGAAGGTCATTGATAAATAATGGATTTAGTATATATATAGTAGAACAGGAGGCCATCTTGCGGCTGCAATTCCAGTCCTGTCCAGCGGTGGCAGTATTACCCCGCGTCAACATTAGAGATTTCTAACACTAGTTGTCAATAAACAGGACAGTTCAACGAACTCAATCTAATTTGGCAGCACCTGATAAACTATACTTTACATTTTTTACAACTGTTCAACTATGTTTTTTTTTTAAATTATGATAATTTATGTCACATTTGAATACCATGATAGCGGTATTTGTGGCTAATTAGTTCATCCCATGAACCAAGCTAGCTAGAGTCGGTTTTTGGTGCTGAAAAAAGTACTTCCGGTTTGGTGGGGACATACAAGAAAAAGCGTTTTGTGTCTCAAAAGACTAAAACTATTGTACAAAAAAAAACGTCTGACACTAAAAAGTAAGATGTCACAATCGCTCGGCGTTATTTTCTCTCCATATCACTGAACATTAGCGCCTGCAATTCCAGTCCTGTCCAGCAGTGGCAGTATTACCCCGCGTCAACATTATAGAGTTCTAACACTAGTCAATAAACAGGACAGTTCAACAAATTCAACCTAATTTGGCAGCACCTGATAAACTGTATACTTTAAATTTTCATGAAAAGACAACTGTTCAACTATGTTCATTTTAATTTTTAATTATGTTAATTTCGCAATCGCTCGGCGTTATTTTTTATTATAATCACTGAACATTAGCGCCTGCAGTACAAACTAGATTCTTAACACACGAGAGCCATCTTGTGGCCTTAAATTGCAACTACATGCGACGTCTGACCTCACTTCCGGATTAAAAAAAGTAGGAGTACTGTTGCAGTTCCCCCAAGTGGGTGTTTCTATAGCGTATTGGTGGAAATTGAGTAACCGCGCAGAGCGACAGGGAAGCACAAGTGGAACGGAAGTTATTTAGTTTTGGCTCCGTTAACTTTGTGAGAGATGGCCGAGGGTGTAGCCGACGTAGTGAAATCACTGTCAGATTTGACAAGCGAGGACTTCCAGAAGTTGTGTGAGCGACTGGAAAGCCGAGGGGAATTGAGTCGGGGAACCTACTCCAAGGAGGATTTGGTGGACATATTGTCTTCCACTCTGGGCCACAGACAAGCGCTCTCTTCGATCGAGGATTCACTGAGTCTCCTCAAAGGAAAACTACCACGTAACTATTTCACTCATTTATTTTGTTTGTTTTTTACGTCTTTTCCCTGAATACGGAGTCGCCGCATACAGTTTTTGTCTGGAAATATGAAACTTAGTTTTCCGATTACTTTCACTTTTGATGACTATAAGTGGAAAGGGTGGGTGGGGCTTCCAGAAGGCGTAACTTCCGGAACATTTGACAGAAGGGAAGCCCTGTATCTGCTATTAGCATGAACATTCACTTGCAGACCCGCCATGACCCAAATACCATTTTTATTTATTATTCATACAATTTTCATACGTATATATTGCCGATTAGCTCTGTGATGACCATTATTATGGTGGCCTACAGAGTAAACGAATACAAAAAAATGGGTAATCTAAGCGCCCTCTAGCTAGCTAGCTGGCTAACTAGACTAGCACAGAATTTCTCCAAGAGAAATTCGCGCCGTGGGAATGCTAGCTAGCTAGCTAGTATATTCACTTTACACGAATGTCCACAATATGCTTCGTGAAACAAACTCAACCTAATTTGGCAGCACCTGATAAACTATAGACTTTACATTTTCATGAAAGGGTTTAGCTTTGTTCATTTGAATCATGTTTGTCACATTTGAATATGATGATAGCGGTATTCGTGGCTAATTCGTCCCATGAACCAAGCTAGCTAGAGTCGTTTTTTTTGGTGTTGAAGAAAGTAGTTCCTGTTTGGTGGGGACATGCGAGAAAAGAGTCTTAAAAGTATACCCGTTGAAAAGACTAAAACAATTATATCACAAAACCGTCTGACACTACAAAGTCAGATCTCACAATCGCTTGGCGTTCTAGCTAGCTAGCTAGCTGGCTAACTAGACTGGCTAAGAGAAATTCGCGCCGTAGGAATGCTAGCTAGCTAGCTACCTAGCTAACTAGAATAGCACAGAATTTCTCCGCTGTGGGAATGCTGTACAAATGTCTGGTGTTTTTAAATTGCACAAAACGTGTTGTACCCTCAACAAACATTACTGTACCATTCAAATAAAACATTATTTATGGTCATTATATGATTTTTCTGTGGGGAAGTGTGGGGTTTACAGTGTATCCAGTACTCATTCCTAATCGATACCTTTGGAGCGGTACCATCTAGTACTTTAAATGTGTGCTCATAGAAAATGTAGTTTCATACATCGCAATACATACAAGGAAATATTGCATTATTGTAATATGATCTTAGAGGTTGCCCCAGAAAACTATTTCAACCCACACACACACACACACACACACACACAAATGGCAATGTTCTTTTCTGTGATGCCTGACCTTCTCTGTTTGCATTGTTTTTAGAGAAAAGACTGGTGGACTTTCAACGTATTAGACTTCGCCTCTTCTCGATTGCGACTTCGTCTCAAGTGTTGACGAAGCTCGTAGACGATGATGTATTGAGCCCAGCAGAGAGCAAACAACTACTAAAGGAACGTTACTTTTTGGCAAGGGCTCAGGCTCTGATGGATCTGATTATAAGCCGAGGTTATTTAGGAAGCAGGAAGATGCTGTTTCACCTCAAATTGACAACTCCTGGACATTTTGAAGACATCGGTGAGTTGGAGCTGACCTTTTGTGACCTTGTTTAGCTTCCATGGAGTTATGTTAGCAAGTAAGGACTGTTTACCACAAATATATATATATATCGTTGAGATCAGGGGTCCCCAACCGCCGGGCCGGGGCCGTGGCGCATTTGCCACCGGGCGGCACAGAAATAAATAATTTATTAACGACTCACTGTCTCCCATCACAGGCTGCACGGAGGTCGAGTGGTTAGACCTCACAGCTAGGAGACCAGGGTTCAATTTCACCCTCAGCCATCTCTGTGTGGAGTTTGCATGTTCTCCCCGTGCATGCGTGGGTTTTTTTCTGAAGACTCCGGTTTCCACCCACATTCCAAAAACATGCTAGGTTAATTAGCGACTCCAAATTGTTCATAGGTATGAATGTGAGTGTGAATGGTTGTTTGTCTATATGTGCCCTGTGATTGGCTGGCCACCAGTCCAGGGTGTACCCCGCCTCTCGCCCGAAGACAGCTGGGATAGGCTCCAGCACCACCCGCGACCCTCGTGTGAATAAGCGGTAGAAAATGAATGAGTTCTCCTCCTATTATGTGTGGAAGTGGTAACTTTTTGGCTTCTTATTTGTCTTTCCCCACCCTCGGCCATCTCTGTGTGGAGTTTGCATGTTCTCCTCGTGCATGCGTGGGTTTTCTCCGGGTACTCCGGTTTCCTCCCACATTCCAAAAACATGCTAGGTTAATTAGCAACTCCAAATTGTCCATAGTTATGAATGTGAGTGTGAATGGTTGTTTGTCTATATGTGCCCTGTGATTGGCTGGCCACCAGTCCAGGGTGTACCCCGCCTCTCGCCCCAAGACAGCTGGGATAAGCTCCAGCACCACCCGCGACCCTCGTGTGAATAAGCGGTAGAAAATGAATGAATGAATGAGTTCTCCTCCTATTATGTGTGGAAGTGGTAACCTTTTGGCTTCTTATTTTGTCTTTCCCCACCCTCGGCCATCTCTGTGTGGAGTTTGCATGTTCTCCCCGTGCATGTGTGGGTTTTCTCCGGGTACTCCGGTTTCCTCCCACATTCCAAAAACATGCTAGGTTAATTAGCAACTCCAAATTGTCCATAGTTATGAATGTGAGTGTGAATGGTTGTTTGTCTATATGTGCCCTGTGATTGGCTGGCCACCAGTCCAGGGTGTACCCCGCCTCTCGCCCCAAGACAGCTGGGATAAGCTCCTGCACCACCCGCGACCCTCGTGAGAATAAGCGGTAGAAAATGAATGAATGAATGAGTTCTCCTATTTTGTGTGGAAGTGGTAACTTTTTGGTTTCTTATTTTGTCCCACCCCCCGGCCATCTATACGTAGCCGCACAGTGGACAAGTGGTGTGCATGTTGGGTGTACCCCGCCTCCTGCCCAAAGTCATCTTTGATAGGCTCCACTGTACCCCCACAAGCCTAATGAGGATTAAGCGGCATAGAAAATGGATTAGGTTATCCAGAAATATGCCCTAATCCATTAACCTCCACAACCGGGGCAAATTCTCATTGTTTCCGATGCCTGGCATGACATTCTGCGTTTGCGTTGTTTTTCAGACGAGGATCAAATCGAGCTTCTGCTGATGGGGCCTCAGATGATGACAACAGCGTCTTCCTCTTTTTGGACTTTCCTGCTGGATAGGCTTCAACAAGATGGTTTTTTGAATCGTTCTGATTGCGTACACATACTGAAGATCAGTGACATTAAAGAACGGTCTCAGTCTCTGACCGATCTGGTCGTACGGAAAGGTCCACGTGCATGTAGGAGGATGATGTTTTGCCTATGGACCAGAGATGATATGTACGCCCCATATTTTAAAGCCATAGGTGAGTTGAACTGAAACAGGCATGAGGGTAGTTGATGTGAGAGACGGATGCAGAAGACACGCTTTGACATGCTTTTATCTCCACTGTTTTTCAGAGGACGCTCAAATGAAGCTTCTCAGATTGAAATCCAAGTTCATCTCATTGGTCTTCTCCCCGCTTTTGCATAAACTGTCGGATGATCTAACAAAGGATGGATTATTGAGTCTCAGAGACAGAGAAGAAATACGAGAGATTCCTGATATTAGAACCAAGACTCGGTATGCGATTGATCTGGTTCTATCCAAAGGTCCATCAACATGTTTGAAGATGCTCTTCTTCCTAAAGCTGAGAGAGCCTTCAATTTTGGAAATCATCGGTAAGTTGAAGCCGCCGTTGATGTGACATTGTTTCGAAACCACAGAACTATTATGCTATATTTAGTTGCGGACTCCTATAGAGCAGCTAGACATAATAACCTGCACTGAAAGCTGTCTAGATCTTCCAGAATCTGCACTCATTCCAGCTGTATTTCCTTGAATTACCAAATTGCTCTGTTTTCATTTATTGTTGGTCACACTCCCAAAGTGTTCCCGAGAACTTCCGGACTACTGCCGAAACCCAAGTTGATTATACATGAATAAACCCTTTGGAGAGCTACTTGAAAAGTGGTTAGGAGCTACGGGTAGCCCATGAGCGACTTGCCAAGGAGCTGCTGGTAGCTACTGGTAGCATTGGAAAGCCAAAAGGTCAAAGAGGAGATGACTTCCAGTGTCTAATGTCTGTGCTTCAAATCTACAGTACATGATATAAAGTATATTTTATACTGCATGTTGTTTCAGACAGTGAAACCAGTGGGACCAGTAAGATCCATGGGGCCAGTGGCAAATTTAAAATGTAAGTCTTTCAGCCACTAAGGCATATATATATAAATGAAATGAAGTCAATGTTATTGTGGTGGTTGAGTGGTTAGCGCGCAGACCTCACAGCTAAGAGACTATGGTTCGATTCCACCCTCGGCCATCCCTGTGTGGAGTTTGCATGTTCTCCCCGTGGGTTTTCTTCGGGTACCCCCGCGACCCTAGTGAGGATAAGCGGTAGAAAATGAATGAATGAGTTCTCCTATTATGTGTGGAAGTGGTAACTTTTGGCTTCTTATTTTGTCTTTCCCCACCTTCGGCCATCTCTGTGTGGAGTTTGCATGTTCTCCCCGTGCATGCGTGGGTTTTCTCCGGGTACTCCGGTTTCCTCCCACATTCCAAAAACATGCTAGGTTAATTAGCGACTCCAAATTGTCCATAGGTATGAATGTGAGTGTGAATGGTTGTTTGTCTATATGTGCCCTGTGATTGGCTGGCCACTAGTCCAAGGTGTACCCCGCCTCTCGCTCGAAGACAGCTGGGATAGGCTTCAGCACCCCCCGCGACCCTCGTGAGAATAAGCGGTAGAAAATGAATGAATGAGTTCTCCTCCTATTTTGTGTGGAAGTGGTAACTTTTGGCTTCTTATTTTGTCTTTCCCCACCCTCGGCCATCTCTGTGTGGAGTTTGCATGTTCTCCCTGTTTATTCGTGTGTTTACTCCGGGTACTCCGCTTTCCTCCCACATTCCAAAAACATGCTAGGTTAATTAGCGACTCCAAATTGTCCATAGGTATGAATGTGAGTGTGAATGGTTGTTTGTCTATATGTGCCCTGTGATTGGCTGGCCACCAGTCCAGGTTGTACCCCGCCTCTCGCTCGAAGACAGCTGGGATAGGCTTCAGCACCCCCCGCGACCCTTGTGAGAATAAGCGGTAGAAAATGAATGAATGAGTTCTCCTATTTTGTGTGGAAGTGGTAACTTTTGGCTTCTTATTTTGTCTTTCCCCACCCTCGGCCATCTCTGTGTGGAGTTTGCATGTTCTCCCCGTGCATGCGTGGGTTTTCTCCGGGTACTCCGCTTTCCTCCCACATTCCAAAAACATGCTAGGGTAATTAGCGACTCCAAATTGTCCATAGGTATGAATGTGAGTGTGAATGGTTGTTTGTCTATATGTGCCCTGTGATTGGCTGGCCACCAGTCCAGGTTGTACCCCGCCTCTCGCCCGAAGACAGCTGGGATAGGCTCCAGCACCCCCGCGACCGTTGTGAGGAAAAGCAGTAGAGAATGAATGTTATTGACTTTTCCTGTGTCACAAGAAATGTATTCATTCATTTAATAATAATGTACTTGTTCTTGTTGTAGTTTGTGGTGGTCTATAACTTCATGGAGACTATTTTTTTTTAATGTATACACATATTTATAACATATTTCTGAATAATTTGTAATGACGTTGCCCATTTTAGTGAACTTGAACATTTTAAAATAGTATAGTAAGTGTTTAATTGTAAAATGATATTGTAGTGTATGTGTAAAAACTGCCATTATGAACCACTTTCAGGAAAATTAAGCCATCTGTTGACATATTTACGATTATCCACGTGAGTACTTTTTATTTATTTCATTTTATTATTATTATTCAGTTTACGTCCTTTTAAATCGAATGCTTGTCATATGTAATCCAGGCTGAGTGGCTCACTGGAGGCATAACGTCGACGATTGACAAGAGTGAATGGACTAAACTTGAACCGGAAGTGCTTCGTCTTGATGGGACTTGGTACAGGTGAAGCATATTTTCATTCCTCTTACTGTTGCGGTCCCAGTTGACTTCCAGTTAAAAGTAGACTACACTGTGGTGGCCAGTAACGGGTACTCTAACACATTACTTTTACTGTCCGCATAACGCCGTTACCACGTTACTGCTCGTTACTGAAGCCGCCTAAAAATATAACACCGACTTTATAACTAATCTGCAGCGCAGTGAGAGTGTTGCAGAGTGACGGGAGGGGTGGGATAACCATATGAGCAATGAGGATTGGCTCAGATTTTAGTAAAATTGCGTCTTCAGCCAATCAGAGAACTTGAGTGGGCGGGTGTTTAGAGCACATGCGCAATGAGAATTGGCTAATGTTTCGTAAAGTTTCGTCTTCGGCTAATCAGAGAACTTGAGTGGGCGGGTGTTTAGAGCACATAGATTGCGTTTTCAGCCAATCAGAGAACTTGAGTGGGCGGGTGTTTAGAGCACATGAGCAATGAGAATTGGCTAATGTTTAGTAAAGTTTCGTCTTCGGCCAATCAGAGAACTTGAGTGGGCGGGTGTTTAGAGCACATAGATTGCGTTTTCAGCCAATCAGAGAACTTGAGTGGGCGGGTGTTTAGAGCACATAAGTAACGAGAATTAGCTAAGGTTTCGTAAGAGTGCGTTTTCAGCCAATCACAGAATTTGGGTGGGCGGATGTTTAGAGCACATAAGCAACGGGATTGGCTAAGTTTTAGTAAGAGTGCGTTTTCAGCCAATCAGAGAACTTGAGTGGGCGGGTGTTTAGTGCAAGTCCAAACAGCGTTTGCCAAATGGAAGTACAGACACTGCTTTAACCTTGTTGAATCAAAGGTAAAATGTACTATGTATATATTATGTTTAAAATGTATTATGTCCCCGAAAAAAGACTTTGTCCACGTCTTGTGTGAGTAACTCAAACACACAAACACCTGTCGACTGCAATAAATGCAAACCTTTGTAATGGTACCCGTCTTTGCTGGGGGTGGGTACTTTTACTGGTAACTAGTTACTTTTGTAGTGGAGTAACTCAGTTAGTAACTCTAAAAACTTTTTTTTTTGAGAAGGTACTAGTAACTATAACTAATTACTTCTTTAAAGTAATATGCCCAACACTGGTGGTGGACATAAACAGCCACATGTCAATCGCTGATACTGACAACACCATGTAGGTTGATTTGAATACCGTATTATCTTGTATTAGCATTCATAGTCGCCATCGTCCTTGCGAGACACCTTTTTGTGATCTTCCATCTCTTCCACCAGATTGCAGTGTGGACCGGGTAAATTCGAATGCCGTGTGTCGGGCCTGCGTTGGATTTCTTCGAAGAAAATGAGCTTCAAATACCGCTTTGGTCATTGGTGGGAACATAAGGACAAGCTGGAAGCCATGCTTTCCATAGCTGGAGGCCTACTCTTGGACCTCACAGTCAACGATGGACAGTTTGATGACGTGTATCTACCGCACTGGATCAACATCGGTAAGCAAGCATGATGTCATTCGTATAATCAATGTCACAATATGCTGGGATTAACAATGTTGCATTATTTTTTATTTTTTTTGTCCGCGTAGATGATAAGACTATCCCTGGGCCGCAGTTAGCGGTTCTGTGTGTACATGCTGACGGATATATTGTGGACAAAGTGTCTGAGGCCACATCATCCCATGTCAGGCTACCATACCCAAATTTCTCTGTAAAAGGAGTGATCGTCCGGATTGGCCGCGTGTTTGGCTATCGACTACCTCTGAAGTGCAAAGTGTTGATCTATCAGACCACCAAAACCTTCCTGACACTGCATGTTTATCTGATCTTGTTTGACCCCGCTCTCGAAGAGGTCATTGTCCATTTTTTCAACGGTGATGCGCTCTACATCTTTTTTTTCCTGATGTTACGATTAAACGTCTTTGTGACAGCACTTTTTTTTTTTTTCTCTGGCACAGGCACTCGACAAGAAGGCACACAGTTTAAATTATGTCAAGATTGAGAAGCCTTACCCTGAAGGACCCTTGGAACTGGATGACCGATTCTCGCTCAAAGCTGATATTGCCGATGCGGTGATATCCCCAGATGTATGACTTCAATTTATTCTTATTCCTTATTATCTTATGGAAACACGTTGCAAATGATGTCCGAAATGTCAATATTTTCTGTGGCTGCCATTTTATTCGAACACTGCTTGAGGGCTTCACGGGTTGTCAATGGAATCAATTTTAACGGTGTTCAATCGGGTTTAGGTCTGGGGACATGCTCGGCCAATCCATCAACAACAGCTTTTTTTTTTTTTTTTTTTATTGTTTTGTGTTCCCTTCACAGCATTATATGCTCACAGATGAAAGGAGAGACCCAAATTTCTTTGAGGTGCACATTCAGCAACCAATAATATTTGGTCTCAGACTGGAGAATGCACGTGGACAAGTGTGGAGATGTATGATTCGACAGCGTGAGTGATTTACTTTACAAATATGACACTGCATGGCCCAGTAATGGATTATGGAGATATTCATAATTTCTTCTGCATTTTTTTTTTCAGATGACTACAACAACCAACAGCTTATTTGGCCAGGAATGAGGACATGTGGTAAGGATCTTTTTTTTTTTTTTTTTTGCATTGATTTTTGAATGTTAAGCTATAACTATTTATTTTATCTTCATAATAAATATTTGGATTACACTGAAAAAAAAATGATACTAAAAGTGCAAAATGTAAGTACATTAAAGTTGTAATTTTCTGAAAATAGCCAGCCTTGAATATTTAACAATGTTGCCCAATATATAAAATATATATTTTTTTATATAAAATATAAAAATGTATATTTTTTAAAATAAGAGTCCAAGTCCTTATGAATTTCTCCATAATTTCTTCTGCATTTTTTGTTTTTTTTTTCATTTTATCTTCATAATAAATATTTGGATTACACTGAAAAAAAAATGATACTAAAAGTGCAAAATGTAAGTACATTAAAGTTGTAATTTTCTGAAAATAGCCAGCCTTGAATATTTAACGATGTTGCCCAATATATAAAATATATATATTTTTATATAAAATATAAAAATGTATATTTTTTAAAATAAAAGTCCAAGTCCTTATGGATTTCTCCATAATTTCTTCTGCATTTTTTTTTTCATTTTATCTTCATAATAAATATTTGGATTACACTAAAAAAAATGATACTAAAAGTGCAAAATGTAAGTACATTAAAGTTGTAATTTTCTGAAAATAGCAAGCCTTGAATATTTAACGATGTTGCCCAATATATAAAATATATATTTTTTTATATAAAATATAAAAATGTATATTTTTTAAAATAAAAGTCCAAGTCCTTATGAATTTCTCCATAATTTCTTCTGCATTTTTTTTTCATTTTATCTTCATAATAAATACTTGGATTACACTAAAAAAAATGATACTAAAAGTGCAAAATGTAAGTACATTAAAGTTGTAATTTTCTGAAAATAGCCAGCCTTGAATATTTAACGATGTTGCCCAATATATAATATATATATATATATATATTTTTATATAAAATCTAAAAATGTATATTTTTTAAAATAAAAGTCCAAGTTCTTATGAATTTCTCCATAATTTCTTCTGCATTTTTGGGTTTTTTTTCAGATGACTACACAACCCCACGGTCTATTTCGCCAGGAATGAGTACATGTGGTAAGGATCATTTTTTTTTTTTTGCACTGATTTTTTGAATGTTCATTAAAATATTTGTTAAGCTATAACTATTTATTTTATCTTCATAATAAATATTCGGATTACACTGAAAAAAAAAAAGATACTAAAAGTGCAAAATGTAAGTACATTAAAGTTTTCTGAAAATAGCCAGCCTTTGAATATTTAACGATGTTGCCCAATATATAAAATATACTTTTTTTTATATAAAATATAATTTAAAAAAAAAAAGTCCAAGTTCTTACTCACTGAACAACTGCTGCCGATTGCAACTTTTTTCTGTAATATTATGACTTTATTAATTAATTCACCTTGTATAACTCAACATTTTCAATGAAATGTTTACTTTGTTCTTACAGATTAAGTTAATTATCCATTAATTTAAGATTAAGTTAATGGATTATGGAGAAATTCATAATTTCTTCTGCATTTTTTGTTTTTTTTCAAAAGTGCAAAATTTAAGTACATTAAATTTTTCTGAAAATAGCCAGCCTTGAATATTTAATGATGTTGCCCAATATATAAAATATTATTTTTTAATATAAAATATAAAAATATAAAAAAATATATTTTTTAAAATAAAAGTCCAAGTCCTTACTCACTGAAGAACTGCTGCCGATTGCAACTTTTTATTTGTAATATTATGACTTTATTAATTCATTCACTTTGTATAACTCAACATTTTCAATGAAATGTTTCCTTTGTTCTTACAGAATCAGCGCTCCGCAGAGTAAGGGCTGATTTTGCGGCGCGGGTCAGTGACGAAGTCATTAATCAGTTGATGGATGACCTTTTGGGTATAGACCTGAATGACGGTGAGAAAAATGCAATAATGCAAGACAACCCGATTTGCACACACAAGGCACGTGCACTGATCGACACGGTCATGATGAAAGGAAATGAAGCTTCCAGGAGGATGATCGGTCACCTTGAGCACAGGGACCGTACACTTCACACCCATCTGAGGCTACCTCATGTATGAGAGTACCCAAAGAAAAGCCATGCTGGCATTAATAAACATACCTCACAATGTTACAAAAGTCAACATTATACTTTTATACCACTCTTATTGTAAAGCACTGTAAAACCAAAAATTGAGATTTATACATAAATTAATTGATGTGATGTAGAACTTCAAATTACTTGTGATCCCGAGTAATATCCTATATATTTTTTTCATCATAAACAATTTATTTGTAAATAAAAAAAAAATCTTATAGGATTTATTTCCTGTGTTGCTTCATTGGAAGTTAACCTTTAACCTGTGTTAGCTTTCTGGTATCATCTCCTCTATTAATGGGTCGGTTTTGACCCGTGTATTAAATCAGGTATAAAATACACTAAAAACAATAAGTTACCATGAAATTTACTTCTCATGTCTTGGTTACCTTCTTAGGCTTCCTCATCCATGAAAATGTTGGTTTTAATACTTTTGGTGTGGCCATGTTGGCCTTTTTTTGTCACTATACCCCTCCATTTTAATTTCCAAAAATGGTAAAAATGAACCTCAAAAGAATCATATTAATAAATTGAATTATTTTGTTACCTGGCTATTACTGAGGGATATACAACATATCTCTTAAATCAATTAGTTTTATTTATTATATTATATATTATTATTATATTAATGTCAAGAAAAGGTAGAAAAAGTGATTTTCAGCAACAGAACTTTAGTATAAAGTGAAATAAAAAAAAGCATAACAGGTCCAGATCTTCTTGCCATTCTTTCCATGATCCAAAATGTAAATGTGAAATCAGCCAATCAAATGAGTGAATTCACGTCACATGTATACTGGAAAAGCGGTCAAAATGAGAATCCCCTGAAGCTTCCATGATGAGAAGAGGAGCTGGTTGTCATTGTGTTGGCTAATTGTATACTTATGATTTCAGTTGTGGCTCAAAATATTGCTTTATAGTCATATTATTATAACCGGGTCCAAACTGACCCTAACAATAGTGGTCATAATTTCAACTAAACCATTTTAAAATGTTCTTCTTTTCTTCTTCTTTTTATGCATTAAAATGTAAAACGGGTCGGTGCCGACCCCAACAAGTATACTTAATGTACTGCAAAAAAGGTCAGTAAGGATAATTCATAATGCCGCCTACAGAGAATGTACTAACTCCTTATTTCTAAAATCACAAATACTTCAACTTGCTTGCAAAATTAAAATTAAAATTAAAATTAAAATTAAAATTAAAATTAAAATTAAAATTAAAATTAATTAAATTTACATTTTTTATTTTAATTTAAAATTTTTAATGTAAAAAATTTACATTTAGATTTTTTAATTTAAATTTAAATTTTTTTAAATTTAATTTTTTTTACATTAAAAATTTTAAATTAAATGAAAAATGTAAATTTAATTTAAATTTAAATTAAATTTAAATTTTTTTAAATTTAAATTAAAAAATCTAAATGTAATTTTTTTTACATTAAAAATATTAAATTAAAATAAAAAATGTAATTTTTTTAAATTTAAAATTTAATTTTAATTTTAAAATTAAAATTCTAAAATTAAAATTAAAAATGTACATTTTTTAAATTACAAATCTAATTTTAATTTTAAAATTCAAAAATTAAAATTAAAATTATGAAAATGTGAATTTTTTAAATTAAAAATTAAAATTCTAAAATTAAAATTGTAAATTTTTTAAATTTTAAATGTTATTTTAATTTTAATTAAATTTAATTTTGCACTGAATATTGCAGCAGATACAGCTCATGAATTGATCTTTTTTTAATGGTGCAAGTGGTCACACTCCAGTAAATGCCTGCAAATTGGGACTCTAGCGTACACAGTTAAAACAAACCAGGTTGTATTTTATTTTCACAACATTACAAGAAACTGAAATGAAATACGTTTCCACATTTTACATCAGTCAGTTCACAGATTTTATTGTGTTTATTAACTTGTCTGTTTTCACCTTCCCTAACATATACAGTAGTTTTTTTATGCTTCATAAATACTCATCATATGCAGCGGATTCACTCACACATGGTAAGATGGTTCCGTGAAAGTTTTTTCAACCTCTGCCTTTTCTTTTTCCTTCCCAAACCTCCCAAAAGAGAAAGTAAAAACTCTGTCAGTCATTTCCTGTTCTGCTTTGTTGCCCCCTTTAACATCTACGATCAGGCATCCCCGATGGCAGTCCGCGGGGCTCCCGGGCAGAATATTTGGCGTCGAGGCCGCCGGAGTCCACGTGTACTGCGCCACCCCTTCAGGGGACGGTGGTGACAGACCCTTGCTCAGGTAGCTCGGACTCGGACTTGCTGAAGACGGTAGAGTACGCTGACTGCCGTTCAAGCAGCCCCCGGGGGTATGGTCGCTGGAGCCTTTCCGTGAGTGTCCAGAGGAGCTGAATGTAGATGAACGGTAATTATATGCTCTCCACCCGGGGCGTTTACGTTGGTGACACTGGCACCGCAGGATGCGAATGAAGGCGTGCTTGAACTCGCGGTTGTAGCAAGGATAGATGATGGGATTCAGGCAGCTGTTGAAGTAACCCAGCCAGAAAATCACCTTGAAAAGGGGCTCGGGCGGGCGCAGGTTCACATTAAAAGAGCCTGAAATAAAAATGAAGAGAAATATGAAATTTAATACAGAATGCAATATAATATAATATTCATCTTATATTTACAATTATACCACTTTCTTCCTATAAAAGGTAATTTTTTAAAAATAATTTAGGCTGAAATAATCATGCGTTATTGTGATGTTTCTTTTAAACGATAGAAATAATGGAACTTCCGGGGTCTTTTGTGGTCATCGCTACTTGCAATCCACCCTGCAGCCAACAGGTGGCAGCATTGGCAAAGAAAGCGCAATACTGTACTCCACACTGCTGGGCGGAAGTGTAGTTTTATTTTGATTACTACCACATAATTCGTTGTGTTAAGTACTTTTTCAGCTTTGTCATTACTCCTAAATCTTTCCAGGGTCAAAGCTGCCGTCTTAAAATATTTATATAAACTGTATAGGCAATATTTGAAGTAACATATGATCAATACTGATGGTTGTACAAGTGTAGTATTTGGTTAACTAGCTTGAATTGCAAAATTATTAGTGTACAGGGAATATTTGCCTTTTATTTTGACTTTACGTGAATGTGGTAGTCATCATGAAATAAATATGAAGAGAAATATGAAATTTAATACAGAATGCATCATTTATGTTGATGTCTTTTGTATTGGAAGCAGCAAGCACAAACGACTTGAGGTTCAAACTAACACGAAAAGCAACAGATTATCTAATATTCATCTTATATTTACAATTATACCACTTCTTTTCACATAAATGGTAATTTTTTTTATAATTTAGGCTCAAATAAATATGCGTTATTGTGATGTTTCTTTTAAACGATAGAAATTATGGAACTTCCGGGGTCTTTTGTGGTCATCGCTACTTGCAATCCACCCTGCAGCCAACAGGTGGCAGCATTGGCAAAGAAACCGCAATACAGCAAAATAGATGTGTAGTTTTATTTTGATTACTACCACATAATTCGTTGTGTTAAGTACTTTTTTTTTTTTTTAGCTTTGTCATTACTCCTAAATCTTTCCAGGGTCAAAGCGGCCGTCTTAAAATATTTATATAAACTGTATAGGCAATATTTGAAGTAACATATGATCAATACTGATGGTTGTATTTGGTTAACTAGCTTGAATTGCATGAATTGTTATTCATGTACAGGGAATATTTGCCTGGTATTTTGACTTTACATGGATGTGGTAGTCATCATGGTTTTTTGTTGCTGGAGCCTATCCCAGTGGGGTACACCCCTGGACCGATCGCTAGCCAATCACAGGGCACATATAGACAAACAACCATTCACACTCACATTCATACCTATGGACAATTGAGTGGAGATTAGAACCTAGTCTTTGTGATCTCGTGAGTATGTGGCCAACATGCTAACCACTCGTCCACCGTGCGGCAATTACAAAGGGAATTGATGTTTTAAACATCAATAAATGCATGCTTTTGATGCTTTCATCAATGCCTGTCGATAGTTTTCTTGGGAGGACAGTCGCTATTGTTATCCCTTGAGACTTATTTGTGTTGAAAAGCTATCGCGGAACACAGGAAGTGCTTGGTTGCGCATATACCGTAGATAATCAGTGGGAGGGAGATTGTAATTGTACTGACAAAGTCTTAATGCCTTTTCCTGTATTGTAGTAAAATGTAGTATTCTTACAAGAAGCTGAACCTCGGTTAGTGTTCTCGCTGGTTAGCGTGTTTTTTGGTTAACATCGGAGAAGGTGGTGGTGGCTAAATGTTGATTTATCCCAGGGGTCTCAAACACGCGGCCCGCGGGCCAAATGTGGCCCGCAGGACACTAGTTTGAGGCCGCCGCCGCCTTCATATGAAAGTTTAATGTCAGTGCGGCCCGCACAAGTTTGATATGGATGCTGTATGGTATCATGTACCCAGAAAAAATTATTACGTTTGATTAATGTTCATAGTTATCCTCCCTATCCTTGTGGAAGTGGTAAGTTTTTTTTGCTATTTAAGTTTAAAGGAAATAACTTGAAGGCTACCGTTTATTACGTTTGATTCATGTTCATGTTAAAGGTTAAATAACTGTTAATAGTTATCCTCCCTATCCGTGTGGAAGTGGTAAGTTTTTTGGCTATTTAAGTTTAAAGGAAATAACTTGAAGGTTACCGTTTATTACGTTTGATTAATGTTCATGTTAAAGGTTAAATAACTGTTAATAGTTATCCTCCCTATCCGTGTGGAAGTGGTAAGTTTTTTGGCTATTTAAGTTTATAGGAAATAACTTGAAGGCTACCGTTTATTACGTTTGATTCATGTTCATGTTAAAGGTTAAATAACTGTTAATAGTTATCCTCCCTATCCGTGTGGAAGTGGTAAGTTTTTTTGGCTATTTAAGTTTAAAGGAAATAACTTGAAGGCTACCGTTTATTACGTTTGATTCATGTTCATGTTAAAGGTTAAATAACTGTTAATAGTTATCCTCCCTATCCATGTGGAAGTGGTAAGTTTTTTTTGGCTATTTAAGTTTAAAGGAAATAACTTGAAGGCTACCGTTTATTACGTTTGATTAGTGTTCATGTTAAAGGTTAAATAACTGTTAATAGTTATCCTCCCTATCCGTGTGGAAGTGGTAAGTTTTTTGGCTATTTAAGTTTAAAGGAAATAACTTGAAGGCTACCGTTTATTACGTTTGATTAATGTTCATGTTAAAGGTTAAATAACTGTTAATAGTTATCCTCCCTATCCGTGTGGAAGTGGTAATTTTTTTTGGCTATTTAAGTTTAAAGGAAATAACTTGAAGGCTACCGTTTATTACGTTTGATTCATGTTCATGTTAAAGGTTAAATAACTTAATAGTTATCCTCCCTATCCGTGTGGAAGTGGTAAGTGTTTTTGCTATTTAAGTTTAAAGGAAATAACTTGAAGGCTACAGTTTATTACGTTTGATTCATGTTGATGTTAAAGGTTAAATAACTGTTAATAGTTATCCTCCCTATCCGTGTGGAAGTGGTAAGTTTTTTTGGCTATTTAAGTATAAAAGAAATAACTTGAAGGCTACCGTTATGTTTGATTCATGTTAAAGGTTAAATAACTTAATAGTTATCCTCCCTATCCGTGTGGAAGTGGTAAGTTTTTTGGCTATTTAAGTTTAAAGGAAATAACTTGAAGGCTACCGTTTATTACGTTTGATTAATGTTCATGTTAAAGGTTAAATAACTGTTAATAGTTATCCTCCCTATCCGTGTGGAAGTGGTAAGTTTTTTTGGCTATTTAAGTTTACAGGAAATAACTTGAAGGCTACCGTTTAGGTCGCTAGCGCTCTAGTTTGCGAGTTAGCATGTGTCTCAAGACCCTGCAGTTGCGCAATATGTTGTAAATAAAAATAAGTATAAATGTGGCTATAGTTGTTTTGTCATGTCTACAGGGCTCTAATAATGTTTTGTTAATTTTAATATGAAAAAAATAATTTGTCTACCCACCAACTATATGTGGTTTCTTAATTATTATTATTATTATATTTATTTATTACTGATTGATTGAAGAGAGCCTAATTATAATCAATATCCATTCATTTGAAATGTCTGAACTATCACTGCTCTTGCAAATTGCTCTCTGTGAAAGCACAGCATGATGATATTTATGGAAAATTGGGTTCAATGTCCCCGGTGACCCATCCTATCAGCCGTGCCGTCCCATGACCTCGCCCATTTCTTCTTCATTAGATTACCCCCCCCCCCCCCATAAAACATTTCCACTACACTCAGAAGCACACAAGTTGCAGAGTATAAAAACGTTATAGTGAACATTGTGTATACTGCTATATTTATTCTTAAACACATTATTTACTATCATAAATACTGTCATGATGAATAAAAACAAATGCGATAATTTTGCCGGCCTTGATATATTAACATGAATGCATGGGCGTGTTGGTTCTGTAGCTGAGCGAACCCTCAACATTCTAACTACAATTAAAGGTCAGAAAAGTGAAAAAAAAAGCATAATAGGTCGACTTTAAATACTTTTTAGAAATAAAAGTTTATTGCTTTTGACACTTGCACTTGCATTATTATGCTATATATTATGGTAATGGTTTGATTTCATTCGAACATGCATCAGATTACAATTGAATGCATCACATAATCAGTTCACAGTTCCACATGTCCAAAAGGAGTAGGAAGAAGCAAAGCTTATTAAATCCTACCCCTCCATCTGGTACTTTTACAATCAGTAACTGTTACATTTGTTCACTTCCTGCTTTCTTAATATAGTTTTTTTAATGTTTTTTATTTTTTTATTTTATTTTTGTCACATACCGAGTTACGAGGTGATATGAGCATCCAATGACATAATGGGTACTATTGGATGACATTTTTAGCTAATTGGTTATTTTTAGCCTTATGCATTATTTTAGCTGTTTGAAGATGAACTATATCAGCAAGTTGAAGTATTTGTGATTTTAGAAATAAGTAAGACTTTGTATGTTCTCTGTAGGCGCCATTATGAATTATCCTTACTGACCTTTTTTTGCAGTACATTTAGCGAGTGAAGATTGCTTTTATAGTTATTAGCCCCATATTTTATTTTATTATCATTATATTCATTTAAAAAGGTCTCCAAAGCATGTGACAATGATATCGTTTATTGGCAATAATTTTGTAGGATAATTATTATCGTCCAGCAACATTTGTTATGGTGACAGACCTACCATCAAGTCACCCATTCAAGTGTTAGTGTCAGACGTTAGTGCCTGTTTGGGGTGATAAAGAGCTGTGAGGAATGTGTGCAGTGAAGTAACACGTGGATCCGCAGAGGATTGATGATTGTAGATGAGAACTTTAAGGCTCATAAACGCTGAAATATTGATTTTTTTTTCTTTCTTCCGCTTCACTATGTTTAAACCGTCTTATTTATTTTTACCTTTTATTCTGCTAGAATGATCTATCGCTGTAAAAATATTGTGCATTTAGGTATTTTACTGTATTTTATTAATTTATTTGTTTTGCTTTACTGGATTTATACAAGCACCTTGAATTAAATGTACAGCAGTCCCTCGTTTATTGCTGTTAATTGGGTTCAGAACCAAAGCAAAGTAGGATTCTTTAAATACCAATGAAATACAATATTTTTGGAGCATAAAAAATCTGTTCACAACTTTCTAGCATCATTAGAGCCCTGTAGAAATGAAACAACAACCCTATAGTCACCTCTGCACTCATATTACCCAACATAGTCGACATAATAGGACTCATGCTGATGTTTTTTTTGTTATAAATATGTTCTAAAGAGGAGCTGGGTGACGTGGGGGGGGGTGGAGTTTATTTTATTTTTTTAGTTTGGCGTGTTTTTATTAGGAATGAATAGATGGTTGATAGAACACTGAATAAATACGTCTTTTAACATGATTAGAGACCTCTGGACATGAAATAACATCCCTATAGTCACCTTTACAACTTTCTAGCATCATTAGAGCCCTGTAGAAATGAAATAACACCCCTATAGTCACCTTTACATTCATATTGCCCAATATAGTTGACATAATAAGACTCGTGCTAATGTTATTTTTTGCTATAAATATGTTCTAAAGGGGAGCTGGGTGACGTTGGGGGGGGGGGTCGGAGTTTATTTTTAGTTTGGCGTGTTTTTATTAGGGATGATGTTTGAATAGATGGTTGATAGAACACTAAATAAATACGTATTTTAACATGATTAGAGACCTCTGGACATGAAATAACACCCCTATAGCCACCTTTACACTCATATTACCCAATATAGTAGACATAATAAGACTCGTGCTGATGTTTTTTGCTATAACTATGTTCTAAAGAGGAGCTGGGTGACGTTGCGGGGGGGTTGTCGGAGTTAATTTTTAGTTTGGCGTGTTTTTATTAGGGATGATGGTTGAATAGATGGTTGATAGAACCCTGAATAAATACGTCTTTTAACATGATTAGAGACCTCTGGACATGAAATAACACCCCTATAGTCACCTTTACAACTTTCTAGCATCATTAGAGCCCTGTAGAAATGAAATAACACCCCTATAGTCACCTCTGCACTCATATTACCCAATATAGTCGACATAATAAGACTCGTGCTGACGTAATTTTTTGCTATAAATATGGTGGTTGAATAGATGGTTGATAAAACACTGAATAAATACATCTTTTAACATGATTAGAGATCTCTGGACATGAAATAACACCCCTATAGTCACCTTTACACTCATATTACCCAATATAGTAGACATGTGCTGATGTTGTTTTTGCTATAAATATGTTGTAAAAGGGGGGGGGGGTCGGGATTAGGGATGACGGTGCCTGTTGTGAGATAACGTTTACAACCTGCAATGAAGCCTGTTCTGGTGCTTGTGTGTCAGTAATATTCCCTACACGTGGAATAGATTAGCAATTAAAGTAAATAATGGAAAAGAAATGTGGCTGCACGGTGTTAGAGTGGTTAGCATGCAGGCCACACAGCTTGGAGAACCCCACCCCGATTCTCCTTTGGTGCTTTTATACAGCAAAAAAACATCTAAAGGTGGACACACTAGGTCTGAAGATGTGCAATATGTATGGTCTAAGAAGGTCAGAAGGTTCCATGACAGGTGACTGAGAAAGTTCTAGAATTCTAGGAAACCTACCTATGGGCAAGGCGAGGAAAAATGGCAGCCAGCAAAGTGTAAACATGCCCACCACAACTCCCAAAGTTTTCGCTGCCTTCTTCTCCCGGGAGAACTTGAGCAGTTTCACCGTGAGGGAGCTCCTGGCTTGGTGCCCTCGCCCCTTGCCTGCGCCGCAACCGGGGGTCTCATCGTGCACCTGGCAACCCTTATGGATCCTCAGTGTCAGCTCGCTGGAGTTCATCCTCTCACGCATCACACCTGCTTCCAGGTTCTTGGTGGTCCTTTTGGCTACTATGTACACCCGGAAGTACATAGCGAGAATCACCACCAGAGGAATGTAGAAGGAACCCAGGGAGGAGAAGAGCGCGTAAAAGGGTTCCTCGGTGATGAGGCACACCGTGTCGTCCGGCGACGGCGGCTGCTTCCACCCGAGCAGCGGTCCTATGGAAATAACCACGGAGAGCACCCACACCCCGAGCATGGCAAGAAGCGCCCGCTTTTCAGTCACGATACCCGGGTACTGCAGCGGGTGACTCACGCCGATGTACCGGTCGATGGAAATGACGCACAGGCTCATAATGGACGCTGTGCAGCACAGCACGTCCACTGCAGCCCAGATGTCGCAAAATATCCTCCCGAACACCCAGTAGTCCAGGATCTCCTGGGTGGCCGACACCGGAAGCACAGTGGTCCCCAACAGGAGGTCCGCGATAGCCAAGTTGATAATGAAGTAGTTAGTCGGCGTGCGCAGGTGCCTGTTGCACACCACGGAGAGGATGACCAGGATGTTCCCCACGATGGCGAACACAATGAAAGCCCCGAGCACCAACCCGAGCGGGATAGCCCGACTGAGCGCCACTTCGCCGGGCACTGTCCGGTTCCCTCCGGAGGTGTCGTTGAAGTTGAAGATAGGAATCCCGTCCTGTTGCGTGGACTCATTTTTCCACAAGTTCGTGACATTTTCAGTGCTCGCGGTCATTTTGACTGAACGGGTCCTCCATAGCAGGATTCACATCAACTCGCATAGTTCAAATGCTTCGTGGAAGCGTCGGTGCCGTGGAGTATAGTCCTACTGCAGTCCTGCTTCTCTCTCTCTGTGGACTGCGTGGACAAGAGAGGGAGGGCAAGCCTGTCATCCACGGACCCAAACAAGCAGAAAACAAGGCATTATGGAAGACCTGTGTGCATTAAGGAAAGCCCCACTGTGTGCACCCTCCCTGGTGGGAGTGGGCTTCATTCAAATGAGAGCAGATGAGGTTATTGCTTGTTATTGGTCTGCATGAGTATAATCAATATGCAAATGTTGGCAGGAATTATAAGACCACATTAAGCCTGCAGTGGGGTTGTTTGGTTGGTGTGAGATTGCAAAAGCCAATCACAAGCTCCCTCTTCCACAGCTCCTTTGGTGCAGGCTGATAAGACTCATGGAATATATTATTATTATGTTTTAGGGGGGGGATTTTGGCTAACATTCATATGTAATGGTAATGGTTTAATTTCATTTGAACATGCATCAGATTACAATTGAATGCATCACATAATCAGTTCACAGTTCCACATGTCCAAAAGGAGTAGGAAGAAGCAAAGCTTATTAAATCCTACCCCTCCATCTGGTACTTTTACAATCAGTAACTGTTATATTTGTTCACTTCCTGCTTTCCTAATATAGTTCAAGTTTTTTTTTAACTTCATTTTTTAAATTTTGTAATTTTTTATTTGTTTGTTTATTTTTAAATGTTTTTAAAATTTTGCATTTTTGGCATTGTGAGACTTATACTCAAGTGCGACTTATGTATGTTTTTTCCTACATAATTATGGATTTTTGGCCTTGTGCGACTTATACTCCAGTGCGACTTATGTATGTTTTTTTTCCTATCTAATTATGCACTTTTGGCCTTGTGCGACTTATACTTCAGTGCGACTTATGTATGTTTTTTTCTACCTAATTATGCACTTTTGGCATTGTGCGACTTATACTGCAGTGCGACTTATGTACGTTTTTTTTCTACCTAATTATACATTTTTGGCATTGTGCGACTTATACTTCAGTGCGACTTATGTATGTTTTTTTCTACGTAATTATGCATTTTTGGCATTGTGCGACTTATACTCCAGTGCGACTTATGTATGTTTTTTCTACATAATTATATATTTTTGGCATTGTGCGACTTATACTCCAGTGCGACTTATGTACGTTTTTTTCTACCTAATTATACATTTTTGGCATTGTGCGACTTATACTCCAATGCAACTTATGTATGTTTTTTCCTACATAATTATGAATTTTTGGCATTGTGCGACTTATACTCCAGTGCAACTTATGTATGTTTTTTCCTACATAATTATGAATTTTTGGCATTGTGCGACTTATACTCCAGTGCAACTTATGTATGTTTTTTCCTACATAATTATGAATTTTTGGCATTGTGCGACTTATACTCCAGTGCAACTCATGTATGTTTTTTTTCTACGTAATTATGCACTTTTGGCCTTGTGTGACTTATACTCCAGTGCGACTTATGTATGTTTTTTTCTACGTAATTATGCACTTTTGGCATTGTGCGACTTATACTCCAGTGCGACTTATGTATGTTTTTTTCTACCTAATTATACATTTTTGGCATTGTGCGACTTATACTCCAGTGCAACTTATGTATGTTTTTTCCTACATAATTATGAATTTTTGGCATTGTGCGACTTATACTCCAGTGCAACTTATGTATGTTTTTTTTCTACGTAATTATGCACTTTTGGCCTTGTGCGACTTATACTCCAGTGCGACTTATGTATGTTTTTTTCTACGTAATTATGCATTTTTGGCATTGTGCGACTTATACTCCAGTGCGACTTATGTATGTTTTTTTCCTACATAATTATACATTTTTGGCATTGTGCGACTTATACTCCAATGCAACTTATGTATGTTTTTTCCTACATAATTATGATTTTTTGGCATTGTGTGACTTATACTCCAGTGCGACTTATGTACGTTTTTTTCTACCTAATTATACATTTTTGGCATTGTGTGACTTATACTTCAGTGCGACTTATAGTCCAGAAAATACGGTACTTGCCAGAAAAATCCCCCGATATTGGACAATTGGTTGACAATGGCTCAAATCTAATGAATCAGATTCGACTATGAAAATCCAGAGTCAAAGACAGCCCGAAATCATAATAATAGTCATAATAATAACACAGCGTATTAGCTAAAATGTCCAAAACAGATTTATTGCAACACACATCATAACATGTTTTATATTTTTCATGTCTTAAATGGCTTTTTTTCTCTTACTTTGTCTACTATATTGGGTAATATGAGTGTAAAGGTGACTATAGGGGTGTTATTTCATGTCCAGAGGTCTCTAATCATGTTAAAAGATGTATTTATTCAGTGTTCTATGCTCTAACTATGAAAATATTCCATTTTTAAAAAATGACTCCTAGTTCGGGGAAGTTCGCTATCATGGTCGGAGTCTGGAACCAATTACCGGCGATAAACGAGATATTACAGTTCGGAAAACATTGGTCGGGATTTCGGAGTCGTTTCCAGTTTCCCCTTGGATAAATTCTTTCTTGCTGTGAAAGGTTAAAGGTGAGACGATATAGCATCTCTTTGACCTTGAAAGCACATGTTCAGCATTATCCAGTTCTTGAACGCCCCACCCATTTATTTGAACTAAGTTCGAGTAACAGCAGTCACGGTTAGCATAGCTGCGTCTGTGGATGTGTTATACTAGCAATGCTCATCTCCATGCCAGCTGGCGATGAAGTCCGCATTCGCACAGACCGATAGCAGCCCACTTGGAAGAGTGGGCTCATGGTGGAGTCTTTCCCACACCGTACATGGCTGATGTTGTGTAATGTGGCCAGACCCAGAAAAACACTTATTGTTGTATAATTGTGTAGCGCTGACTTTGGAACAATACAAAGTAGACCAGAAATACACATTCAAGACCACACATTAGTAAGTCCCTTGCTTCCTTTATCCATATGTCGAAAAAGGAAATTAACTGATTTTATTTGTAAAAATATATACTGGTGTAGTATTATTTATATTTAATGATCAAATTAGGGCTAAAAAATATGCTCCAATGTGACTTTTGACCCCAACTACCTCTAAATTCAAATCGAATGGGCTGCTGTGCGACTTATGTATGTTTTTTTCTACCTAATTATGTATTTTTGGCATTATGCAACTTCTACTCCAGTGCGACTTATGTATGTTTTTTTTCTACCTAATTAAGCATTTTTGGCAATGTGCGACTTATACTCCAGTGCGACTTATGTATGTTTTTTCTACCTAATTATGCATTTTTGGCATTGTGCAACTTATGCTCCAGTGCGACTTATGTATGTTGTTTTCTACCTAATTATGCATTTTTGGCATTGTGCAACTTATACTCCAGTGCGACTTATGTATGTTTTTTTTCTACCTAATTATGCATTTTTGGCATAGTGCGACTTATGTATGTTTTTTCTACGTAATTCTGCATTTTGGCATGGTGCAACTTATACTCCAGTGTGACTTATGTATGTTTTTTTTTATACCTAATTATGCATTTTTGGCATAGTGTGACTTATGTATGTTTTTTTCTACCTAATTATGCATTTTAGGCATAGTGCGACTTATGTATGTTTTTTTCTACCTAATTATGCTTTTTTGGCATTGTGCGACTTATACTCCAGTGCGGCTTATGTATGTTTTTTTCTACCTAATTAAGCATTTTTGGCATTGTGCGACTTACACTCCAGTGCGACTTATGTATGTTTTTTTCTACGTAACTATGCATTTTTGGCATTGTGCGACTTATCCTCCAGTGCGACTTATGTATGTTTTTTTCTACCTAATTAAGCATTTTTGGCATTGTGCGACTTACACTCCAGTGCGACTTATGTATGTTTTTTTCTACCTAATTATGCATTTTTGGCATTGTGCGACTTATACTCGAGTGCAACTTATGTATGTTTTTTTTTCTACCTAATTATGCATTTTAGGCCTTGTGCAACTTATACTCGAGTGCAACTTATGTATGTTTTTTTTCTACCTAATTAAGCATTTTTGGCATTATGCGACTTATACTCCAGTGCGACTTATGTATGTTTTTTTCTACCTCGTTATGCATTTTTGCCATTGTGCGACTTATGTATGTTTTTTTCTACCTAATTCTGCTTTTTTGGCTTTTGACCCCAACTGCCTCTACAACTCAGATCGAATCGGCTGCTAGTTTTTATCCGCGGTGCCCTGCAGGAAACTAAATCGTTTTGGCTCGCTGCAGAAGAGCAGATGGTTCTCTCGCTTGTTCTCAAAGAGCCAAGGGCATGGTTGCACTTCTTTGGTATCTTGAACCTTGTTTTTTTTTTTTTATCAGCTTGTATTTGGCTTTCACTGTCTCCATTTTGGATCAATAATCACCTGCCCACACAGTCACATCCAGTACCAATATAGTGCTATACAGTACTGCAGTATAAACGGGGTTACATGACTCACTGGAAAATGAATAGCCAGCAACGCGGTGCCTTCTTCCAGACAGAACTGCAAGTCCAGCTCTTTCTAAAGCAATATTTATGTTGACAAAAAAGGGAATTGGAACCAATAATATTAGTGATGCATCACTTAAATTTGATAAAGCTCTTGTGTGGCTTTTGGCTGACCTTATCTGAAATAATCACAGCTGCACAATCAATATGTTAGAACGCGTCGTTTGACGAAGTAGTGTTGTGGGAGTGTAGTGGGGTGATGGGTAGCCGTGTCCAGCCGAGGTGATGACGCTTGAAGCGGTGAGCGAACCTGGCTTGAGCCCAACGTGATGTAGAGAATGCTGCTGCTGAAAGCAGTGAGATCCAACCATTAGTTGATTGTTTTGGGGGCATTTGCTTGTAAATTACATAGTCAGCGTGACAAGGTCATTTTTTTTCCTCACACTTTTCTCAGCTTGGTTTATTGGTAATGGTTTAATTTCATTTGAATATGCATCAGATTACAATTGAATGCATCACATAATCAGTTCACAGTTCCACATGTCCAAAAGGAGTAGGAAGAAGCAAAGCTTATTAAATCCTACCCCTCCATCTGGTACTTTTACAATCAGTAACTGTTACATTTGTTCACTTCCTGCTTTCCTAATATAATTTAAGTTTTTTTAACTTCATTTTTAAAATTTTGTAATTTTTCATTTGTTTATTTTTACATTTTTTAAAATTTATTTTTTTTTTTATTTTTAATTTTTTAATTTTTTAATTTTTTTTAAATATTTTATTTTTTGTCATGTCATACAATGACATAATGGTACCATAGTAACTGTCAATATAGTGATTTTAATTTTAATTTTAATTTTAATTTTAATTTTAATTTTAATTTTAATTTTAATTTTAATTTTAATTTTAATTTTAATTTTAATTTTAATTTTAATTTTAATTTTAATTTTAATTTTAATTTTAATTTTAATTTTAATTTTAATTTTATCTCACAAATCTTAAGTAAGTTTGATCAAGTGTAGAAGCTAAACAAAATCTTACATTTTGCATCTCACTCAAAGGGTGACTCTGGGCACGTCGAGTGTGGGTAGCATTGCAAGGTTTATGGTGTGTCTTTCTGTGTAAATATCTGTGTAAATAATATAAATATATCATCATTTAATTTAAGTTTTTTTAATGTTTTATATTCTCCCGCCTCTGTGGGCCGACACGAATGAATATCTGAGTTTAGAAGCTAACAGGTAACCGTTTCAACGCTATTCCAAACTAACCTCGGCATACATTTGCACAAGTAAACACATTTTTTACACAACATAACACAGGGGAAGGGTTGGGCGGGGTGGAGTGGGGGGGGGGGTAATTTAGTGATTATTTAGTAATAATTTTTTGATAATTTTTTAGATAATAATAAGATAAGATAATAATCTTTACCTCAACCATGTGTCCACATCCTGGTACAGTCCTGTTTGGTACGCTCCACCATGATTTGGTTAGCATGATTTTGGATGTTGGATTCGTAGGCTTTTGGTCATGTTTTCATCACTTTGATCGGAACGTGAGAGTGTCTTTGTGTTCATTGTTTGTGTGTAGCGCACATTGTTTCGTTCCGAGGACATTCACGGAACAAATGGAGCTGACAAAACTAGTGTGAGAAGTGATGAGATAATTTCTAACGTTTGAGCTTTTCTTTGTTCCTCACAAAGATTTGGATGGAAAAATTAAAACATGGAGCAATCAACAGCTACTTGCCATCGGGGGGTGGGGACGGGGATGGGGGGATGGGGGGGGGGGGGGTGCTTCTATCAGCTTCCTGTCTGCACCTCGGCCCATCAAGGAAATTGAAAGCCGACCAACCAACCTTGAATAGTTTATTTAAAGTATTTTTTAAGCTTTATTATACAATGATTAACTTCATCGTACATTTGTATACTACTATACATACGACTATACAATGCCTGGTTGAGTACCTCAACCTTTTGATCACTATATGTTATTTTTTTTCATGAACATTGGTAATGGTAAATGTAAAGGTTTAATTTCCTTTGAACATGCATCAGATTACAATTGAATGCATCACATAATCAGTTCACAGTTCCACATGTCCAAAAGGAGTAGGAAGAAGCAGAGCTTATTAAATCTTAGTGTAGTCCATAGTAGTAGTATAGTCTATAGCAGTAGTATAGTCCATAGTAGTATAGTCCGTAGCAGTAGTATAGTCTATAGTAATAGTATAGTCCAACAGCAGTCGTATAGTCCATAGCAGTAGTATAGTCTATAGTAGTAGTATAGTCCATAGTAGTATCGTCCATAGTAGTCGTATAGTCTATAGTAATAGTAAAGTCCATAGTAGTATATAGTCCAGAGTAGTATAGTCCATAGTAGTAGTATAGTCCATTGAAGTAGTATAGTCCATAGTAATAGTATAGTCCATAGTATATAGTCCATAGTAGTAGTAGTATAGTCCGTAGTAGTAGTATAGTCCGTAGTAGTATAGTCCGTAGTAGTATAGTCTATAGTAGTAGTATAGTCTATAGTAGTAGTATAGTCTATAGTGATAGTAAAGTTCATAGTAGTATAGTCCATACTAGTAGTATAGTCTATAGTAGTGGTATAGTCCATAGTAATAGTATAGTCCAACAGCAGTAGTATAGTTCATAGTAGTATATAGTCCAGAGTAGTATAGTCCATTGTAGTAGTATAGTCCATTGTAGTAGTATAGTCCATTGTAGTAGTATAGTGCATAGTAATAGTATAGTCCATAGTATATGGTCCATAGTAGAAGTATAGTCCATAGTATATAGTCCATAGTAGTAGTAGTATAGTCCGTAGTAGTATAGTCCGTAGTAGTATAGTCCATAGTAGTATAGTCTATAGTAGTAGTATAGTCAATCATAGTATAGTCCATAGTAGTAGTATAGTCTATAGTGATAGTAAAGTTCATTGTAGTATAGTCCATAGTAGTAGTATAGTCCATGGTAGTAGTATAGTCCATAGCAGTAGTATAGTCAATAGTAATAGTAAAGTCCATAGTAGTATATAGTCCATAGTAGTAGTATAGTCCATAGTAGAAGTATCGTCCATAGTAGAAGTATAGTCCATCAGCAGTAGTATAGTCCATAGTAATAGTATAGTATAGTATAGTCCACCCCTCCATCTGGTACTTTTACAATCAGTAACTGTTACATTTGTTCACTTCCTGCTTTCCTAATATAGTTTAAGGTTTTTTTTGGTCACGTACGGAAGTACGAGGTGATATGACCATACAATGACATAACGGGTACCATATCTTCGAGATGTTTCCCAAAAAAAGCCACCAAGGGGTTGCGAGTGCGAAGACTCCCATCCCGACGGTTCCAACAAACATGGCTGCTTTGCCGGGTGAACAGAGTTGTCCTCTCCAAAGATAGTTGTCTTATTTATAGACTCATCTGTGATAAATCTCATCTCCTGGATCCTTCAGCCAACGTGGACACGGTGGAGAAGTGGGTTCTCACAGTGGGAGGTCGATAACTGGCAAGGCGGAATACAGATTTGCTATGAGTGTGCTTGCGTGGAGGCATCAGATGCAATTGATTTGTAGCTGAACTCAAGGTCGGTCCAGATGCGTTCTGGTCCGAGACTACAGTAGGTGGCTACCAACAGCATACGATCCCTGAATCTTTTTTGCAAGACTTGCCAAATGGGAAAAAAAAGTACATGAGTCAAAATAAACTTTGCGTGGACGTTTGTAAATAAGTTCCAAATATGGCAGACCGTTTAGCTCTGGCTGAACATCTTGGAGATGGGAGATATTTTCATCCTGGGAATTGTTATGGACCATGACATTGTCCACCAAGGAGGATCGGGCTTTATGAATCTAATCTATGCTCTGTGGGCAGTGGTCAGCCACTGATATCAATATCGTTTTCAGACAGTCAATCATCAGTTGGGTATCTATCTGCCTGTCCATCCATCCATCTGTCAATCAAAACCTCTTGGTGAGGTAATTGCCTTCTTAGAGTCGGTGGAGCCAATACTCATTCTTCCGCAACAACAGAGTTAAGTACCATGAAATGGGGTGTGATGTGGACCCGTAAATCCAATGTGCATCAGAACTCAATTACGCCCATGTAAAAAGACTTTCAGTTTAATGACTTAGTTACACATTAACTCAACAATACCCAAATTCTAATTCTTTAACAAACTGTGCCTTTTATAAACCGTGATGATGAGTAGTAGTATAGTCTATAGTAATAGTAAAGTATCGTCCATAGTAGTATCGTCCATAGCAGTAGTATAATCCATAGTAGTAGTATAGTCCATAGTAGTATAGTCTATAGTAATAGTAAAGTCCATAGTAATGTATCGTCCATAGTAGTATCGTCCATAGCAGTAGTATAATCCATAGTAGTAGTATAGTCCATAGTAGTATAGTCTATAGTAATAGTAAAGTCCATAGTAATGTATCGTCCATAGTAGTATAGTCCATAGCAGTAGTATAATCCATAGTAGTAGTATAATCCATAGCAGTAGTATCGTCCATAGTAGTATAGTCCATAGCAGTAGTATAATCCATAGCAGTAGTATAATCCATAGCAGTAGTATAATCCATAGTAGTAGTATAGTCCATAGTAGTATAGTCCATAACAGTAGTATAGTCCATCGTAATAGTATAGTCATAGTAGTAGTATAGTCCATAGTAATAGTATAGTCATAGTAGTAGTATAGTCCATTGTAATAGTATAGTCATAGTAGTAGTATAGTCCATAGCAGTAGTATAGTCCATAGTAATAGTATAGTCCATAGTATATAGTCCATAGTAGAAGTATAGTCCATAGTAGTATAGTCCATAGCAGTAGTATAATCCATAGTAGAAGTATAGTCCATAGTAGTATAGTCCATAGTAGTAGTATAGTCTATAGTAATAGTAAAGCCCATAGTAGTATATACGTAGTCCATAGTAGTATAGTCCATTGTAGTAGTATAGTCCAGAGTAATAGTATAGTCCATAGTATATAGTCCATAGTAATGGTATAGTCCATAGTAGTATAGTCCATAGCAGTAGTATAATCCATAGTAGTATAGTCCATAGCAGTAGTATAGTCTATAGTAATAGTAAAGCCCATAGTAGTATATAGTCCATAGTAGTATAGTCCATAGTAATAGTATAGTCCATAGTAGTATAGTCCATAGTAGTATAGTCCATAGCAGTAGTATAGTCCATAGTAGTAGTATAATCCATAGTAGTAGTATAGTCCATAGTATATAGTCCATAGTGGAAGTATAGTCCATAGTAGTATAGTCCAGTGTAGTAGTATAGTCCATAGTAATAGTATAGTCCATAGTAGTATAGTCCATAGTAGAAGTATAGTCCATAGTAGTATAGTCCATTGTAGTAGTATAGTCCATAGTAATAGTATAGTCCATAGTATGTAGTCTATAGTGGAAGTATAGTCCATAGTAGTATAGTCCATAGTAGTAGTATAGTCTATAGTAATAGTAAAGCCCATAGTAGTATATAGTCCATAGTAGTATAGTCCATAGTAATAGTATAGTCCATAGTAGTATAGTCCATAGTAGTAGTATAGTCCATAGTAGTATAGTCCATAGCAGTAGTATAGTCCATAGTAGTAGTATAATCCATAGTAGTAGTATAGTCCATAGTATATAGTCCATAGTGGAAGTATAGTCCATAGTAGTATAGTCCAGTGTAGTAGTATAGTCCATAGTAATAGTATAGTCCATAGTAGTATAGTCCATAGTAGAAGTATAGTCCATAGTAGTATAGTCCATTGTAGTAGTATAGTCCATAGTAATAGTATAGTCCATAGTATATAGTCTATAGTGGAAGTATAGTCCATAGTAGTATAGTCCAGTGTAGTAGTATAGTCCATAGTAGAAGTATAGTCCATAGTAGTATAGTCCATTGTAGTAGTATAGTCCATAGTAATAGTATAGTCCATAGTATACAGTCCATAGTAGAAGTATAATCCATAGCAGTAGTATAGTCCATAGCAGTAGTATAGTCCATAGTGGAAGTATAGTCCATAGTAGTATAGTCCAGTGTAGTAGTATAGTCCATAGTAATAGTATAGTCCATAGTAGTATAGTCCATAGTAGAAGTATAGTCCATAGTAGTATAGTCCATTGTAGTAGTATAGTCCATAGTAATAGTATAGTCCATAGTATATAGTCTATAGTGGAAGTATAGTCCATAGTAGTATAGTCCATAGTAGTAGTATAGTCTATAGTAATAGTAAAGCCCATAGTAGTATATAGTCCATAGTAGTATAGTCCATAGTAATAGTATAGTCCATAGTAGTATAGTCCATAGTAGTAGTATAGTCCATAGTAGTATAGTCCATAGCAGTAGTATAGTCCATAGTAGTAGTATAATCCATAGTAGTAGTATAGTCCATAGTATATAGTCCATAGTGGAAGTATAGTCCATAGTAGTATAGTCCAGTGTAGTAGTATAGTCCATAGTAATAGTATAGTCCATAGTAGTATAGTCCATAGTAGAAGTATAGTCCATAGTAGTATAGTCCATTGTAGTAGTATAGTCCATAGTAATAGTATAGTCCATAGTATATAGTCTATAGTGGAAGTATAGTCCATAGTAGTATAGTCCAGTGTAGTAGTATAGTCCATAGTAGTATAGTCCATAGTAGAAGTATAGTCCATAGTAGTATAGTCCATTGTAGTAGTATAGTCCATAGTAATAGTATAGTCCATAGTATACAGTCCATAGTAGAAGTATAATCCATAGCAGTAGTATAGTCCATAGCAGTAGTATAGTCCATAGTAGTATAGTCCATAGTAGTATAGTCCATAGCAGTAGTATAGTCCATAGTAGTATAGTCCATTGTAGTAGTATAGTCCATAGTAATAGTATAGTCCATAGTATATAGTCTATAGTGGAAGTATAGTCCATAGTAGTATAGTCCATAGTAGTAGTATAGTCTATAGTAATAGTAAAGCCCATAGTAGTATATAGTCCATAGTAGTATAGTCCATAGTAATAGTATAGTCCATAGTAGTATAGTCCATAGTAGTAGTATAGTCCATAGTAGTATAGTCCATAGCAGTAGTATAGTCCATAGTAGTAGTATAATCCATAGTAGTAGTATAGTCCATAGTATATAGTCCATAGTGGAAGTATAGTCCATAGTAGTATAGTCCAGTGTAGTAGTATAGTCCATAGTAATAGTATAGTCCATAGTAGTATAGTCCATAGTAGAAGTATAGTCCATAGTAGTATAGTCCATTGTAGTAGTATAGTCCATAGTAATAGTATAGTCCATAGTATATAGTCTATAGTGGAAGTATAGTCCATAGTAGTATAGTCCAGTGTAGTAGTATAGTCCATAGTAGTATAGTCCATAGTAGAAGTATAGTCCATAGTAGTATAGTCCATTGTAGTAGTATAGTCCATAGTAATAGTATAGTCCATAGTATACAGTCCATAGTAGAAGTATAATCCATAGCAGTAGTATAGTCCATAGCAGTAGTATAGTCCATAGTAGTATAGTCCATAGTAGTATAGTCCATAGCAGTAGTATAGTCCATAGTAGTATAGTCCATAGTAGTATAGTCCATAGTAGTATAGTCTGCAGTAGTAGTAGTATAGTTAAGTACCATGAATCAATTACATCCATGTAAAAAGACTTTCTGTTGAATGACTTAGTTACACATTAACTCAACAATACCCAAATTCTAATTCTTTAACAAACTGTGCCTTTTATAAACCGTGATCATGGTCTTAGATTAGACCGTCCTAGTACCTGGTTCTGGTTCTGGTTCACTTCAGTAAGCTAAAAATCATCGGATTGGTTGCTTGGAGGGGCTTAAAAGCCAGCAGCTCCATGATCACTGAGCTGTGTGATGTTACTAAATGCTTCATGTCCGGATTCCCCTGAAGATAAAAAACTACATATATGGCCGTCCCTCCTTTATCACATTTAACTGCTTCCAAATCTGACCGTGATAAGTAGGATTCATTAGCGACTCCAAATTATCCATAGGTATGAATGTGAGTGTGAATGGTTGTTTGTCTATATGTGCCCTGTGATTGGCTGGCCGCCAGTCCAGGATGTACCCCACCCACTCTTGCCCGAAGACAGCTGGGATAGGCTCCAGCACCCCTGGCGACCCTTGTGAGGATAAGCGGTAGAAAATGAATGAATGTTTTACATGATGGGCTGTACGGTGATCTAGTGGTTAGCGCTCAGGCCTCACAGCTAGGAGACCCAAGTTCAATCCCACCCTCGGCCATCTCTGTGTGGAGTTTGCATGTTCGCAACGTGCTTGAGTGGGTTTTCTCCGGTTTCCTCCCACATTCCAAAAACATGCTAGGTTAATTAGCGACCAAAGGATAAGCGGTAGAAAATGAATGAATGAATGAATGAGTTCTCCTCCTATTTTGTGTGGAAGTGGTAACTTTTTGGCTTCTTATTTTGTCTTTCCCCACCCTCGGCCATCTCTGTGTGGAGTTTGCATGTTCTCCCCGTGCATGAGTGGGTTTTTCCGGGTTTCTCCCACGTTCCAAAAACATGCTAGGTTAATTGGCGACTCCAAATTGTCCATAGGTATGAATGTGAGTGTGAATGGTTGTTTGTCTATATGTGCCCTGTGATTGGCTGGTGACCAGTCCAGGGTGTACCCCGACTGCTCTTGCCCGAAGACAGCTGGGATAGGCTCCAGCACCCTTTGCGACCCTTGTGAGGATAAGCGGTAGAAAATGAATGAATGTTTTATTGTTATGGGTTCACTATTTGGCAAGCAGGAAGTGACTCCAGTTCCTATGTAATGACCTGTAGGAGCTGAATAAGTCCTAAGTGGTATCTAATTAATAATCAGTTCCCCAATTACTGTAAAGTGGTCTTAAGTCTCCAGGATTCTTTTTATAGTTTGGTTATTAGTCTGCTTGACTTGACTAAAAGAGCTTAGTGAAGCCCACTTGATCTTAATCTGCGCCGTGCCAGATGGGTTCATCGTGCCGCCACCGCCATGACACTCATCGCCTGTATATTCGCTTCTCCACTGAAGAATACATCTTAAAGATATATTTCACGACCACGATATAGCCTCCCTGCGTGCTGCTCAGATGATAAAAACACCCCAACCCCCCCCAAGGATATAGCGGCCTGACCTCCCTTAGGGGCAAACAATACGGGAACAGCATCCGGCTTCAAACTGCAGGAAATTCTTAAAGCGTGTTAAGCATCTGTGTTGGTGTAATCAAACCGATTTGCGGTCAAGTTGACGATGCTAGCACGGACGATGTTCTGCTTCATTCCGAAACATTTCCCTGCTTTTTGAAATTGAAGATAACGAGCCTTCAGATCACAGAGGAATACCATTTCAGGCTTGACTTCTGGAAGATTAGGAGATCACAGCCCAACCTTGGATGATCTCCACCTCGCTGTAATTTACTTGTGAGAATCACTCCAAAGGCGCAGATGGATTTCTCTGAATCCGAACCTGTATAGATGGTCTGAATGCACCAAGAGCTTTGGGGATTTGTTTGCGTGCTTTAAAAAAAAAAAAAAGCGGCCCAAGGGCATTTGACCGCTTGGCCTGTGGTAATTTCAGCATGGACATTCACTGTCTTGGTATGGAGGAGACAATTTAAGATGCTGTCTTTGCCTGTTCTCATCATACATGCAGATGAGGGTTCTTCTTCCCATATGGGAAACTCAACGTCCACCTCGTTTCATCACGTGATTCCATGCTGACAAATCACTGGCAACATTTTTGGCCTTGTGCGACTTATGTATGTTTTTTTTTCTACCTAATTATGCATTTTTGGCATTGTGTGACTTATACTCCAGTGTGACTTATGTATGTTTTTTTCTACCTAATTATGCATTTTTGCCATTGTGTAACTTATTCTACAGTGCGACTTATGTATGTTTTTATCTACCTAATTATGCATTTTTGGCATTGTGCGACTTATGTATGTTTTTTTTTCTACCTAATTAAGCATTTTTGGCATTGTGTGACTTATACACCAGTGCGACTCATGTATGTTTTTTTCTACCTAATTATGCACTTTTGGCCTTGTGCGACTTATACTCCAGTGCGACTTATGTATGTTTTTTTTTTATACCTAATTATGCATTTTTGGCATTGTGCGACTTATGTATGTTTTTTTTCTACCTAATTAAGCATTTTTGGCATTGTGTAACTTATACTCCAGTGCGACTTATGTATGATTTTTTCTACCTAATTATGCATTTTTGGCCTTGTGCGACTTATACTCCAGTGCGACTTATGTATGTTTTTTTCTACCTAATTATGCATTTTTGGCATTGTGCGACTTATACTCCAGTGCGACTTATGTATGTTTTTTTCTACCTAATTATGCATTTTTGGCTTTGTGCGACTTATACTACAGTGCGGCCTATGTATGTTTTTTTCTACCAAATTATGCATTATTGGCATTGTGTGACTTATACTCCTGTGCGACTTATGTATGTTTTTTTCTACCTAATTATGCATTTTTGGCATTGTGCGACTTATACTCCAGTGCGACTTATGTATGTTTTTTTCGACCTAATTATGCACTTTTGGCCTTGTGCGACTTATGTATGTTTTTTTCTACCTAATTATGCATTTTTGGCTTTGTGTGACTTATACTCCAGAGCGACTTATAGTCCAGAAAATACGGTACTTTAGGGGTGTAATGGCACACCATAATCACAGTTGCGTACATGCCTCTGTTTTAAATATTTTCACAATATTTATTTCCCTTTTTCTCACAAGGCCGTGGAGGCTTAGATATTTTTCTCCCTTAATAATAAAAAGTTTGACTAATATTTAAACGAACAAGAATATGCAATTAGTGATGCTTCAAGCAGTGCTCCTATAAATGAGTTCTGGACTTGGACCCTTGGTGTCGTCCTGTTGGCAGCAAGATGTTGCAGTACTGCACGATGTGGATGGAACGTCTCCTTCCACTCATGGCAACACCAACAAGTGAACACATGATGCAGATCCAAACTTTGTGCAGGAGATTCTGCAGCTGCGGTCTCTCCTCCTTCTTCTTCTTCTTCATGTTGGCAGCTGTCTCATTCTCATCCCACACACTCTGGTTTCACACCCACCTTGTTTTGTTTGCGTGACTCAAGCAACACTTGGTTTGTTTTGTCAGGTGTGAAGACAGCATGGGTGCATTTTTTAATATTTATTTTGGTTATATGTTTTTATTCATGTATTATATTATAGACTCATTTTAACCATAAGGTGAAGCTATAGACTATAAGACGGAAAAATTGGATGCAGTGGCAGCCTTCAGAAGCGACAAAACTTCTTTCTCTTTTGCCGTCTTTGCCTTTTGAAAACTCACACTCACATTCATATCATGGATATTATAACAGGCCATGTGGGAGCGGACTCGTTATCTTCTCTGTTTTAATTAGTGGGATCATAGTCAATAGTGCAGACAAGCGAGATAGACGATGCATTCAGGGGACTTCATTGTATCATCGGTGCTTTCGTAATCCCCTTCAGATCCTTCTCTGAAAATACAACCGTACCTCACTGGCCTTTTCTTGTGGTCTGAGGTCCTAATAAATACGCAATGAATCTCACTAATGGGAGACTGAAACAGGCAACTTAGAAAGTATACTTAATTTTAATTCATTTTAAGACTAGTTGGCCTTGTGCGACTTATGTATGTTTTTTTTTTTTACCTAATTATGCATTTTTGGCATTGTGCGACTTTTACTCCAGTGCGACTTATGTATATTTTCTCAACCTAAATATGTAATTTTGGCATTGTGCGACTTATATATGTCCTTTTCAACCTAATTTTGCATTTTTAGCATTGTGTGATTATACTCCATTGCGACTTATGTATGTTTTTTTCTACCTAATTATGCATTTTTGGCATTGTGCGACTTATACTCCAGTGTGACTTATGTATGTTTTTTTCTACCTAATTATGTGTTTTTGGCATTGTGCAACTTATACTCCAGTGCAACTTATGTATATGTTTTTTTTTTAACCTAATTATGCATTTTTGGTATTGTGCGACTTATACTCCAGTGCGACTTATGTATGTTTTTTCTACCTAATTATGCATTTTTTGCATTATGCAAATTATACTCCAGTGCAACTTATGTATGTTTTTTTCTACCTAATTATGCATTTTTGGCATTATGCGACTTATACTCCAGTGCGACTTATGTATGTTTTTTCTACCTAATTATGCATTTTTTGCATTATGCAAATTATACTCCAGTGCAACTTATGTATGTTTTTTTCTACCTAATTATGCATTTTTGGCATTGTGCGACTTATACTCCAGTGCGACTTATGTATGTTTTTTTCTCCCTAATTATGCATTTTTGGCATCGTGCGACTTATACTCCAGTGCGACTTATGTATGTTTTTTTTCTACCTAATTATACATTTTTGGCATTGTGCGACTTATACTCCTGTACGACTTATGTATGTTTTTTTTTTCTACCTAATTATGCATTTTTGCCGTTGTGCGACTTATGTATGTTTTTTTCTACCTAAGTATGCATTTTTGGCCTTGTGCGACTTATACTCCAGTGCGACTTATGTATGTTTTTTTCTACCTAATTATGCATTTTTGGCATTGTGCGACTTATACTCCAGTGCGACTTATGTAGATAATGTCATTCGATCAAAGGTTCTTCGTTTGGTCATTTGTGTGTGGAGTTTGCATGTCCCACCTTGTTTTGTTACCCCCCCCCCCCCCCCCCCCCCCCACCAACCCATTCCAATGTTTTTTTTGTTTGTATATGCGCCCTACAATTGGTTGGAAACCATCCCGAAGTCAGCTCAGGTCGACTCCAGCGTACCCGTGATGCTAATGAGAACAAACGCTATAAAAAATGGATGGATTTTGCAAACTTCCAGCTCCCAGTTCCAGCTTCTGTCTAAACTGTTAACGATGATGAGCAAATCTTTAACGGACAAACCCTGTTCAAACCCACAGACCTGAGCCAAAGCAAACATGGCCACAATGGAAGCTGGCACGAGCTCATCCGTCACTGTCTCGCCCCGTAGAAACACCGCTCGTTATGGGGGGGGGGCAGCAACATCTGCAAGGTGTCGTTTCCTCCAACTTTTTTGTCCTAACTTTCTGAACAGCATGAAAATGTTCTCGCTTTTTTGTTTGCCGGCTTCATTGTAATGCAGAACGCATCTGTGAGAACCGAGTGAGCTGCACACTTGCTGCCATCCCATCTCCAAGGAAACGGGAAGCGCGGTTGTATAGAAGCGCTTGTCCGCAGCAGGAAGCACAACCTCATAATGTGAGGTCAGAGTTTCATAACCTGACTCATTTTCACTGATTATATGCGTTCATATCTGTGCCAATAAATGGTCGTGTTTACTTGAAAGCCAAAAAAAGGAAGTTTATAAAAGACTTTCAGGAATATACTCCGTACTTTTGGATACGAGACAAGTTTTAAATCACTTTACGAGACGATAAATATAAATTGCATGTCTTTTCCCATCTTAAATAGAGATACACTTTTGGTGGTATTAATAGTTTATGATCATACTGTAAACAACACAAACATTACCATATAAAGCAACATTGTGCTAACATTGCATTTATATTATATGGATATATTTAATCCACCCTTTACTAAACATGTTTTTCCCTGCTTGGTTAGCAGACTCAAAGTTCAGCCAAGGACAACAAAATCCATTCCAAGTCCATATTTGATTATTTTTTTTGTCCAACCGGAAAAAAAATAATTGAATCATAAAATTAATTAATTCATTTTCTACCGCTTTTCCTCACAAGGGTCGCGGGGGGTGCTGGAGCCTATCCCAGCTGTCTTTGAGCGAGAGGCGGGGTACACCCTGGACTGGTGGCCAGCCAATCACAGGGCACATATAGACAAACAACCATTCACACTCACATTCATACCTATGGACAATTTGGAGTCGCTAATTAACCTAGCATGTTTTTGGAATGTGGGAGGAAACCGGAGTACCCGGAGAAAACCCACGCATGCACGGGGAGAACATGCAAACTCCACACAGAGATGGCCGAGGGTGGGGAAAGACAAAATAAGACGCCAAAAAGTTACCACTTCCACACAAAATAGGAGGAGAACTCATTCATTTTCTCCCGCTTATCCTCATGAGGATAGAGCTGGAGGGGGTGCTGGAGCCTATCCCAGCTGTCTTCGGGCAGTATTCGGGCTTCCAGTATCAATGAGTCCACTAAATCCTGGTTTTAATCCTAGGAGATACCAATGTTGGCTTATGTCTATTTTGTAAATATACCGTAAATTTCAACAAAAACAAACATCAACACTGAGTTCATGTCACACGCTTCATTTCTTCCCTCTTTGCTTATCCAGCTGTCGCTCTCACTTGTGAGACTCATAAATCATTTCTGTTGGCATCGCTGCCTTTCAGTTTTTAATAGACATCATTTCCTGCAACATTCTGCCTCGTTGGGACGACCACGCCGCTGATTAGAGAGGACGAGGTTGTTGGCCCGTGCAAATTATGCAAATCATCATCAACCGGTCAGTCAGGTTGCCTGTAAAAGAGATTTCTGTGCATGCGATGGAACACGTAACCCAAGTGACATAAAACCCCAGTCCAATTCCCTGGGAATCACTTCACTTTTAATCCATTCATTCGGTGAACCGTGACAAATGAAAGTGGACCTCGAGCCAATATACCAACCATTCAAATTGGAGAGGAAATTTTACAAGCACAATGTTAGCTGTAGAGTCAACCATTTGTACGACAAAGAACCCAAGAGCCTCATCCAAATTCATGCACATGCCTTGCTCCAAGGCAGTAGAATGGTGTGATCACGCAATCATCCATTTTCTGTCACCCAAAGAAAATAGATGGATGGGTGGATATTCGGTAATACGAGCACAAAAATGACTATAGGGGTGTTATTTTATGCCTAGAAGGCTCTAACAGTGTTAAAACATATTTAGAAGGTTATAAATAGGTTTTCTACGCTCTAACAACGGAAACTAGGACTATGTTAAAAAGCCATAGCATTTCAGTATGTGGAATCAAACTATGGAATGGATTGAGTAAGGAACAAAATTAAAATTAAAATTAAAATTAAAATTAAAATTAAAATTAAAATTAAAATTAAAATTAAAATTAAAATTAAAATTAAAATTAAAATTAAAATTAAAATTAAAATTAAAATTAAAATTAAAATTAAAATTAAAATTAAAATTAAAATTCAAAAAGCTGAACCCCCATAGAATTAAAATTAAAATTAAAATTAAAATTAAAATTAAAATTAAAATTAAAATTAAAATTAAAATTAAAATTAAAATTAAAATTAAAATTAAAATTAAAATTAAAATTAAAATTAAAATTAAAATTAAAATTCAACCATTAATTTTGTACCGCTTTTCCTCACGAGGGTCGCGGGGGGTGCTGGAGCCTATCCCAGCTGTCTTCGGGCGAGAGGAGGGGTACACCCTGGACTGGTCGCCAAAAATGTAAGTTTAAATTTAAAAAGCTGAACCCCCGTAAAATTAAAATTAAAATTAAAATTAAAATTAAAATTAAAATTAAAATTAAAATTAAAATTAAAATTAAAATTAAAATTAAAATTAAAATTAAAATTAAAATTAAAATTAAAATTAAAATTAAAATTAAAATTAAAATTAAAGCAGGAAGTGAACAAATGTAACAGTTACTGATCGTAAAAGTACCAGATGGAGGGGTAGGATTTAATAAGCTTTGCTTCTTCCTACTCCTTTTGGACATGTGGAACTGTGAACTGATTATGTGATGCATTCAATTGTAATCTGATGCATGTTCAAATGAAATTAAACCATTACCATTACCAAATCACATTTGGGTCTGGAACCAGTTAACTGCGCCAAACAAGGTATTACTATACTAAAAAGTACTAGTACATAGAATGTGCTGAAAGCTACACAAACGACCCGGTGTGAAGATTTGTCCTCATTGACTCTGCTTCCTCGTTGCCCCTCGCCATTGTGTCTGCGTGTTCGCACAGCAAGTTTCCTTCCTTTCCGTCCTCATAAACAGCAATCGCTGCTAAAGATGGACGGTTACTTCAGTAGTCAAGATGTTATGTGTATATTTGTGTGTATTTGTGTGTGTATATGTGTGTGCACATTCCTGAAATTCCCCCGCAAGTCATTTTGTACAAATTCCTGTGACTTTGACCCGGACTCTGCTAGAACATGATAGGAAATGACAGACCTAATCAGTCAAATACTGATGATACTTAATGGATCAAAATTGCAGTCAGGCTGAATTAAAGCAGCGCTTAGGATGTGGTCGCCATCACAGGTGCTCACATCCTCTTCCTGGCGTCAGTTTGTTGATTTATGTCTCGGTTTGGGATTTATAGAAGATGTCCGTACGTATTTATGACCGATAAAACAGGCGATGTCAAGCCACGACTCAGACGGGCATCAGCTATTGATTAGACTCCAAAGGGCACGAGGAACAATAAGGGGTCATTCCATACGGCGAGCTGGCCTTGGCATCTTTGGCGTGTCAAAAAAAGGATTGAACGTCTGCTTCCTGTCTTTGTTTAAAATTGATACAATGTGCTTCCGTCCATTTTGGATATATAAGTATACCTCTTGAGTTATTAAAGTGTCGGGCTATTACATAATCAGCTTAGAATGGTCATTTTTTTTCTTCTTTTCTTTGTGCAATAGCTAGGAGACCCGTGTTCAATTCCACTCTTGGCCATATCTCTGTGTGGAGTTTGCATGTTCTCCCCGTGCATGCGTGGGTTTTTTCCGGGTACTTTTTTCCTTGTACTTAAATGAATGAATGAGTTCTCCTCCTGTTTTGTGTGGAAGTGGTAACTTTTTGGCTTCTTATTTTGTCTTTCCCAACCCTTGGCCATCTCTATGTGGAGTTTGCATGTGGAGTTTTCTCCGGGTACTCCGGTTTCCTCCCACATTCCAAAAACATGCTAGGTTAATTAGCGACTCATTCGTTCATAAATTTTCCACCGCTTATCCTCACGAGGGTTGTAGGGGGTGCTGGAGCCTATCCCAGCTTTCTTCGGGCCAGCCAATCACAGGGCACATAGAGACAAACAACCATTCACACTCACATTCATACCTATGGACAATTTGGAGTTGCTAATTAACCTAGCATGTTTTTGGAATGTGGGAGGAAACCGGAGTACCCGGAGAAAACCCACGCATGCACGGGGAGAACATGCAAACTCCACACAGAGATGGCCGAGGGTGGGGAAAGACAAAATAAGAAGCCAAAAAGTTACCACTTCCACACAAAATAGGAGAAGAACTCATTCATTCATTCATTTTCTACCGCTTTTTCCTCACGAGGGTCGCGGGGGTGCTGGAGTCTATCCCAGCTGTCTTCGGGCGAGAGGTGGGGTACACCCTGGACTGGTGGCCAGCCAATCACAGGGCACATATAGACAAACAACCATTCACACTCACATTCATACCTATGGACAATTTGGAGTCGCTAATTAACCTAGCATGTTTTTGGAATGTGGGAGGAACCCGCAAAAAACCCACGCATGCACGGGGAGAACATGCAAACTCCACACAGAGATGGCCGAGGGTGGAATTGAACCCTGGTCTCCTAGGGCGCGAACCACTCGATCGCCGTGCAGCCTCAATCCTGATATTTGTTATATAAAAACAGCAATTTGGACCGCACAATGGACAAGTGGTTAGCATGTAGGCCACACAGTCAGTAGATCAGGAAGACCTGGGTCCGATTCTCTGCTCACATGTTACTCTGGGTACTCCGGTTTCCTCCCACATTCCAAAAACATGCTAGGTTAATTGGCGACTCTAAATTGAATGAATGAATGAGTTCTCCTCCTATTTTGTGTGGAAGTGGTAACTTTTTGGCTTCTTATTTTGTCTTTCCCCACATTTCGGCCATCCCTGTGTGGAGTTTGCATGTTCTCCTCAAATTAATCCAAAATTAAACCATTAGTTTGTGTTGTTTTGTGCTGGTACTTTTGCAGAAAAGAAGCAGTATATCAGACAATAAGAGTTATTTAACTTTAAAGGCTAATAAGTACAGGAACAGTAATATTTTTCTGAACAAGTGTGGATGTGCCGAAACGCAGACAAACATCCCTTTTCTCATGAACCTTGACTCGTGCTCTGTTTGCCGCTTGCAGATTCCAAACTTGGCTTGACTCACAACATTGAAGCAGGTCTTCATCGACAGGAAAAAACAGTCTGACAGAAGCTGTGGGAGATAAGACAATAGCCTCCAGGAATTAAACCTCTAACCTGCACTTGATCAGCTTCTCCGCCTCTCATTATGTACCGAGCTGTAGGGAATATCGTCATTCACACCTCCTCATCTGCGGATAAGAGCTATGAAGCGTGGAGATGGGAATATAGGATCCACTATCATAAAACTTTGTGTTCTCGTGTCGTAGGGGCGGTAAAAGCAAACTTTGGCTCGGTTCAGAAGTGGAGATGTCGTTCTTAACTCCGCAACACTAATCATCTTTCTTTAAGGGCGTGTTTATGTTTGCAAATATTTCCTTAAGATTTAATGCTCTCCTCATTCCGCAACCATGAACATACATTCCCGACATGATAGTGATGGCTTGGGTTGTTACATTCAAGTACATCAACTGTCTACATTTAAATCATTGTGAGGATAAGCGGGAGAAAATGAATGAATGAATGAGTTCTCCTCCTATTTTGTGTGGAAGTGGTAACTTTTTGGCTTCTTATTTTGTTTTCTTCTTTTATTTTATGTGTGGGTTTTCTCCGGGTACTCCGGTTCCCTCCCACATTCCAAAAACATGCTAGGTTAATTAGCGACTCCAAATTGTCCATAGGTATGAATGTGAGTGTGAATGGTTGTTTGTCTATATGTGCCCTGTGATTGGCTGGCCACCAGTCCAGGGTGTACCCCGCCTCTCGCTCCAAGACAGCTGGGATAGGTTCCAGCACCCTCGTGAGGATAAGCGGTAGAAAATGAATGAATGAATGAACTCCCCTCCTATTTTGTGTGGAAGTGGTAACTTTTTGCTTTCTTATTTTGTCTTTCCCCACCCTTGGCCATCTCCCAGTGTTCTTCCAGTGCATGTGTGGGTTTTCTCTGGGTACTCCGGTTTCCTCCCACATTCCAAAAACATGCTAGGTTAATTAGCGACTCCAAATTGTCCATATGTATTAATGTGAGTGTGAATGGTTGTTTGTCTATATGTGCCCTGTGATTGGCTGGCTGGCCACCAGTCCAGGGTGTACCCCGGCTCTCGCCCGAACACAGCTGCGATAGGCTCCAGCACCACCCGTGACCCTTGTGAGGATAAGCGGTAGAAAATGAATGAATGAATGAGTTCTCTTCCTATTTTGTGTGGAAGTGGTAACTTTTTGGCTTCTTATTTTGTCTTTCCCCACCCTTGGCCATCTCCCAGTGTTCTCCCAGTGCATGCGTGGGACCCTAGAAAATGAACGAATGAATGAGTTCTCCTCCTATTTTGTGTGGAAGTGGTAACTTTTTGGCTTCTTATTTTGTCTTTCCCCACCCTCGGCCATCTCTGTGTGGAGTTTGCATGTTCTCCCCGTGCATGCGTGGGTTTTCTCCAGGTACTGAATAATTTTGATATGATAGAACACATTCATCTACGTCTCGTCTAGCTCTTTCTTCCAGGAGTGAGGTGTTTCTGCTCCCAAACTCCTCAAGAGTTCTGGTCCACCCTACTGAGGGATATTAATAGGAGTGGGGGGGCTTTCGAGACTCAATCCCGGGAGGATGAGAGTGGGAAGTAAGAAGTAGGGAAAGGGCCGACACACCCACGCAAACACAGATACACACACAGATGAGAAAAACAGCATATTGTTGCTGTGTGATAAAAAAAAAAAACTATATATACACTTTATAGCTAATATTTTATGTCTGTTGAATCGCAAAATAAATATATCACACATCATTAATTGAATTAGTGGACTGTCAGGGTACTTTCATATTCAACAATATTGCAAATGTTCATTCAACCTCAACATGGCATTGAATGCAGCAAACATGTACTGTACATGATCCACATTCCGTCCTCCATCACCAAAATAAACACACACTGTGAACTCTAAACTCCCATTTCTTCTTCTTCTGTTTACTCCCCCGTTTTTATCAGACATCAGCGACAGTCAGAAATGCATTCGTCACCCCTGACACTTCGGCTTCATACCGTTTTTTTCAGCTCCGAACCCAAATTTAAAGCTTTATCTCTCCAGTGGACAAATAGTGGCTCTATTTTGGTCCGAAGAGGAAATGAAAGTAAACAAAACTCCACTTGTTTGTGGCAGGAAACTATGGTCGGTGGTGTTTAATTGCAAAAAAGAAAGAAAAAAAACAGGCATTGATATTCTATACAAGTGGAAGAACCATATTAAATTCTTATAAATATGTCTTTAGTTGAAAGTAAAGGTCCTTTTCAGGAACATGCAAAATGTACTTTGCATTATAACTCTCAAATGTTATCTTGTACCACTGTAATGGTTTAATTTCATTTGAACATGCATCAGATTACAATTGAATGCATCACATAATCAGTTCACAGTTCCACATGTCCAAAAGGAGTAGGAAGAAGCAAAGCTTATTAAATCCTACCCCTCCATCTGGTACTTTTACAATCAGTAACTGTTACATTTGTTCACTTCCTGCTTTCCTAATATAATTTAAGTTTTATTTTATTTTATTTTATTTTATTTTATTTTATTTTATTTTATTTTATTTTATTTTATTTTATTTTATTTTATTTTATTTTATTTTATTTTATTTTATTTTATTTTATTATTAATGAAATGAAATGAAATGAAATAAAAACTATTTTATTTAATAAATAAATAATAAAACTAAATTTCATTTTATTTACTTTTTATAAATAAAATAAATCTGAAAATAAAATAAAATGTATTTTATTTAATAAATAAATAATAACATTAATTTTGTTCTATTTTATTTTTTATTATAAATAAAATAAATATGAATATGAATTATTAAAATTTATTTTATTGTATTTTATTCTATTCTATTCTATTCTATTCTATTCTATTCTATTCTATTCTATTTTATTGTATTCTATTGTATTCTATTGTATTTTATTTTATTCTATTTTATTCTATTCAATTTTATTCTATTCTATTCTATTCTATTCTATTCTATTCTATTCTATTCTATTCTATTCTATTCTATTCTATTCTATTCTATTTTACTTTATTATTTTCCGGAAAATGAGGTGATATGAGCATCCAATGACATAATGGGTACCATAGTAAGTGTCAATATAGTGATATATATAGCACATCATGACTGGTTATTTTTAGCCTTTAGCATTATTTTAGCTTCAAGTTCAGTAAGTAGTGAATTAGACTAGCAAAGGGGACACTAATATCGTGTTCTGAAGTCTTATGCCACAATTTGATCTCACAAATCTTAAGTAAGTTTGATCGAGTGTAGATTCTTCACTTTGGACAGTGGCAGCTGAACAAAATCTTTGAACATTTTGCGTCCAAATCATAGGGTGACTCTGGGCATGTCGAGTGTGGGTAGCATTGCAAGGTTTATAGTGTGTCTTTTTGTGTAAATATCCCATGCTAACAAGCGCGGACTGCATAAATACAGTTTTTTTTAGTCTTTAATTTTGGTGATTGTGGTTTTTATATTCAGTCATTTGTAAACAGCTTGCATAATGTTTTTTTTCCTGTCTTTTTTTTTTCGTTTTCGATCATCATCATCATTTCTACCAAGAAAAAAACAAGCTAATGGCCACCCCTGTTTGAAATGGAAATTTTACTTACTGCTTTACTGCAGACAGCGTGACTTACTTACTTATTGTGTACATTTGTGACAAATCAGAGGGATGTTTATTTCAAAGTGTCGAACGCTAGCTTTGATTTCCTTCCTGATCCTGAAGAAGAGGAAGTTGAAAGTGCATGACACATGAAGCCGTCGTGAGGGGGAAGATATGTCGCCTCGCGGTCTTGGGTATTTATTCCTGTCCATCCTGAGCCAAGGTAAGTCGATATTCCGTCTTGTATGTTTTCCTGAGCGTCCGTATGGGTGCATTGTGGGAGCTTCACATTTTAGAACTGTGATCCATTGTTGATCTCCACAGTTCGCTCAGAGGCCCTCAAAGTCATCATCGGTCACGTCGGGCATCGTGTCACTTTGCCCTGCGCCTATGACGCCCGAGTTCAAGGCCTTGTTAGTTTCTGTTGGGGTCGAGGGAAGGTCCCCACGTTCAAATGCTCAAACAGAATTCTTGCCGCCGAAGATGGGGAGGTGTTCTTCATCAGTGATACCAGATACCAGCTCCTGGGTCGGGTCGGTGACGGTAACGTGTCCTTGACTATCCTGAACGCTCAGCCCAGTGACGCTGGAGTGTACGGGTGTCGGGTCGAGCTGCCAGGGTGGTTCAACGACTATAAAGTCAACACGTACTTGGTCGTGGAGGAAGGTGAACACATGAATGCTTCATTTTTATGCTCATATGGATTTTCCTAATTTGAATAATGCATTTTATTTACATATTATAGCATAGAAAGACACTTTATAATATTGTAAAAACATATTATATTATCATTATTATTATTATACTATTATATAATATTATTTGTATTTATAATCTAATATTATTGAAACGTTCCCTTTTGTATGTGAATGCTTTGCCTTACTTTTCCTTCTTCCTTTGCTTTTCTCATCCGAACCTTACAAACTTACAAATTTGAATAATACATTTTTTTTGCATTTTAAAGCATAGAAAGACACTTTATAATATTATAAAAAAATAGTATATTATTATTATTATTATTATTATTATATTATTATATAATAATATTTAATATATTATTTGTATTTATAGTCGAATAATATTGAAACTTTCCTGTTTTGCCTCATTTTTCCTTCCTAGATTTTAATAATATATTTTATTTGCATTATAAAGCATAAAAAGACACTTTATAATATTGTAAAAAATATATTATTATTATTATTATTATTATTATTATATTAATATATAATAATATTTAATATATTATTTGTATTTATAATCTAATAATATTGAAACTTTCCCTTTTGTATGTGACTACTTTGCCTCATTTTTACTTCCTAAATTTTAATAATATATTTTATTTGCATTATAAAGCATAAAAAGGCACTTTATATTATTGTAAAAAATATTATATTATCATTATTATAATTATAATTATATTATACTAATATATAATAATATTTAATATATTATTTGTATTTAAAATCTAATAATATTGAAACTTTCTCTTTTGTATGTGACTTCTTTGCCTCATTTTTTCCTTCTTCCTTTGGTTTTCTCATCGGAACCTTACAAACTCAGCTTTTATTTGTCGTTATTTATGCAGTGCCTTCAGAACAGCCTGTTACTCAAGACAACATGCATGCAACAGCCGGGACACAAAAAGGTAAGCACAGTAAAAAAAATATCTCAGCTATAAATTCATTTATGGGGTTTTGCAGAAGGTGATGACGATACAACAAAGAGGACTGAACAAGTTGAGGCATGACTATTATTGATTTGTTAATATTATAATATATATATGTATATATATATATATATCATAATATATACTCCAATTGCTTTCATTGCAGGATGAACTGAAAGCGTTCCACAAAGTGGGGAACATTTGCAGGTTGGCAGCCATAGTCTCCATCACTGTGCTCTTCATCCCGGTCTTTATTTCCTGTAAGTCTGGATTTAGTTGGAACTACATCTGTTTTTATTGACTCAGCCTTTTCAATTTATGTATTTATGATTTCTTCAAAGCAGGGAGAAGGTCCTGTCCACGTCAACATGTGACAACATCAACTGTGGAGAATATTTATCAAATCGTCTAAAATACTCCTTGGTACAGTTTTATTAGCAGGATATGTAGTTTTTCTTCCATAACTGACACGCCGCCTCCTGGTGGATATGATTCATTATTGCAAAAAAAAAAGTTACAATAATATGTGTTATCATCATTTGTGTCTTAATAAGCATTCTTCCTAAAAGTAAACAACTTTGGTAATGTGTAAAGTGTGCAATTTGGTTCTGATCCAGATAAGTACTTGGTTGTACTGCACAGATTGTACTTCATATGTTTGGGTTGTACTGAACCATGTAGTATTAAATGTCATCAATACAAGTATTAATGTTTTGTCACATTGTTGAGTAGGTTTCTGATGTACATACAGTATGTAGGGGGATGCACGGTGGATGAGTGGTTAGCGCGCAGGTCTCACAGTTAGGAGACCCGAGTTCAATTCCAACCTGAGTTTGCATGTACTCCCCGTGCATGCGTGGGTTTTATGCGGGTACTCCGGTTTCCTCCCACATTCCAAAAACATGCTAGGTTAATTAGCATCTCCAAATTGAATGAATGAATGTGAGTGTGAATGGTTGTTTGACTTTTGCCAGGGTGTACCCCACCCGCCTCTCGCCCTATTTTGTGTGGAAGTGGTAACTTTTGGGATTCTTATTTTGCCACCCTCGGCCATCTCTGTGTGGTACTCCGGTTTCCTCCCACATTCCAAAAACATGCTAGGTTAATTAGTGACTCCAAATTGTCCATAGGTATGAATGTGAGTGTGAATGGTTGTTTGACTATATGTGCCCTGTGATTGGCTGGCCACCAGTCCAGGGTGTACCCCGCCCGCCTCTCGCCCGAAGATAGCTGGGATAGGCTCCAGCACACCCGCGACCCTCGTGAGGATAAGCGGTAGAAAATGAATGAATTAATAAGTTCTCCTCCCATTTTGTGTGGAAGTGGTAACTTTTTGGATTCTTATTTTGTCTTTCCCCACCCTCGGCCATCTCTGTGTGGTACTCCGGTTTCCTCCCGCATTCCAAAAACATGCTAGGTTAATTAGCGACATTCCAAAAACATGCTAGGTTAATTAGCGACTCCAAATTATCCATAGGTATGAATGTGAGTGTGAATGGTTGTTTGTCTATATGTGCCCTGTGATTGGCTGGCCACCAGTCCAATCATTGTTGTTACACTGTAATGCATCATTGGAGTAGATGGGAGTTTGATTACTATACTTATATATACTTATACTTATATATTAGAAGGGGACCTATTATGCTCATTTGTATTGAGTTTCGGACTCCTTTAGAGACGTTACACACAATAACCCGCACGGAAAGCTTTCTAGATCTTCCAGAATCTGCGCCTATTGCAGCTGTATTTCCTTAGGTTCCTTGCACACAGAACGGCCACTATGATGTGATTGGTATATACTGTATAGCTTGTAGCCAAGCACGCCCATATAAGGAAGCCCGGCTCACTGTGATGTCACAGGGAGCCAGTGTTATTAAAACTCTGAAACCGAGCGTTCAGAGCCATCCCAAATTTCATAATAATGATGAATAATTCACATTTACTTCACTTTTAACATTGTTAGATTTATAATAACTTATTAATAACCTATTAATAATATTGACTGTAATCTGTCGCCTCAGTTTAATTGAGTGCTTATGACTCCAGCCCACATATTGTATTTCATACTTTCCTTTCCATGTCTTTTTTTCCCCATTGTTGTTGACTGATGCAGATTGTTTCGTTTCCCTCTTAGAAGAATCAGGAAGTGGCGCCGCGTTATGTGGGCAGAGACGAGTTCATAAAAGAGACAACAAACCACAATCATGTTTCTCCATTGTTGTGTCAGCTTTCTTTTATTATGGCGTGGCTTCTCGTTTAGCCTACGTAGATTCAGGCGAAGGATTTTATTCACTTCATCAAACGGCCCGTTGGGATGTGCTAAGAATTAGTGGGATCCCACACAAGACACCGTCCTGCTCCCACAGTTTTATACCTGCTCTGATTGGCTGCTGGGTTGCATTGTGAAGTGGGTGGAGACAGGTTTATCGTTCAGGACTTTCCAAATGATGTCTCACTCTTGAGGAACTGATTGATTGGAGAATGTAGTTTGAGTTGGAGACCAGGACTTTAAAATGTCCCATGCATTCTCAGTGACCCAATTCCTGGCACTGATGCACACAAGGCACCGTTAGGCTAACAACAAAGTTCATTCATTCATTCATTTTCTACCGCTTATCCTCACGAGTGTCGCGGGGGGGGGGGGGGGGGGGGGTGCTGGAGCCTATCCAAGGGTGGGGAAAGACAAAATAAGAAGCCAAAAAGTTACCACTTCCACACAAAACAGGAGGAGAACTCATTCATTCATTTAACAACATGCAAACTCCACACAGAGATGGCAGAGGATGGGGAAAGACAAAATAAGAAGCCAAAAAGTTACCACTTCCACACAAAAAAGGAGGAGAATCATTCATTCATTCATTTTCTACTGCTTATCCTCACGAGGGTCGCGGGGGGTGCTGGAGCCTATCCCAGCAGTCTTCGGACGAGAGGCGGGGTACACCCTGGACTGGTGGCCAGCCAATCACAGGGCACATATATACAAACAACCATTCACACTCACATTCATACCACATTCAAATAGTCCATAGGTATGAATGTGGGATAGGCTCCAGCACCCCTTGTGACCCTCTTGAGGATAAGCAGTAGAAAATGAATGAATGAATGAATGATCTATTTGCTGGTGCCAGCAACCCATACAGTGGTTTGTACAGATAAATAAATACACATTATGAGGTTCTTAATAGTATTTCAGTTCAGTGGTGACAAAAAACATTAAAATGTTTGTTTATCAACTACAATCCACAGAAGCTGCATGATGAAATAGCAATTTGTATCAATCCACCATGTGTATTGCAGATGAATTAAAAGCCACAAACAAAGTAAACAGTCTGAATAACATTATAAGTATAATCATGTATTAGTTTGCCTGGTTTGTTTTCGGGTACGTTCAAAGAGGAAGTCATATCCAGGGGTTACTAAAGACTTCACAGAAATTCACACTCAGCAGTCTGGGAAGCAAGGGTCCATTGGCCTTAAGCGACTCTATTTATAGCAGTAGACATCCATTGCATGTTGGTGTTCGGTTTTAATATACTATACTTTAATATTTCTGAAAATTTTTCCTGAAAATGTGAAATGGCCTTTAAAAATAAAATAAAAAAATATATATAAAAAAAATAAAAACAAAATAAAATAAAAAATAATAATAAATACATAATAAATAAATAATAAAATAAAATAATAATAAAATTAAAATTAAAAAATAACATTAACTCCAACATCGGCCCTAAGCGACTCTATTTATAGCAGTAGACATCCATTGCATGTCGGTGTTCTGTTTTAATATCCTATCCTTTAATATTTCTGAAAACAAATGTCAAATGGCCTTTAAAAATAAAATAAAAAATATAAAAAGTAATTAAAAATAAAATCATAATAAAAAATAATAAAAATAAAATATTTAAAAAAATAAAATAAAATAAAAATAAAAAATAATAATAAAAATAAAATAAAAAAATATGGATGACTGCACATGGCGCATTGCTGAAATTTGTAACAAACAACGAAAATGAGTTCAGTCTACTTCATCTGATGGCAGTCTGACACATTAACTCCATCATCGGCCCTAAGCGACTCTATTTATAGCAGTAGACATCCATTGCATGTTGGTGTTCTGTTTTAATATCCTATACTTTAATATTTCTGAAAATTTTTCCTGAAAATGTCAAATGGCCTTTAAAAATAAAATAAAAAATTATAAAAAGTAATAAAAAAATTAATACAAATTTAAAAAAAAATAAAAAAAATATTCATAAATAAATAAATAAATAAATAAATAAATAAATAAATAAATAAATAAATAAATAAATAAAATAAAATAAATGTGTAACAAACAACAAAAATGAGTTCAGTCGACTTCATCCGATGGCAGTCTGACACATTAACTCCAAAGTTGGTTGATAAGCTCGATTCTCTGTCTATTCATCAAAATGGAAGCCGTTTGGCACTTGGAGGAAAAGGAACCAAAACCACAGAGAAGGAAGTGGACCTTGTGCACATCCCACCTCGGCTTGTGAGCACATCCAGGATCATGTGATTTGGAAAACGTTTCAAAGCTGAAACCCATCTGTGGTGTAGTTTAGTGATCAGCAGCAGGTGCACGAAGTCCCTCTGGATATGACGGTGATGCATTTTATCAGTTTGGGTTGCAGCCTCTGTCTTCTTCTCGGTAAGGAAGGTAAGATGCTCTGCAGGATGTAATATATAATATCTAACCATTCTGGCTTTTCAGGTTGCAGCTTCACAGTAAGCCTGGAGGTCAAAGTAGGGGCAGATGTTACTCTAACGTGTATATACGACGCTGGCTACTATGGAAAGCTACCAGTGTGCTGGGGGCGAGGACCAATCCCGAACAGAGGCTGCGCCAATCAACTCATCAAAACAGACGGAACAACGGTGACAAGCAGACTCTCTGAGCGCTACCTGCTTATGGGGAATCTTGGCGAGGGCGATGTGTCGCTGACCATCAGACAGGTCGAGGAGAGCGACTCGGGGACGTACGGCTGCCGCGTGGAAGTCCCAGGCTGGTTCAACGATCGCAAACATCAGATCACGCTAACGGTGGTGCCAGGTGATGTATGAAATCTATCACTCCGAGATGAAGCGGTCGGAATTCTACACTTGATCAAACTTACTTAAGATTTGTCAGATCAAAACATGCATAAGACTTCAAATGTTCATTGAAGTTATCATATATTTGACTGACACATTTAAACTTCGTATTTCGGTACGAGGTACATTATTTAAAAAAAAACAAAAAAACCTTAAACTGTATTATGGAAAGCAGGAAGTGAACAAATGTAACAGTTACTGATTGTAAAAGTACGAGATGGAGGGGTAGGATTTAATAAGCTTTGCTTCTTCCTACTCCTTTTGGACATGTGGAACTGTGAACTGATTATGTGACAAAAAAAATAATAAAAAAATAAAAAAATAACTTAAACTGTATTATGGAAAGCAGGAAGTGAACAAATGTAACAGTCACTGATTGTAAAAGTATCAGATGGAGGGGTAGGATTTAATAAGCTTTGCTTCTTCCTACTCCTTTTGGACATGTGGAACTGTGAACTGATTATGTGACAAAAAAAATAATAAAAAAATAAAAAAATAACAAACTGTATTATGGAAAGCAGGAAGTGAACAAATGTAACAGTTACTGATTGTAAAAGTACCAGATGGAGGGGTAGGATTTAATAAGCTTTGCTTCTTCCTACTCCTTTTGGACATGTGGAACTGTGAACTGATTATGTGATGCATTCAATTGTAATCTGATGCATGTTCAAATGAAATTAAACCATTACCATTACCAAATTCATGACTTCCTGATTCTGCAATCTAAGCATCAGGTTAGCTATTTTAGTCATCAATTATTTTTTAATTAATTTAGCTAATGTAATTAGCATTGTTTGAAAAAACTAGTGGCTTCCATAATGATAAAATGATAAATGCTGTTATTGTTATTATTGATCGGCTACTCCATGTGACCTCTTAGTAACCTTTCTACCTCTTTAGACCGCCCTGATGCGCTACAGGTGAAGATACAGGAAGTGAGGGAAAGGAGCCTCACCGTTGGATGGTCTCACGTGTTTGACGGGGGGAGGTCCATTACATCCTACAGAATTGACCTCAAGAGCAACGAGGGTAATGCTATCAAATGTGATATCTCTTTGCTAATGGACTTATTTTTATTCCTTATTCCTTATTCTTATTACGTATGCCACGCAGAACGCTGGGACGCTGCAGTGACGACTCAAGTGTCAAATCCAGACTTGACACAGATCACTCTGGTGGACTTACGCCCGGCTAAGAACTACAACCTCCGCATGTTTGCGATCAACAGCGAGGGCATGAGTGACGCTAGTAATGTTCTTACGGTCACCACCAATGAAGCAGGTAGAGCAGGAAGGAGCACTTTTGGATGATCAGGTGTTGGCCGAGCGTCTCATCATTGTTTTTTTTTTTTTTTTGTTTGTTTCTGCTCAGCACCAGAAGGTCCACCCTTGGACATGCATCTCCTGGCTCTCTCATCTACAAGCATCAAAGTCACTTGGAAAGTAAATATAGACTTGTCAATCATAAAAACCTGTAGGATCATCTCTGCAAAAGATGGTTATATAACACAAATACAATGAATTAGAGTATCACATGACTTTTGTGGTGGTTTTTCCTTATGTAGTAGTAGTAGTAGTAGTAGTAGTAGTAGTAGTAGTAGTAGTCGTAGTAGTAGTAGTAGTAGTAGTAGTAATAGTCGTAGTAGTAGTAGTTGTAGTCGTAGTCATAGTCGTAGTCGTAGTAGTAGTCGTAGTAGTCGTAGTAGTAGTAGTAGTAGTAGTAGTAGTCGTAGTAGTAGTCGTAGTAGTAGTAGTAGTAGTAGTAGTAGTACTCGTAGTAGTCGTAGTAGTAGTAGTCGTAGTAGTCGTAGTCGTAGTAGTCGTAGTAGTCGTAGTAGTAGTAGTAGTAGTAGTAGTAGTCGTAGTAGTAGTAGTAGTAGTAGTAGTAGTAGTAATAGTCGTAGTAGTAGTAGTTGTAGTCGTAGTCATAGTCGTAGTCGTAGTCGTAGTAGTCGTAGTAGTAGTAGTAGTAGTAGTAGTAGTAGTAGTAGTAGTAGTAGTAGTAGTAGTAGTAGTAGTAGTAGTAGTAGTAGTAGTAGTAGTAGTAGTAGTAGTAGTAGTAGTAGTAGTAGTAGCAGTACATCAGGCTGCACGGTGGTCGAGTGGTTAGTACGCAGACCTCACAGCTAGGAGACCAGGGTTCGATTCCACCCTCGGTGATCTCTGTGTGGAGTTTGCATGTTGTTGAATGAGTTCTCCTCCTGTTTTGTGTGGAAGTGGTAACTTTTTGCCTTCTTATTTTGTCTTTCCCCACCCTCGGCCATCTCTGTGTGGAGTTTGCATGTTTTTAAATGAATGAATGAGTTCTCCTCCTGTTTTGTGTGGAAGTGGTAACTTTTTGGCTTCTTATTTTGTCTTCCCCCCCCCCTCGGCCATCTCTGTGTGGAGTTTGCATGTTGTTGAATGAATGATTGAGTTCTCCTCCTGTTTTGTGTGGAAGTGGTAACTTTTTGGCTTCTTCCTATCCTTGATAACGTTGTGTTTAGCCCCCAAGGGCCGATCTGAGAAATGGGGTTCTGCGAAGTTACAGCATCAGCTACAGAGACCTCGACCATCCAGGCAGACGACGCTGGCAGCACCAAAGTGTCAGAGCCACCCGGGATGAGGAGAGCCTCATCCTGAACGGACTCAAGCCTTCCACCAAGTATGGCGTGCTCATACAGGCCTTGACCAATGAGGGAATCGGACCCGCCTCTACTGCACCCGTCTGCTCCACATTTGATGAGGGTGAGTAGAAAACATTTGTCATGTGAAATGTTGTCATGCTATGGATTGATTCTATTTCTTTTGTCGTTCAGTTGTCCAAACTTCAACTCAGGCGACAATCAAGACACCTTTTACGGTCATATGGAACACTGAAGGCACCACAAGATTTATCTCAGGTGATGAAATCAGGGACTAATGACAAAAAAATAAAAAATAAAATAATAATCAGGGCTGCGCGGTGGTTGAGTGTTTAGCGCTCAGGCCTCACAGCTAGAAGACCCGAGTTCAATTCCACTTTGAGTTTGCATGTTCTCCCATGCGTGGGTTTTCTCTGGTTTCTCCCCCATTGCAAAAACATGCTAGGTTAATTAGCGACTCCAAATTGTCCATAGGTATGAATGTGAGTGTGAATGGTTGTTTGTCTATTTGTCCCCTGTGATTGGCTGGCCAATCAGGGGTGTAAGGTGTAACCCCGCCTCTCGCTTGAAGACAGCTGGGATAGGCTCCAGCACCCCCGCAACCCTCGTGAGGAAAATCTGTAGAAAATGAATGAATTAATGAGTTTTCCTCCTATTTTGTGTGGAAGTGGTAACTTTTTGGCTTCTTATTTTGTCTTTCCCCAATGAATGAATGAATAATCAGGGCTGCACGGTGATCTAGTGGTTACCGCTAAGGCCTCACAGCTAGGATACCGAGTTCAATTCCACCCTTCGCCATCTCTGTGTGGAGTTCGCATGTTTTCCCCGTGCATGCGTGGGTTTTCTCCGGGTACTCCGGTTTCCTCCCACATTCCAAAAACATGCTAGGTTAATTAGCGACTCCAAATTGTCCATAGGTATGAATGTGAGTGTGAATGGTTGTTTGTCTATATGTGCCCTGTGATTGGCTGGCTGGCCACCAGTCCAGGGTGTACCCCGCTTCTCGCCCGAAGACAGCTGGGATAGGCTCCAGCACCCCTGTGACCCTTGTGAGGATAAGCGGTAGAAAATGAATGAATTAATGAGTTCTCCTCCTATTTTGTGTGGAAGTGGTAACTTCTTATTTTACGAGTGGTTAGTGGACGAGTGGTTAGCGCTCGGGCTTCACAGCTAGGAGTTCAATTCCACCCCGAGTTTACATGTTCTCCCCATGCATGCGTGGGTTTTCTCGCCCAATGTACGCAAGTCATAAATACCAAATAACTGTAGCTAATATTCTCTTTCTTTAGGGTTGACAGATCAGACAACTTCAACGACTGAAGTGGTGACT